>NC_090291.1:24902500-25205000 GCF_037392515.1 Haliotis asinina
TCGACGATCCCCTTACATTTAAATGCAAAGCAAATATGTCGGGACGTGGAAAACAAAATTTCATCTAAGTTTTAAACTGAAATAGTGAATGCTTTACCAGCAGGTGGCCAGTACACTGACTTTCAAAGTGACCATCCGGGACTTGCTTTGCCTCGAACTACCTATTGAAGGACGGAATGGTGGGTTAACACTAAGTTATACTATCTATAGATAGCATCGTACAGGGCATGCACGAAGGGGGCCCTATCTACACTAACCCCTAATCTACCAGTCAAGTGCAGTCAGCATTGGGTCTACTGGGGGTGCTGAAAAGACTGGGGCCACAGAGTGTGCCAACCCTAAACTAGCTGGGCTGCTGTAACAACCATCCTGACTGTACAGTCAGGCCCTAGCACCGAACCTACTCCATGCACGCTCGGCAGGGGGCTACGCGGAGAGCAGACGCACAATGGAGCCACCATGAGACAAAAGCTCATCCCATCGGACCCTCGAAAAGTCAGTGTACTAAAAGTCCAGGTGGAAGGGTTTAGAGTGACACAACACCAAATCCAGAGTGTGCCAGGGTTCCTGCGTCTGAAAGAAATGAGTCATGCATAAGCATCAGTAATCACATTTCTCTCGGATGTAGATTGTATTAACAACAGCGAGTAAGTGTGGTTTTCTGCCGCTTTGAGCAATTTTCCAACGACGAGCCTCGTACGTGGGCATGGGGCATAGTATTTAAGTGATGACTCGAACAATGGTACTGAACATGACGTGCCAACACTTGAACAACTAGGCTACACTACAACTCCGTTTACATGCAGAAACCAGTATCAACCTTTCCCATCTCTACCTAAATGGCTGTGACTATGCTGGTCGTGAGAGGCGACTCACGGGATCGGGTGGTCAGACTCGCTGACTTCTTGGTTGAAACATGTCATCGGTTCCCATTTGCGCAGATCGATGCTCGTGTTGTTGATCACTGGATTGTCTTGTCCAGACTCGATTATTTACAGACCGTCACCTTATAGCTGAATATTGCTGAGTGCGGCGTAAAACTAAACTCACTCACTCCTAAATGACTGTATAGTATGAGAGAATTAGTGTGCACTATATATGAAGCAAATATTTTCTTCCAAAATGAGTTGAAAACACCTGCCTGTCTGGTCCTCTGTCACCCTTCCGAAGAATCCATGGTCCACGTCTATCCATGGAATATCTTCTTGGCAGTCGTCCTGCCTCTGGGGGACTTCAGGGTCCATTTCCGCCCCCAGGACGATGGCATCCACGTTCCTAATAGTAACGACAACGAATAGGTTAATGTGTAACATCACTGATACTTACTACGTAGATAATAGATATTAAAAGCATATGCTTTTTGGTCAGGAAAACGCTGTAACCTGAAACACAAGTTGTAACTTGCTCATGACGTTATTGTCAACAAGAATATATTGTATGTTGTCTTCAAACGATAGTTTGGAGAACTTGCCTTCCTGGTAGTCTGGCGGCTTTGTGGTCGTTGTCCTGCCGCCAGAAGAGACCTTGATCCACTTCTGTCCACGGAATATCTTCTCGGCAGTCGTCCTGCCTCTGGGGGACTTCAGGGTCCATTTCCGCCCCCAGGTAGATGGCATCCCTGCTCATAACAGTAAAGAGAATATAGTTTACATCGCTGGCACTTACTGTGTGCATAAATGCAACTCATATGCCTACACGTAAAATCTCAAACATGAAACTCAAGTTGTGATTTTGCAGTAGACGTCATGATAAACAAGGATGCATTGCATGTTATGGTTTATTCAAAAGATTGTTTGAAAGGAACAGTTGCATGCGTAAGCAACGGTTCTACTTAAAAAGGCAAAGAACACCTTACATAATTTATGCTTCTCACACAGATTATGACTGCATGAGTGTCCTTTTACACCGCGCTCAGCAATATACTAGCTATATCACGGTGAGAAACAACAAATAGATGCTTCACACATCATTCAGATATGGGAAATCGAAATAGGTTGTTTGGAGCGTCATGAGCGAACGCTTTGACCATTCGGTTATTCGACGATCCCCTTACATTTAAATGCAAAGCAAATATGTCGGGACGTGAAAAACAAAATTTAATTTAAGTTTTAAACTGAAATAGTGAATGCTTTACCAGCAGGTGGCCAGTACACTGACTTTCAAAGTGACCATCCGGGACTTGCTTTGCCTCGAACTACCTATTGAAGGACGGAATGGTGGGTTAACACTAAGTTATACTATCTATAGATAGCATCGTACAGGGCATGCACGAAGGGGGCCCTATCTACACTAACCCCTAATCTACCAGTCAAGTGCAGTCAGCATTGGGTCTACTGGGGGTGCTGAAAAGACTGGGGCCACAGAGTGTGCCAACCCTAAACTAGCTGGGCTGCTGTAACAACCATCCTGACTGTACAGTCAGGCCCTAGCACCGAACCTACTCCATGCACGCTCGGCAGGGGGCTACGCGGAGAGCAGACGCACAATGGAGCCACCATGAGACAAAAGCTCATCCCATCGGACCCTCGGAAAGCCAGTGTACTAAAGTCCAGGTGGAAGGGTTTAGAGTGACACAACACCAAATCCAGAGTGTTCCAGGGTTCCTGCGTCTGAAAGAAATGAGTCATGCATAAGCATCAGTAATCACATTTCTCTCGGATGTAGATTGTATTAACAACAGCGAGTAAGTGTGGTTTTCTGCCGCTTTGGGCAATTTTCCAACGACGAGCCTCGTACGTGGGCGTGGGGCATAGTATTTAAGTGAGGACTCGAACAATGGTACTGAACATGACGTGCCAACACTTGAACAACTAGGCTACACTACAACTCCGTTTACATGCAGAAACCAGTATCAACCTTTCCCATCTCTACCTAAATGGCTGTGACTATGCTGGTCGTGAGAGGCGACTCACGGGATCGGGTGGTCAGACTCGCTGACTTCTTGGTTGAAACATGTCATCGGTTCCCATTTTCGCAGATCGATGCTCGTGTTGTTGATCACTGGATTGTCTTGTCCAGACTCGATTATTTACAGACCGTCACCTTATAGCTGAATATTGCTGAGTGCGGCGTAAAACTAAACTCACTCACTCCTAAATGACTGTATAGTATGAGAGAATTAGTGTGCACTATATATGAAGCAAATATTTTCTTCCAAAATGAGTTGAAAACACCTGCCTGTCTGGTCCTCTGTCACCCTTCCGAAGAATCCATGGTCCACGTCTATCCATGGAATATCTTCTTGGCAGTCGTCCTGCCTCTGGGGGACTTCAGGGTCCATTTCCGCCCCCAGGACGATGGCATCCACGTTCCTAATAGTAACGACAACGAATAGGTTAATGTGTAACATCACTGATACTTACTACGTAGATAATAGATATTAAAAGCATATGCTTTTTGGTCAGGAAAACGCTGTAACCTGAAACACAAGTTGTAACTTGCTCATGACGTTATTGTCAACAAGAATATATTGTATGTTGTCTTCAAACGATAGTTTGGAGAACTTGCCTTCCTGGTAGTCTGGCGGCTTTGTGGTCGTTGTCCTGCCGCCAGAAGAGACCTTGATCCACTTCTGTCCACGGAATATCTTCTCGGCAGTCGTCCTGCCTCTGGGGGACTTCAGGGTCCATTTCCGCCCCCAGGTAGATGGCATCCCTGCTCATAACAGTAAAGAGAATATAGTTTACATCGCTGGCACTTACTGTGTGCATAAATGCAACTCATATGCCTACACGTAAAATCTCAAACATGAAACTCAAGTTGTGATTTTGCAGTAGACGTCATGATAAACAAGGATGCATTGCATGTTATGGTTTATTCAAAAGATTGTTTGAAAGGAACAGTTGCATGCGTAAGCAACGGTTCTACTTAAAAAGGCAAAGAACACCTTACATAATTTATGCTTCTCACACAGATTATGACTGCATGAGTGTCCTTTTACACCGCGCTCAGCAATATACTAGCTATATCACGGTGAGAAACAACAAATAGATGCTTCACACATCATTCAGATATGGGAAATCGAAATAGGTTGTTTGGAGCGTCATGAGCGAACGCTTTGACCATTCGGTTATTCGACGATCCCCTTACATTTAAATGCAAAGCAAATATGTCGGGACGTGAAAAACAAAATTTAATTTAAGTTTTAAACTGAAATAGTGAATGCTTTACCAGCAGGTGGCCAGTACACTGACTTTCAAAGTGACCATCCGGGACTTGCTTTGCCTCGAACTACCTATTGAAGGACGGAATGGTGGGTTAACACTAAGTTATACTATCTATAGATAGCATCGTACAGGGCATGCACGAAGGGGGCCCTATCTACACTAACCCCTAATCTACCAGTCAAGTGCAGTCAGCATTGGGTCTACTGGGGGTGCTGAAAAGACTGGGGCCACAGAGTGTGCCAACCCTAAACTAGCTGGGCTGCTGTAACAACCATCCTGACTGTACAGTCAGGCCCTAGCACCGAACCTACTCCATGCACGCTCGGCAGGGGGCTACGCGGAGAGCAGACGCACAATGGAGCCACCATGAGACAAAAGCTCATCCCATCGGACCCTCGAAAAGTCAGTGTACTAAAAGTCCAGGTGGAAGGGTTTAGAGTGACACAACACCAAATCCAGAGTGTGCCAGGGTTCCTGCGTCTGAAAGAAATGAGTCATGCATAAGCATCAGTAATCACATTTCTCTCGGATGTAGATTGTATTAACAACAGCGAGTAAGTGTGGTTTTCTGCCGCTTTGAGCAATTTTCCAACGACGAGCCTCGTACGTGGGCATGGGGCATAGTATTTAAGTGATGACTCGAACAATGGTACTGAACATGACGTGCCAACACTTGAACAACTAGGCTACACTACAACTCCGTTTACATGCAGAAACCAGTATCAACCTTTCCCATCTCTACCTAAATGGCTGTGACTATGCTGGTCGTGAGAGGCGACTCACGGGATCGGGTGGTCAGACTCGCTGACTTCTTGGTTGAAACATGTCATCGGTTCCCATTTGCGCAGATCGATGCTCGTGTTGTTGATCACTGGATTGTCTTGTCCAGACTCGATTATTTACAGACCGTCACCTTATAGCTGAATATTGCTGAGTGCGGCGTAAAACTAAACTCACTCACTCCTAAATGACTGTATAGTATGAGAGAATTAGTGTGCACTATATATGAAGCAAATATTTTCTTCCAAAATGAGTTGAAAACACCTGCCTGTCTGGTCCTCTGTCACCCTTCCGAAGAATCCATGGTCCACGTCTATCCATGGAATATCTTCTTGGCAGTCGTCCTGCCTCTGGGGGACTTCAGGGTCCATTTCCGCCCCCAGGACGATGGCATCCACGTTCCTAATAGTAACGACAACGAATAGGTTAATGTGTAACATCACTGATACTTACTACGTAGATAATAGATATTAAAAGCATATGCTTTTTGGTCAGGAAAACGCTGTAACCTGAAACACAAGTTGTAACTTGCTCATGACGTTATTGTCAACAAGAATATATTGTATGTTGTCTTCAAACGATAGTTTGGAGAACTTGCCTTCCTGGTAGTCTGGCGGCTTTGTGGTCGTTGTCCTGCCGCCAGAAGAGACCTTGATCCACTTCTGTCCACGGAATATCTTCTCGGCAGTCGTCCTGCCTCTGGGGGACTTCAGGGTCCATTTCCGCCCCCAGGTAGATGGCATCCCTGCTCATAACAGTAAAGAGAATATAGTTTACATCGCTGGCACTTACTGTGTGCATAAATGCAACTCATATGCCTACACGTAAAATCTCAAACATGAAACTCAAGTTGTGATTTTGCAGTAGACGTCATGATAAACAAGGATGCATTGCATGTTATGGTTTATTCAAAAGATTGTTTGAAAGGAACAGTTGCATGCGTAAGCAACGGTTCTACTTAAAAAGGCAAAGAACACCTTACATAATTTATGCTTCTCACACAGATTATGACTGCATGAGTGTCCTTTTACACCGCGCTCAGCAATATACTAGCTATATCACGGTGAGAAACAACAAATAGATGCTTCACACATCATTCAGATATGGGAAATCGAAATAGGTTGTTTGGAGCGTCATGAGCGAACGCTTTGACCATTCGGTTATTCGACGATCCCCTTACATTTAAATGCAAAGCAAATATGTCGGGACGTGAAAAACAAAATTTAATTTAAGTTTTAAACTGAAATAGTGAATGCTTTACCAGCAGGTGGCCAGTACACTGACTTTCAAAGTGACCATCCGGGACTTGCTTTGCCTCGAACTACCTATTGAAGGACGGAATGGTGGGTTAACACTAAGTTATACTATCTATAGATAGCATCGTACAGGGCATGCACGAAGGGGGCCCTATCTACACTAACCCCTAATCTACCAGTCAAGTGCAGTCAGCATTGGGTCTACTGGGGGTGCTGAAAAGACTGGGGCCACAGAGTGTGCCAACCCTAAACTAGCTGGGCTGCTGTAACAACCATCCTGACTGTACAGTCAGGCCCTAGCACCGAACCTACTCCATGCACGCTCGGCAGGGGGCTACGCGGAGAGCAGACGCACAATGGAGCCACCATGAGACAAAAGCTCATCCCATCGGACCCTCGGAAAGCCAGTGTACTAAAGTCCAGGTGGAAGGGTTTAGAGTGACACAACACCAAATCCAGAGTGTTCCAGGGTTCCTGCGTCTGAAAGAAATGAGTCATGCATAAGCATCAGTAATCACATTTCTCTCGGATGTAGATTGTATTAACAACAGCGAGTAAGTGTGGTTTTCTGCCGCTTTGGGCAATTTTCCAACGACGAGCCTCGTACGTGGGCGTGGGGCATAGTATTTAAGTGAGGACTCGAACAATGGTACTGAACATGACGTGCCAACACTTGAACAACTAGGCTACACTACAACTCCGTTTACATGCAGAAACCAGTATCAACCTTTCCCATCTCTACCTAAATGGCTGTGACTATGCTGGTCGTGAGAGGCGACTCACGGGATCGGGTGGTCAGACTCGCTGACTTCTTGGTTGAAACATGTCATCGGTTCCCATTTTCGCAGATCGATGCTCGTGTTGTTGATCACTGGATTGTCTTGTCCAGACTCGATTATTTACAGACCGTCACCTTATAGCTGAATATTGCTGAGTGCGGCGTAAAACTAAACTCACTCACTCCTAAATGACTGTATAGTATGAGAGAATTAGTGTGCACTATATATGAAGCAAATATTTTCTTCCAAAATGAGTTGAAAACACCTGCCTGTCTGGTCCTCTGTCACCCTTCCGAAGAATCCATGGTCCACGTCTATCCATGGAATATCTTCTTGGCAGTCGTCCTGCCTCTGGGGGACTTCAGGGTCCATTTCCGCCCCCAGGACGATGGCATCCACGTTCCTAATAGTAACGACAACGAATAGGTTAATGTGTAACATCACTGATACTTACTACGTAGATAATAGATATTAAAAGCATATGCTTTTTGGTCAGGAAAACGCTGTAACCTGAAACACAAGTTGTAACTTGCTCATGACGTTATTGTCAACAAGAATATATTGTATGTTGTCTTCAAACGATAGTTTGGAGAACTTGCCTTCCTGGTAGTCTGGCGGCTTTGTGGTCGTTGTCCTGCCGCCAGAAGAGACCTTGATCCACTTCTGTCCACGGAATATCTTCTCGGCAGTCGTCCTGCCTCTGGGGGACTTCAGGGTCCATTTCCGCCCCCAGGTAGATGGCATCCCTGCTCATAACAGTAAAGAGAATATAGTTTACATCGCTGGCACTTACTGTGTGCATAAATGCAACTCATATGCCTACACGTAAAATCTCAAACATGAAACTCAAGTTGTGATTTTGCAGTAGACGTCATGATAAACAAGGATGCATTGCATGTTATGGTTTATTCAAAAGATTGTTTGAAAGGAACAGTTGCATGCGTAAGCAACGGTTCTACTTAAAAAGGCAAAGAACACCTTACATAATTTATGCTTCTCACACAGATTATGACTGCATGAGTGTCCTTTTACACCGCGCTCAGCAATATACTAGCTATATCACGGTGAGAAACAACAAATAGATGCTTCACACATCATTCAGATATGGGAAATCGAAATAGGTTGTTTGGAGCGTCATGAGCGAACGCTTTGACCATTCGGTTATTCGACGATCCCCTTACATTTAAATGCAAAGCAAATATGTCGGGACGTGAAAAACAAAATTTAATTTAAGTTTTAAACTGAAATAGTGAATGCTTTACCAGCAGGTGGCCAGTACACTGACTTTCAAAGTGACCATCCGGGACTTGCTTTGCCTCGAACTACCTATTGAAGGACGGAATGGTGGGTTAACACTAAGTTATACTATCTATAGATAGCATCGTACAGGGCATGCACGAAGGGGGCCCTATCTACACTAACCCCTAATCTACCAGTCAAGTGCAGTCAGCATTGGGTCTACTGGGGGTGCTGAAAAGACTGGGGCCACAGAGTGTGCCAACCCTAAACTAGCTGGGCTGCTGTAACAACCATCCTGACTGTACAGTCAGGCCCTAGCACCGAACCTACTCCATGCACGCTCGGCAGGGGGCTACGCGGAGAGCAGACGCACAATGGAGCCACCATGAGACAAAAGCTCATCCCATCGGACCCTCGGAAAGCTAGTGTACTAAAGTCCAGGTGGAAGGGTTTAGAGTGACACAACACCAAATCCAGAGTGTTCCAGGGTTCCTGCGTCTGAAAGAAATGAGTCATGCATAAGCATCAGTAATCACATTTCTCTCGGATGTAGATTGTATTAACAACAGCGAGTAAGTGTGGTTTTCTGCCGCTTTGAGCAATTTTCCAACGACGAGCCTCGTACGTGGGCGTGGGGCATAGTATTTAAGTGAGGACTCGAACAATGGTACTGAACATGACGTGCCAACACTTGAACAACTAGGCTACACTACAACTCCGTTTACATGCAGAAACCAGTATCAACCTTTCCCATCTATACCTAAATGGCTGTGTACTATGAGAGAATGAGTGTGCCCTGTATATTAACAAAAACCATGAAGATGCATATTTTCTTCCAAATAGATATGGATACACCTACCTGTATGGTCCTCTGTCGCCCTTCCGAAGAATCCTTGAAGTCGTCCTACCTCTACAGGATTTCAAGACTTTCTGTCCCCACGACGAATATTTCACGTCACTATAGGTGGGTGCTCACACTCCAAGCGGGCTTCAGTCGCTCACTTCGGGTCGCTCGCTTACGCAACCTAATCCCAGTCGCCGAACCCGAAACAAAGGATTAGAGCTATTGACAGCACCTCAATCACAAGTGTTTGCACGGAGGCATGTTTTCTTATTTAGCGTGAGCCAAGTAAGACCTGGTAATATTCATTATTGAAACAAAACGAAACAAAATTTTCTTTCATTAATTACAGATTTATTTATGTAAGGCAATATAGCTGAAACATAATCAACGGCTAATACAATACAGGTATAACCCATTGTAAATTTAAAATTACAAGTTAAACCCAAAGTGACATAGGGGTATGGAACATTCAATGTAAATGAATTAAAACAAACTGTCGTCCGTGGGTGGGAATGTTGTAAATTGTGATGTGCTTATCACTGCTCATCGTTTTCGTGATTACAGTCCGTTTGCCGTGAAAGCGTACCGACGAATGTCTCTTTAAACAAAAACGTAAATCGAATTAAATGAAATTACGATGGCAAATTTCTTATAATTTTATACCTTGCCAACTGAACATTTAATTCTCAGAATTTTATTCAACTTAAGATGAAAGTTGTTAAACAAACGATCGTAATTTAATGTTTGTATTACAGGGGGTTTGGGGTGCACATTAAATACAACGTCGAGAAATTGGGTTGGTCTAAGTTAACGCTCATCGCGTACCGCACGTGCACTTGTTTCACTGTTCTAACTGCTGCGCTTACCTCCTTGCAATACAAACCAGTAATAACGATTTGAATCTATAATCGTTTGTTAAACAACTTCTATCCTAAGTTGAATAAAATTCTAAGACTTAAATTTTCAGTTGCAAGATAAAATGACGTGGATTCGAAATATTAATTTCACTAAGTCTGGTTCACGTTTTGTTTAAAGTAAAAAAAATCATCTCAACATCGTACACCACAATACATGTAAATGAGACACCACCATCACATTCACCAATGCATGGCGCACCACCGCCGGCATTACATGGGACACTAAAACATCCACCAATGCATGGCGCACCACCACCGGAATACATGAGTACACCACAACATCCATCAATGCGTGGGGCACCGCCACCAGCATACATGAGTACACCACAACATCCACCAATGCACGGGGCACCACCAACGGCATACATGAGTACACCACAACATCCACCAATGCATGGGGCACCGCCAGCCTCATACAAGAGACATAACCATCACATCCACCAATGAATGGCACACCACCACTGACATACATGAGTACACCACAACATCCACCAATCCATGGAGCACCGCCACTGGTATACATGAGTACACCATCACATCCACCAATGCATGGTGCACCACCACCGGCATACATGAGTACACCACAACATCCACCAATGCATGGCGCACCGCCAGCCTCATACAAGAGACATAACCATCACATCCACCAATCACTGGCACACCACCACTGACATACATCACTACACCTCAACATCCACCAATCCATGGCACACCGCCACTGGTATACATGAGCACACCACAACATCCACCAATGCATGGCGCACCGCCACCGGCATACATGAGTACACCATAACATCCACCAATGCATGGAGCACCACCACATGCATACATGAGACAAAACCATCACATCCACCAATGGATGGCACACCCCCACCGACATGGGGCACCTCCACCGGTATACATGAGTACATCACAACATCCACGAATGCATTTTGCACCGCCACCGGCATCCATGAGTACACCACAACATAAACCAATGCATGGCACACCACCGCTGATATACATGACTACACCACAACATCCACCAATGCATGGGGCACCGCCACCGGCATACATGAGTACACCATAACATCCACCAATGCATGGTGCACTGCCACCAGCATACATGAGACATAACCAACACATCCACCAATGAATGGCAAACCGCCACCGACATACATGAGTACACCACAACATCCACCAATACAAGCACACCGTCACTGGTATACATGAGTACACCATAACATCCACCAATGCATGGGGCACCACTACATGAATACATGAGAGAAAACCATCACATCCACCAATGGATGGCACATCCCCACCGGCATGGGCACCACCACCGGTATACATGACTACATAACAACATCCACCAATGAATGGTGCACCGCCACCGACATCCATGAGTACACCACAACATCCACCAATGCATGGGGCACCGCCAGCCTCATACAAGAGACATAACCATCACATCCACCAATGAATGGCACACCACCACTGACATACATGAGTACACCACAACATCCACCAATCCATGGAGCACCGCCACTGGTATACATGAGTACACCATAACATCCACCAATGCATGGTGCACCACCACCGGCATACATGAGTACACCATAACATCCACCAATGCATGGCGCACCGCCAGCCTCATACAAGAGACAAAACCATCACATCCACCAATCAATGTAACACCACCACTGACATACATCACTACACCACAACATCCACCAATCCATGGCACACCGCCACTGGTATACATGAGCACACCACAACATCCACCAATACATGGCGCACCGCCACCGGCATGCATGAGTACACCATAACATCCACCAATGCATGGAGCACCACCACATGCATACATGAGAGAAAACCATCACATCCACCAATGGAGGGCACACCCCCACCGACATGGGGCACCTCCACCGGTATACATGAGTACATCACAACATCCACCAATGCATTTTGCACCGCCACCGGCATCCATGAGTACACCACAACATCCACCAATGCATGGCACACCACCGCTGATATACATGACTACACCACAACATCCACCAATGCATGGCGCACCGCCACCGGCATACTAAAACCAGCTCAAATGATCGACTAGGCTTCCCGATGGAGTGCTAAAGGGTCAAAACACAGTTTCGTGAAAGTCAACTTTGGCACCCCAGGAAGGGTAATCCCGTGAAAGGGTAATAGAGGATACATTCTGGTTTGAAATTAAGCAAAAAGGTGAATTGGAGCTACATCTCTTAAAACCAGCTCAAATGATAGAGGAGGGTTCCTGATGGAGTGCTGGAGGGTCAAAACACAGTTTCGTGAAAGTCAACTTTGGGACCCCAGGAAGGGGAATCCCATGAAAGGGTAATAGAGGATACATTCCGGTTTGCAAATAGGCAAAAAGGTGAATCGGAGCTGCATCTCTTAAAACCAGCTCAAATGATAGAGGAGGGTTCCTGATGGAGTGCTGGAGGGTGAAAACACAGTTTCAGGAAAGTCAACTTTGGGACCCCAGGAAGGGTAATCCCGTGAAAGGGTAATAGAGGATACATTCTGGTTTGCAATTAAGCAAAAAGGTGAATCGGAGCTACATCTCTTAAAACCAGCTCAAATGATAGAGGAGGGTTCCTGATGGAGTGCTAGAGGGTCAAAACACAGTTTCGTGAAAGTCAACTTTGGCACCCCAGGAAGGGTAATCCCGTGAAAGGGTAATAGAGGATACATTCTGGGTACCAAATAGGTAAAAATTTAAAACGGAGCTACAGCTCTTAAAACTAGCTCAAATGATGGAGGAGGGTTCCTGATGGAGCTCTAGAGGGTCAAAACACAGTTTCGTGAAAGTCAACTTTGGCACCCCAGGAAGGGTAATCCCGTGAAACGGTAATAGAGGATACATTCCGGTTTGCAAATAGGCAAAAAGGTGAATCGGAGCTACATCTCTTAAAACCAGCTCAAATGATAGAGGAGGGTTCCTGATGGAGTGCTGGAGGGTCAAAACACAGTTTCGTGAAAGTCAACTTTGGGACCCCAGGAAGGTGAATCCCATGAAAGGGTAATAGAGGATACATTCCGGTTTGCAAATAGGCAAAAAGGTGAATCGGAGCTGCATCTCTTAAAACCAGCTCAAATGATAGAGGAGGGTTCCTGATGGAGTGCTGGAGGGTCAAAACACAGTTTCGTGAAAGTCAACTTTGGCACCCCAGGAAGGGTAATCCAGTGAAAGGGTAATAGAGGATACATTCTGGTTTACAATTAAGCAAAAAGGTGAATCGGAGCTACAGCTCTTAAAACCAGCTCAAATGATAGAGGAGGGCTCCTGATGGACTTCTAGAGGGTCAAAACACAGTTTCGTGAAAGTCAACTTTGGCACCCCAGGAAGGGTAATCCAGTGAAAGGGTAATAGAGGATACATTCTGGTTTGCAATTAAGTAAAAAAGGTGAATCGGAGCTACATCTCTTAAAACCAGCTCAAATGATAGAGGAGGGTTCCTGATGGAGTGCTGGAGGGTCAAAACACAGTTTCGTGAAAGTCAACTTTGGCACCCCAGGAAGGGTAATCCAGTGAAACTGTAATAGAGGATACATTCTGGTTTACAATTAAGCAAAAAGGTGAATCGGAGCTACAGCTCTTAAAACAAGCTCAAATGGTAGAGGAGGGCTCCTGATGGAGTTCTAGAGGCTCAAAACACAGTTTCGTGAAAGTCAAATTTTGGCACCCAAGGAAGGGTAATCCCGTGAAAGGGTAATAGAGGATACATTCTGGATAGGAAATAGGAAAAATTTGAACCGGAGCGACAGCTCTTAAAACCAGCTCAAATGATAGAGGAGGAGTCCTGATGAAGTGCTAGAGGGTCAAAACACAGTTTCGTGAAAGTCAACTTTGGCACCCCAGGAAGGGGAATCCCGTGAAAGGGTAATGGAGGATGCATTCTGGTTTGCAAATAAGCAAAAAGGTGAATCGGAGATACATCTCTTAAAACCAGCTCAAATGATAGAGGAGGGTTCCTGATGAAGTGCTGGAACGTAAAAACACAGTTTCGTGAAAGTCAACTTTGGCACCCCAGGAAGGGTAATCCCGTGGAAGGGTCATAGAGGATACATTCCGGTTTGCATAATAGGCAAAAAGGTGAATCGGAGCTACAGCTCTTAAAAACCAGCTCAAATGATAGAGGAGGGTTCCTGATGGAGTGCTAGAGGGTCAAAACACAGTTTGGTGAAAGTCAACTTTGGCACCCCAGGAAGGGTAATCCCGTGAAAGGGTAATAGAGGATACATTCTGGATAGGAAATAGGTAAGATTTGAACCGGAGCGACAGCTCTTAAAACCAACTCAAATGATAGAGGAGCAGTCCTGATGAAGTGCTAGAGGGTCAAAACACAGTTTCGTGAAAGTCAAGTTTAGCACCCCAGGAAGGGTAATCCCGTGAAAGGGTAATAGAGGATGCATTCTGGTTTGCAAATAAGCAAAAAGGTGAATCGGAGCTACATCTCTTAAAACCAGCTCAAATGATAGAGGAGGGTTCCTGATGAAGTGCTGGAACGTAAAAACACACTTTCGTGAAAGTCAACTTTGGCACCCCAGGAAGGGTAATCCCGTGAAAGGGTAATACAGGACACATCATTGTTTTGAAATACGCAAAAAGGTGAATTGGAACTACAGCTCTTAAAACCAACTTAAGTGATAGAGGAGGGTTCCTGGTGGAGTGCTAGAGAGTCAAAACACAGTTTCGTCAAAGTCAACTTTTTCACCCCAGGAAGGGTAATCGTGTGAAAGTGTCACAGTGTTTTGACCCTCTAGCAGTCCATCACGAACCTTCCTCTATCATTTGAGCTGGTTTTAAGAACTGTAGCTCCGATTTATCTTTTTACCTATTTCCAAACCTTGATCTACCCTCTATTTCCCTTTCAAGGGATTACCCTTCCTGGGGTGCCAAAGTTGACTTTTACGAAACTGTGTTTTGACCCTCTAGCACTCCATCAGAAACCCTCCTCTTTCATTTAAGCTGGTTTTATATGCTGTAGCTCCGATTCACCTTTTTGCCTATTTGCAAACCAGAATCTATCCTCTATGACCCTTTCACGGGATTACCCTTCCTGGGGTGCCAAAGTTGACTTTCACGAAACTGTGTTTTGACCCTCTAGAACTCCATCAGGAACCCTCCTCTATCATTTGAGCTGGTTTTAAGAGCTGTAGCTCCGATTCACCTTTGTAACTATTGGCAAGCCATAATGGATCCACTGTTACCCTTTCACTGGTTTACCCTTCCTGGGGTGCCAAACTTGATTTTCACGAAACTCTGTTTTGACCCTCTAGCACTCCATCAGGAACCCTCCTCTGTCATTTGAGCTTTTATTAAGAGATGTAGCTCTGATTCACCTTTTTGCTTATTTGCAAACCAGAATGTATCCTCTATTACCCTTTCACGGGATTACCCTTCCTGGGGTGCCAAAGTTGACTTTCACGAAACTGTGTTTTGACCCTCTAGCACTCCATCAGGAACCCTCCTCTATCATTTGAGCTGGTTTTAAGAGATGTAGCTCCGATTCACATTTTTCCCTATTTGCAAACCAGAATGTATCCCCTGTGACCCTTTCACGGGATTACCCTTCCTGGGGTGCCATAGTTGACTTTGATAGACCTGTGTTTTGACCCTCCAGCACTTCATCAGGAACCCTTCTCTATCATTTGACTTGGTTTTAAGAGATGTAGCTCCGATTCACCTTTTTGCCTATTTGCAAACCGGAATGTATCCTGTATTACCCTTTCACGGGATTACCCTTCCTGGGGTGCCAAAGTTGACTTTCACCAAACTGTGTTTTGACCCTCCAGCACTTCATCAGGAACCCTCCTCTATCATTTGAGCTGGTTTTAAGAGATGTAGCTCCGATTCACCTTTTGTACTTATTTGCAAACCAGAATGTATCCTCTATTAAACTTTCACGGGATTACCCTTCCTGGGGTGCCAAAGCTGACTTTCACGAAACTGTGTTTTGACCCTCTAGAAGTCCATCAGGAACCCTCCTCTATCATTTAAGCTGGTTTTAAGAGATGTAGCTCCGATTCACCTTTTTTACTTATTTGCAAACCAGAATGTATCCTCTATTACCCATTCACGGGATTGTCCTTCCTGGGGTGCCAAAGTTGACTTTCACGAAACTGTGTTTTGAACCTCTAGAACTCAATCAGGACCCCTCCTCTATCATTTAAGCTGGTTTTAAGAGCTGTACCTCCGACTCACCTTTTTGCTTATTTGCAAACCAGAATGTATCCTCTATTACCGCTTCACTGGATTACCCTTCCTGGGGTGCCAAAGTTGACTTTCACGAAACTGTGTTTTGACCCTCCAGCACTCCATCAGGAACCCTCCTCTATCACTTGAGCTGGTTTTAAGAGCTGTAGCTCCGATTCACCTTTTTGCCTATTTCCAAACCAGAATGTATCCTCTATTACCGCCTCACTGGATTACCCTTCCTGGGGTGCCAAAGTTGACTTTCACGAAACTGTGTTTTCACCCTCTAGCACTCCATCAGGAACCCTCCTCTATCATTTGAGCTGGTTTTAAGAGCTGTAGCTCCGATTCACCTTTTTGCTTATTTGCAAACCGGAATGTATCTTCTATTACCCTTTCACGGGATTACCCTTCCTGGGGTGCCAAAGTTGACTTTCACGAAACAGTGTTTTGACCTTCTAGCACTCCATCAGGAACCTTCCTCTATCATTTGAGCTGGTTTTAAGAGATGTAGCTCCGATTCACCTTTTTTACTTAATTGCAAACCAGAATGTATCCTCTATTACCCTTTCACGGGATTACCCTTCCTGGGGTGCCAAAGTTGACTTTCACGAAACTGTGTTTTGACCCTCTAGAACTCAATCAGGAACCCTCCTCTATCATTTAAGCTGGTTTTAAGAGCTGTACCTCCGACTCACCTTTTTGCTTATTTGCAAACCAGAATGTATCCTCTATTACCGCTTCACTGGATTACCCTTCCCGGGGTGCCAAAGTTGACTTTCACGAAACTGTGTTTTGACCCTCCAGGACTCCATCAGGAACCCTCCTCTATCATTTGAGATGAATTTAAAAGCTGTAGCTCCGATTCACATTTTTCCCTATTTGCAAACCAGAATGTGTCCCCTGTGACCCTTTCACGGGATTACCCTTCCTGGGGTTCCAAAGTTGACTTTCACCACACTGTGTTTTGACCCTCTAGCACTCCATCAGGAACCCTCCTCTATCATTTGATCTGGTTTTAAGAGATGTAGCTCCGATTCACCGTTTGTACTTAATTGCAAACCAGAATGTATCCTCTATTACCCTTTCACGGGATTACCCTTCCTGGGGTGCCAAAGTTGACTTTCACGAAACTGTGTTTTGACCCTCTAGAACTCAATCAGGAACCCTCCTCTATCATTTGACCTGGTTTTAAGAGATGTAGCTCCCATTCACCTTTTTCCTTATTTGCAAACCGGAATGTGTCCTCTATTACCCTTTCACGGGATTACCCTTCCTGGGGTGCCAAAGTTGACTTTCACGAAACTGTGTTTTCACCCTCTAGCACTCCATCAGGAACCCTCCTCTATCATTTGAGCTGGTTTTAAGAGCTGTAGCTCCGATTCACCTTTTTGCTTATTTGCAAACCGGAATGTATCCTCTATTACCCTTTCACGGGATTACCCTTCCTGGGGTGCCAAAGTTGACTTTCACGAAACAGTGTTTTGACCTTCTAGCACTCCATCAGGAACCCTCCTCTATCATTTGAGCTGGTTTTAAGAGATGTAGCTCCGATTCACCTTTTTTACTTAATTCCAAACCAGAATGTATGATCTATTACCCTTTCACGGGATTACCCTTCCTGGGGTGCCAAAGTTGACTTTCACGAAACTGTGTTTTGACCCTCTAGAACTGAATCAGGAACCCTCCTCTATCATTTAAGCTGGTTTTAAGAGCTGTACCTCCGACTCACCTTTTTGCTTATTTGCAAACGAGAATGTATCCTCTATTACCGTTTCACTGGATTACCCTTCCTGGGGTGCCAAAGTTGACTTTCACGAAACTGTGTTTTGACCCTCTAGCACTCCATCAGGAACCCTCCTCTATCATTTGAGATTGATTTAAAAGCTGTAGCTCCTACTCACATTTTTCCCTATTTGCAAACCAGAATGTATCCCCTGTGACCCTTTCACGGGATTACTCTTCCTGGGGTGCCAAAGTTGACTTTCACCAAACTGTGTTTTGACCCTCTAGCACTCCATCAGGAACCCTGCTCTATCATTTGAGCTGGTTTTAAGAGATGTAGCTCCGATTCACCTTTTTTACTTAATTGCAAACCAGAATGTGTCCTCTATTACCCTTTCACGGGATTACCCTTCCTGGGGTGCCAAAGTTGACTTTCACGAAACTGTGTTTTGACCCTCTAGAACTCAATCAGGAACCCTCCTCTATCATTTAAGCTGGTTTTAAGAGCTGTACCTCCGACTCACCTTTTTGCTTATTTGCAAACCAGAATGTATCCTCTATTACCGCTTCACTGGATTACCCTTCCCGGGGTGCCAAAGTTGACTTTCACGAAACTGTGTTTTGACCCTCCAAGACTCCGTCAGGAACCCTCCTCTATCATTTGAGATGGATTTAAAAGCTGTAGCTCCGATTCACATTTTTCCCTATTTGCAAACCAGAATGTATTACCTGTGACCTTTTCACGGTATTACCCTTCCTGGGGTTCCAAAATTGACTTTCACCAAACTGTGTTTTGACCCTCTAGCACTCCATCAGGAACCCTCCTCTATCATTTGAGCTGGTTTTAAGAGATGTAGCTCCGATTCACCGTTTGTACTTAATTGCAAACCAGAATGTATCCTCTATTACCCTTTCACGGGATTACCCTTCCTGGGGTGCCAAAGTTGACTTTCACGAAACTGTGTTTTGACCCTCTAGAACTCCATCAGGAACCCTCCTCTATCATTTGACCTGGTTTTAAGAGATGTAGCTCCCATTCACCTTTTTCCTTATTTGCAAACCGGAATGTGTCCTCTATTACCCTTTCACGGGATTACCCTTCCTGGGGTGCCAAAGTTGACTTTCACGAAACAGTGTTTTGACCCTCTAGAACTCAATCAGGAACCCTCCTCTATCATTTAAGCTGGTTTTAAGAGCTGTAGCTCCGACTCACCTTTTTACTTAATTGCAAACCACAATGTATTCTGTTTTACCCTTTCACGGGATTACCCTTCCTGGGGTGCCAAAGTTGAATTTCACCAAACTGTGTTTTGACCCTCTAGAACTCCATCAGGAACCCTCCTCTATCATTTGAGCTGGTTTTAAGAGCTGTAGCTCCGACTCACCTTTTTGCTTAATTGCAAACCAGAATGTATCCTCTATTACCCTTTCACGGGTTCACCCTTCCTGGGGTGCCAAAGTTGACTTTCACGAAACTGTGTTTGACCCTCTAGAACTCCATCAGGAACCCTCCTCTGTCATTTGAGCTGGTTTTAAGAGCTGTAGCTCCGATTCACCTTTTTGCTTAATTGCAAACCAGAATGTATCCTCTATTACCCTTTCACGGGATTATCCTTCCCGGGGTGCCAAAGTTGACTTTCACGAAACTGTGTTTTGACCCTCCAGCACTCCATCAGGAACCCTCCTCTATCATTTGAGCTGGTTTCAAGAGATGTAGCTCCGATTCACCTTTTGTACTTAACTGCAAACCAGAATGTATCCTCTATTACCCTTTCACGGGATTATCCTTCCTGGGGTGCCAAAGCTGACTTTCACGAAACTGTGTTTTGACCCTCTAGAACTCAGTCAGGAACCCTCCTCTATCATTTGACCTGGTTTTAAGAGATGTAGCTCCCATTCACCTTTTTCCTTATTTGCAAACCGGAATGTATCCTCTATTACCCTTTCACTGGATTACCCTTCCTGGGGTGCCAAAGTTGACTTTCACGAAACAGTGTTTTGACCCTCTAGAACTCAATCAGGAACCCTCCTCTATCATTTAAGCTGGTTTTAAGAGCTGTAGCTCCGACTCACCTTTTTTCTTAATTGCAAACCAGAATGTATCCTGTTTTACCCTTTCACGGGATTACCCTTCCTGGGGTGCCAAAGTTGACTTTCACGAAACTGTGTTTTGACCCTCTAGAACTCCATCACGAACCCTCCTCTATCATTTGAGCTGGTTTTAAGAGCTGTAGCTCCGATTCACCTTTTTGCTTAATTGCAAACCAGAATGTATCCTCTATTACCCTTTCACGGGATTACCCTTCCTGGGGTGCCAAAGTTGACTTTCACGAAACTGTGTTTGACCCTCTAGAACTCCATCAGGAACCCTCCTCTGTCATTTGAGCTGGTTTTAAGAGCTGTAGCTCCGATTGACCTTTTTTACTTAATTGCAAACCAGAATCTATCCTCTAGTACCCTTTCACTGGATTACCCTTCCTGGGGTTCCAAAGTTGACTTTCACGAAACTGTGTTTTGACCCTCCAGCACTCCATCAGGAACCTTCCTCTATCATTTGAGCTGGTTTTAAGAGATGTAGCTCCGATTCACCTCTTTTACTTAATTGCAAACCAGAATGTATCCTCTATTACCCTTTCACGGGATTACCCTTCCTGGGGTGCCAAAGTTGACTTTCACGAAACTGTGTTTGACCCTCTAGAACTCCATCAGGAACCCTCCTCTATCATTTGAGCTGGTTTTAAGAGCTGTAGCTCCGATTCACATTTTTGCTTATTTGCAAACCAGAATGTATCCTCTATTACCCTTTCACGGGATTACCCTTCCTGGGGTGCCAAAGTTGACTTTCACGAAACTGTGTTTGACCCTCTAGAACTCAATCAGGAACCCTCCTCTATCATTTGAGCTGGTTTTAAGAGCTGTAGCTCCGATTCACCTTTTTGCTTAATTGCAAACCAGAATGTATCCTCTATTACCCTTTCACGGGATTACCCTTCCTGGGGTGCCAAAGTTGACTTTCACGAAACTGTGTTTGACCCTCTAGAACTCCATCAGGAACCCTCCTCTGTCATTTGAGCTGGTTTTAAGAGCTGTAGCTCCGATTGACCTTTTTTACTTAATTGCAAACCAGAATCTATCCTCTAGTACCCTTTCACTGGATTACCCTTCCTGGGGTTCCAAAGTTGACTTTCACGAAACTGTGTTTTGACCCTCCAGCACTCCATCAGGAACCTTCCTCTATCATTTGAGCTGGTTTTAAGAGATGTAGCTCCGATTCACCTCTTTTACTTAATTGCAAACCAGAATGTATCCTCTATTACCCTTTCACGGGATTACCCTTCCCGGGGTGCCAAAGTTGACTTTCACGAAACTGTGTTTTGACCCTCTAGAACTCAATCAGGAACCCTCCTCTATCATTTAAGCTGGTTTTAAGAGCTGTACCTCCGACTCACCTTTTTGCTTATTTGCAAACCAGAATGTATCCTCTATTACCGCTTCACTGGATTACCCTTCCCGGGGTGCCAAAGTTGACTTTCACGAAACTGTGTTTTGACCCTCCAGGACTCCATCAGGAACCCTCCTCTATCATTTGAGCTGGTTTTAAGAGCTGTAGCTCCGATTCACATTTTTGCTTATTTGCAAACCAGAATGTATCCTCTATTACCGTTTCACGGGATTACCCTTCCTGGGGTGCCAAAGTTGACTTTCACGAAACTGTGTTTGACCCTCTAGAACTCCATCAGGAACCCTCCTCTGTCATTTGAGCCGGTTTTAAGAGCTGTAGCTCCGATTGACCTTTTTTACTTAATTGCAAACCAGAATCTATCCTCTATTACCCTTTCACTGGATTACCCTTCCTGGGGTTCCAAAGTTGACTTTCACGAAACTGTGTTTTGACCCTCCAGCACTCCATCAGGAACCTTCCTCTATCATTTGAGCTGGTTTTAAGAGATGTAGCTCCCATTCACCTTTTTTACTTAATTGCAAACCACAATGTACCCCTATTACCCTTTCACGGGATGACCCTTCCTTGGGTGCCAAAGTTGACTTTCACGAAACTGTGTTTTGACCCTCTAGAACTCAATCAGGAACCCTCCTCTATCATTTAAGCTGGTTTTAAGAGCTGTACCTCCGACTCACCTTTTTGCTTATTTGCAAACCAGAATGTGTCCTCTATTACCGCTTCACTGGATTACCCTTCCCGGGGTGCCAAAGATGACTTTCACGAAACTGTGTTTTGACCCTCCAGGACTCCATCAGGAACACTCCTCTATCATTTGAGATGGATTTAAAAGCTGTAGCTCCGATTCACATTTTTCCCTATTTGCAAACCAGAATGTATCCCCTGTGAACCTTTCACGGGATTACCCTTCCTGGGGTTCCAATGTTGACTTTCACGAAACTGTGTTTTGACCCTCTAGCACTCCATCAGGAACCCTCCTCTATCATTTGAGCTGGTTTTAAGAGATGTAGCTCCGATTCACCTTTTTCCTTATTTGCAAACCGGAATGTATACTCTATTACCCTTTCACGGGATTACCCTTCCTGGGGTGCCAAAGTTGACTTTCACGAAACAGTGTTTTGACCATCTAGAACTCAATCAGGAACCCTCCTCTATCATTTAAGCTGATTTTAAGAGCTGTAGCTCCGACTCACCTTTTTACTTAATTGCAAACCAGAATGTATCCTGTTTTACCCTTTCACGGGATTACCCTTTCTGGGGTGCCAAAGTTGACTTTCACGAAACAGTGTTTTGACCCTCTAGAACTCCATCAGGAACCCTCCTCTATCATTTGAGCTGGTTTTAAGAGCTGTAGCTCCCATTCACCTTTTTCCTTATTTGCAAACCGGAATGTGTCCTCTGTTACCCTTTCACGGGATTACCCTTCCTGGGGTGCCAAAGTTGACTTTCACGAAACAGTGTTTTGACCCTCTAGAACTCAATCAGGAACCCTCCTCTATCATTTAAGCTGGTTTTAAGAGCTGTAGCTCCGACTCACCTTTTTACGTAATTGCAAACCAGAATGTATCCTGTTTTACCCTTTCACGGGATTACCCTTCCTGGGGTGCCAAAGTTGACTTTCACGAAACAGTGTTTTGACCCTCTAGAACTCAATCAGGAACCCTCCTCTATCATTTAAGCTGGTTTTAAGAGCTGTAGCTCCGACTCACCTTTTTACTTAATTGCAAACCAGAATGTATCCTGTTTTACCCTTTCACGGGATTACCCTTCCTGGGGTGCCAAAGTTGACTTTCACGAAACAGTGTTTTGACCCTCTAGAACTCCATCAGGAACCCTCCTCTATCATTTGAGCTGGTTTTAAGAGCTGTAGCTCCGACTCACCTTTTTACTTAATTGCAAACCAGAATGTATCCTGTTTTACCCTTTCACGGGATTACCCTTCCTGGGGTGCCAAAGTTGACTTTCACGAAACTGTGTTTTGACCCTCTAGAACTCCATCAAGAACCCTCCTCTATCATTTGAGCTGGTTTTAAGAACTGTAGCTCCGATTCACCTTTTTGCTTATTTGCAAACCAGAATGTATCCTCTATTACCCTTTCACGGGATTACCCTTCCTGGGGTGCCAAAGTTGACTTTCACGAAACTGTGTTTGACCCTCTAGAACTCCATCAGGAACCCTCCTCTGTCATTTGAGCTGGTTTTAAGAGCTGTAGCTCCGATTCACCTTTTTCCTTATTTGCAAACCAGAATGTATCCTCTATTACCCTTTCACGGGATTACCCTTCCTGGGGTGCCAAAGTTGACTTTCACGAAACTGTGTTTTGACCCTCTAGAACTCCATCAGGAACCTTCCTCTATCATTTGAGCTAGTTTTAAGAGATGTAGCTCCGATTCACATTTTTTACTTAATTGCAAACCATGATGTATCCTCTATTACCCTTTCACGGGATTATCCTTCCTGGGGTGCCAAAGTTGACTTTCACGAAACTGTGTTTTTACCCTCCAGCACTCCATCAGGAACCCTCCTCTGTCATTTGAGCTGGTTTCAAGAGATGTAGCTCCGATTCACCGTTTGTACTTAATTGCAAACCAGAATGTATCCTCTATTACCCTTTCACGGGATTATCCTTCCTGGGGTGCCAAAGTTGACTTTCACGAAACTGTGTTTTGACCCTCTAGAACTCCATCAGGAACCCTCCTCTATCATTTGACCTGGTTTTAAGAGATGTTGCTCCCATTCAACTTTTTCCTTATTTGCAAACCGGAATGTATCCTCTATTACCCTTTCACGGGATTACCCTTCCTGGGGTGCCAAAGTTGACTTTCACGAAACAGTGTTTTGACCCTCTAGAACTCAATCAGGAACCCTCCTCTATCATTTAAGCTGGTTTTAAGAGCTGTAGCTCCGACTCACCTTTTTACTTAATTGCAAACCAGAATGTATCCTGTTTTACCCTTTCACGGGATTACCCTTTCTGGGGTGCCAAAGTTGACTTTCACAAAACTGTGTTTTTACCCTCTACCACTCCATCAGGAGCCCTGCTCTATCATGTGAGCTGGTTTTAAGAGTTTTAGCTCCGATTCACATTTTTGCCTATTTCCAACCATGATGTATCCGCTATTACCCTCTCACGGGATTCCCCTCCCTGCAGTGCCAAAGTTGACTTTCACGAAACTGTGTTTTGACCCTCTAGCACTCCATCAGGAACCCTCCTCTATCATTTAAGCTGGTTTTAAGAGCAGGAGCACCGATTCACATTTTTACCTATTTCCAAACCACGATGTACCCACTATGACACTTTCACGGGTTTACACTTCCTGGGGTGCCAAAGTTGACTTTCACAAAACTGTGTTTTTACCCTCTAGCACTCCATCAGGAGCCCTGCTCTATCATGTGAGCTGGTTTTAAGAGTTTTAGCTCCGATTCACATTTTTGCCTATTTCCAAACCATGATGTATCCGCTATTAAACTTTCACGGGATCACCCTCCCTGGAGTGCCAAAGTTGACTTTCACGAAACTGTGTTTTGACCCTCTAGCACTCCATCAGTAACCCTCCTCTATCATTTGAGCTGGTTTTAAGAGCAGGAGCTCCGATTCACATTTTTACCTATTTCCAAACCATGATGTATCCACTATGACCCTTTCACAGGACTACACTTCCTGGGGTTCCAAAGTTGACTTTCATGAAACTGTGTTTTGACCCTCTAGCACTCCATCAGGAACCCTCCTCTATCACTTGAGCTGGTTTTAAAACCTGTTCCTCCGATTTACCTTTTTACCTTTTCGCAAACCATGATGTATCTACTATTACCCTTTCACGTGATTACACTTCCTGGGGTGCCAAAGTTGACTTTTAGCAAAACTGTGTTTGGACCTTCTAGCACTCCATCAGGAACCCTCCTCTACAATTTGAGGTGGTTTTAAAACCTGTAACTCCGATTCACCTTTCCACCTATTTCCCAAACAGCATGTATCCGCTATGACCCTTTCACGGGATTACACTTCCTGGAGTGCCAAAGTTGACTTTCATGAAACTGTGTTTTCACCCTCTAGCACTCCATCAGTAACACTCCTCTATCATAGGAGCTGGTTTTAAAACCTGCAGATCCGATTTACCTTTTTACCTTTTTCCAACCATGATGTATCCACTATGATCCTTTTACGAGATTACCCTTCCTGGAGTACCAAAGTTGACTTTCACGAAACTGTGTTTTGACGATCTAGCACTCCATCAGGAACCCTCCTCTATCATTTGAGCTGGTTTTAAGAGCAGAAGCTCCGATTCACATTTTTTACCTATTTCCAAACAATGATGTATCCACTATGACCCTTTCACGGGATTACCCTTCCTGGAGTGCCAAAGTTGACTTTGATGAAGCTGTGTTTTGACCCTTTAGCACTCCATCAGGAACCCTACTCTATCATTTGAGCTGCTTTTAAAACCTGTAGCTCCGATTCACATTTTTACCTATTTCCAAACCATGATGTATTACCTATAGCCCTTTCACGGGATTACACTTCCTGGGGTGCCAAAGTTGACTTTTAGCAAAACTGTGTTTTGACCTTCTAGCACTCCATCAGGAACCCTCCTCTACATTTTGAGGTGGTTTTAAAACCTGTAACTCCGATTCACCTTTCCACCTATTTCCCAAACAGCATCTATCCGCTCTGACCCTTTCACGGGATTACACTTCCTGGAGTGCCAAAGTTGACTTTCATGAAACTGTGTTTTCACCCTCTAGCACTCCATCAGTAACACTCCTCTATCATAGGAGCTGGCTTTAAAACCTGCAGATTCGATTTACCTTTTTACCTTTTTCCAACCATGATGTATCCACTATGACCCTTTTACGAGATTACCCTTCCTGGAGTACCAAAGTTGACTTTCACGAAACTGTGTTTTGACGATCTAGCACTCCACCAGGAACCCTCCTCTATCATTTGAGCTGGTTTTAAAACCTGTAGTTCCGATTCACCTTTTGATGTATTTAAAAACCATGATGTATCCCCTTGGACCCTTTCACGGATTACCCTTCCTGGGATGCCAAAGATGACTTTCACGAAACTGTGTTTTTACCCTCTAGCACTCCATCAGGAGCCCTGCTCTATCATGTGAGCTGGTTTTAAGAGATGTAGCTCCGATTCACATTTTTGCCTATTTCCAAACCATGATGTATCCGCTTTTACCCTTTCACGGGATTACCCTCCCTGGAGTGCCAAAGTTGACTTTCACAAAACTGTGTTTTGACCCTCTACCACTCCATCAGGAACCCTCCTCTATCACTTGAGCTGGTTTTAAGAGCAGGAGCTCCGATTCACATTTTTACCTATTTCCAAACCATGATGTATCCACTATGACCCTTTCACGGGATTACACTTCCTGTGGTGCCAAAGTTGACTTTTAGCAAAACTGTGTTTGGACCCTCTAGCACTCCATCAGAAACCCTCCTCTATCATTTGAGCTGGTTTCAAGAGCTGTAGATCCGATTCACATTTTTACCTATTTCCAAACCATGATGTATCCACTGTTACCCTTTCACTTGATTACCCTCCCTGGAGTGCCAAAGCTGACTTTCACGAAACTGTGTTTTAAGACTCTAGCACTCCATCAGGAACCCTCCTTTATCGTTTGACCTGGTTTTAATAGTTATATCTCCGATTCACATTTTTGCCTTTTTCCAAACCATGATGTATCCACTGTTACCCTATCACTTGATTACCCTTCCTGGACTGCCAAAGCTGACTTTCACGAAACTGTGTTTTAAGACTCTAGCACTCCATCAGCAACCCTCCTTTATCGTTTGACCTGGTTTTAATAGCTATATCTCCGATTCACATTTTTGCCTATTTCCAAACCATGATGTATCCGCTATTACCCTTTCACGGGATTACCCTCCCTGGAGTGCCAAAGTTGACTTTCACGAAACTGTGTTTTGACCCTCTAGCACTCCATCAGGAACCCTCCTCTATCATTTGAGCTGGTTTTAAAACCTGTAGCTCCGATTCACATTTTTACCTATTTCCAAACCATGATGTATTACCTATAGCCCTTTCACGGGATTACTCTTCCTGGGGTGCCAAAGTTGACTTTCAGCAAAACTGTGTTTGGACCTTCTAGCACTCCATCAGGAACCCTCCTCTACAATTTGAGGTGGTTTTAAAACCTGTAACTCCGATTCACCTTTCCACCTATTTCCCAAACAGCATGTATCCGCTATGACCCTTTCACGGGATTACACTTCCTGGAGTGCCAAAGTTAACTTTCATGAAACTGTGTTTTCACCCTCTAGCACTCCATCAGAAACACTCCTCTATCATAGGAGCTGGTTTTAAAACCTGCAGCTCCGATTTACCTTTTTACCTTTTTCCAACCATGATGTATCCACTATGACCCTTTTACGAGATTACCCTTCCTGGAGTACCAAAGTTGACTTTCACGAAACTGTGTTTTGACGATCTAGCACTCCATCAGGAGCCCTCCTCTATCATTTGAGCTGGTTTTAAAACCTGTAGTTCCGATTCACCTTTTGATGTATTTAAAAACCATGATGTATCCCCTTAGACCCTTTCACGGATTACCCTAAAAGGTGAACCCCTTGGCTGTATCCAAGGGTATTGAAGTAGTACAGGAGGAGGCAGCTGAAAAATCTGATGTCGTAGTCTCCCCAGTACTGACTTTGTTTGACACTATCTTCAGTTAGTATGATGTCTTTGGCTCAAGAAAAGGCCTTTAATACTCAGGTTTTCACAGGCCATTTTATGTGGTGGAGGTCTGTGAGCATTTTCATGACATTTGGTTTGCTGGCCGACAACATCTCAAAGTTAATCATGGATAGTTTTACTAATATCAATCTGATCACTGTCATTGTGACTTTTGTGTATTGCTAAAGTGTGTATATGTTTTTGGACATATATTTGCTTTTGAAAATAATGGAAATGACCGCCATTTTGAATTGTTTTCTCGGCAGTTACATTTACATAAAAATTAACACCGAATGTGTCCATTTACGGCCAATGTTGATACTTTTATGTTTTTTGACACTTGTATCTTCTAGAGTGGTGACTCGGGCACAAAACAGGTGATGTCGTAGTCTCCCCAGTACTGACTTTGTTTGACACTATCTTCAATTAGTATGATGTCTTTGGCTCATGAAAAGGCCTTTAATACTCAGGTTTTCACAGGCCATTTTATGTAGTGGAGGTCTGTGAGCATTTTCATGACATTTGGTTTGCTGGCCGACAACATCTCAAAGTTAATCATGGATAGTTTTACTAATATCAATCTGATCATTGTCATTGTGACTTTTGTGTATTGCTAAAGTGTGTATATGTTTTTGGACATATATTTGCTTTTGAAAATAATGGAAATGACCGCCATTTGAATTGTCGTCTCGGCAGTTACATTTACATAAAAAATAACACCGAATGTGTCCCTTTACGGCCATTATTTTCCACCAATTAATCCACTCACCTCACTCTGGCTTCTGTCAACTCACCCTCTGACCCCCCTTCCCCCCCCCCCCACCCCCCACCCCCCACCCCACCCCACCCCCCGCTGGCTTCAGTCCTTAATCAGCTTACCTCAACACCTCTTTAATGTATTGTTACCTCAAATAGTTATTGTTAATCCTGTTATTGTTGTATTGTCATCACATGCTCATCTCTGCTGTATATATATTGTACTCCCCCTGCCATTCCCCACACGCTTGAAAACGGTATAAGAATCTATACCGAAACGTCGCTACCCTGGAATAAAGAAGTTGATCATCCATAAAAATTCTTGTCATCTTTATCTCAGCAACTTCTAGAATGCCTCTCAAACAGTTTAGCCTTTACGGCCAGTGTTGATACTTTTTTATGTTTTTTGACACTTGTATCTTCTAGAGTGGTGACTCGGGCACAAAACAG
The DNA here is from genome assembly GCF_037392515.1 of Haliotis asinina. NCBI lineage: Eukaryota > Metazoa > Mollusca > Gastropoda > Lepetellida > Haliotidae > Haliotis > Haliotis asinina. Next base: position 24,931,794 of record NC_090291.1, read on the forward strand.
GTGATTTTGTATGGTCATGTCGTGATATTATAATGTTTTACAGCTTACTCTTTGAGACGAGATTTTGTTTCCTGTTTACTTCTAGAGTGACAACATGTTACATGGAATAACTTGATATTACCCAGAATTCAAAAATGGCTGCCAAGATGGCCACCACTGTAGGTTTAGTGCCTATACAGAGCAGAGAACTAACAAACAATTCATTTGGTGTCACATGTTTAACACAGTTCAATGTTATGGTTAATAAAAGCTATACATTCCTAAACTATTTGATGAAATAGCAGTATCCAAAGTATTAGAAAACTATGCTTCACGATCGATAACTGCCTCTAAGCTCTCGTAGTAGCTATTCAAATGGTCTGTCAGATAACTGTTAATCACTTTTGATACATTCAGAAGCTTACAAATTGTTCAGTTTATCTGCTTTGATATAGATCTCTCTCTGATGGCATACTGACTTTATTGCATTTACTCTGTGTCAGTTCAACCAATCCATGGAGAGCAGCATCTCTCGACATCAGAACACCTGAACAGGGATACGCTGACCATCACAAATGCTCTAACCATGGTCAAATGGTAAAGGAATATGATTGGCAAACATGCACTTGGTTGTTTACTTGCGCAATGTAATATTCTAGACTGTTGGATGTTGGTGGGAGCTTTTCATTTAATGTCTTGTCTCATCTACAGACACCACTGGATTGTTTAGTACATACATTGACCTAAAGGTCTCTGCGATGTGATCTAGTAATGTTGATAGGCTTTTGTATTGTACGTTCTGGTTTGTAGACATTAGAATACCCCCGTGTATTGATCTATTGTTTTAACGTTGGACTTGTTTCGTGATGTGTTTCTGTGTTGGCGGTGTTTAGCAGTGCATGGCAGCGTATGGCTAAAAACAAGCACTCCTACAAGGCGATAACGTCGTGCACATCCGATTTCCATGAACAAAAACAATTCTTCTCGAGTTCACAAGTTTCACAAACAAAACAGCAAAACAAACAAGTACAACTGGACCAGCTGTGCGGATTATGTTTTATTAATGTCATCATTCCCAACATGGAACAGTACCAAATCCTCGAACATAAACACCAACATTGTTGTCGCAGATTGTGTGTCTAAATTGATCTTGATCAAATTTGAGATTTGAACAATGTCAAAGGTAACTGAAGCCCGACACGTAAAACCAGAGATAAAAAACACTTTTGAGAAAAAAACTCTGGAACCGTGTTCCCTCAACGTATGCAACGCTACCTATTCTACTGGAGGGTTTACAGTAGTAGACACGCAGAGTACATTGTCACAAAATGTCCGAACAGTAAAACATCCACATGCTGCTCCAGAAGAGACCTTGATCCACTTCTGTCCACGGAATATCTTCTCGGCAGTCGTCCTGCCTCTGGGGGACTTCAGGGTCCATTTCCGCCCCCAGGACGATGGCATCCACGCTCCTGATAATAAAGGTAAACATATTTTACATCATTTGTACTGTGTGCATAAATGCAAAATATATGATTCCACGAGAACATATCTCAAACACGAAAATCAAGTTGTGACTTGGCAGTAGACGTCATTGCACACAAGGAGGCACTGTATGTTTTCTTTAAAAGATCGTTTGGAAGAACACAGTGGCTTCTGCTAATAAAGGTAAACAGTATTCTTTATCATAGTTTATACTTCCAGCACATATTAAGACTGCATGAGTGTCGTTTTTACACTGCTTTAACCAGCATACCAGCTATATCACGGTGAGAAACAACAAATATCGGCTTCACACATCATTCAGATATTGAAAATCGAAATAGGTTTGCTAGGAGGGTCATGAGCGAACACTTTAACCATTCGGTTATTCGACGATCCCCTTACATTTAAATGCAAAGCAAATATGTCGGGACGTGGAAAACAAAATTTCATCTAAGTTTTAAACTGAAATAGTGAATCCTTTACCAGCAGGTGGCCAGTACACTGACTTTCAAAGTGACCATCCGGGACTTGCTTTGCCTCGAACTACCTATTGAAGGACGGAATGGTGGGTTAACACTAAGTTATACTATCTATAGATAGCACCGTACAGGGCATGCACGAAGGGGGCCCTATCTACACTAACCCCTAATCTACCAGTCAAGTGCAGTCAGCATTGGGCCTACTGGGGGTGCTGAAAAGACTGGGGCCACAGAGTATGCCAACCCTAAACTAGCTGGGTTGCTGTAACAACCATCCTGACTGTACAGTCAGACCCTAGCACCGAACCTACTCCATGTACGCTCGGCAGGGGGCTACGCGGAGAGCAGACGCACAATGGAGCCACCATGAGACAAAAGCTCATCCCATCGGACCCTCGGAAAGTCAGTGTACTAAAGTCCAGGTGGAAGGGTTTAGAGTGACACAACACCAAATCCAGAGTGTGCCAGGGTTCCTGCGTCTGAAAGAAATGAGTCATGCATAAGCATCAGTAATCACATTTCTCTCGGATGTAGATTGTATTAACAACAGCGAGTAAGTGTGGTTTTCTGCCGCTTTGGGCAACTTTCCAACGACGAGCCTCGTACGTGGGCGTGGGGCATAGTATTTAAGTGAGGACTCGAACAATGGTACTGAACATGACGTGCCAACACTTGAACAACTAGGCTACACTACAACTCCGTTTACATGCAGAAACCAGTATCAACCTTTCCCATCTATACCTAAATGGCTGTGACTATGCTGGTCGTGACAGGCGACTAACGGGATCGGGTGGTCAGACTCGCTGACTTCTTGGTTGAAACATGTCATCGGTTCCCATTTGCGCAGATCGATGCTCGTGTTGCTGATCACTGGATTGTCTTGTCCAGACTCGATTATTTACAGACCGTCACCTTATAGCTGAATATTGCTGAGTGCGGCGTAAAACTAAACTCACTCACTCCTAAATGACTGTAGAGTATGAGAGAATTAGTGTGCACTATATGTGAAGCAAATATTTTCTTCCAAAATGAGTTGAAAACACCTGCCTGTCTGGTCCTCTGTCACCCTTCCGAAGAATCCATGGTCCACGTCTATCCATGGAATATCTTCTTGGCAGTCGTCCTGCCTCTGGGGGACTTCAGGGTCCATTTCCGCCCCCAGGACGATGGCATCCACGTTCCTAATAGTAACGACAACGAATAGGTTAATGTGTCACATCACTGATACTTACTACGTAGATAATAGGTATTAAAAGCATATGCTTTTTGGTCAGGAAAACGCTGTAACCTGAAACACAAGTTGTAACTTGCTCATGACGTTATTGTCAACAAGAATATATTGTATGTTGTCTTCAAACGATAGTTTGGAGAACTTGCCTTCCTGGTAGTCTGGCGGCTTTGTGGTCGTTGTCCTGCCGCCAGAAGAGACCTTGATCCACTTCTGTCCACGGAATATCTTCTCGGCAGTCGTCCTGCCTCTGGGGGACTTCAGGGTCCATTTCCGCCCCCAGGTAGATGGCATCCCTGCTCATAACAGTAAAGAGAATATAGTTTACATCGCTGGCACTTACTGTGTGCATAAATGCAACTTATATGCCTACACGTAAAATCTCAAACATGAAACTCAAGTTGTGATTTTGCAGTAGACGTCATGATAAACAAGGATGCATTGCATGTTATGGTTTATTCAAAAGATTGTTTGAAAGGAACAGTTGCATGCGTAAGCAACGGTTCTACTTAAAAAGGCAAAGAACACCTTACATAATTTATGCTTCTCACACAGATTATGACTGCATGAGTGTCCTTTTACACCGCGTTCAGCAATATTTCTCACGGTGAGAAACAACAAATAGATGCTTCACACATCATTCAGATATGGGAAATCGAAATAGGTTGTTTGGAGCGTCATGAGCGAACGCTTTGACCATTCGGTTATTCGACGATCCCCTTACATTTAAATGCAAAGCAAATATGTCGGGACGTGAAAAACAAAATTTAATTTAAGTTTTAAACTGAAATAGTGAATGCTTTACCAGCAGGTGGCCAGTACACTGACTGTCAAAGTGACCATCCGGGACTTGCTTTGCCTCGAACTACCTATTGAAGGACGGATTGGTGGGTTAACACTAAGTTATACTATCTATAGATAGCATCGTACAGGGCATGCACGAAGGGGGCCCTATCTACACTAACCCCTAATCTACCAGTCAAGTCCAGTCAGCATTGGGCCTACTGGGGGTGCTGAAAAGACTGGGGCCACAGAGTGTGCCAACCCTAAACTAGCTGGGTTGCTGTAACAACCATCCTGACTGTACAGTCAGGCCCTAGCACCGAACCTACTCCATGTACGCTCGGCAGGGGGCTACGCGGAGAGCGGACGCACAATGGAGCCACCATGAGACAAAAGCTCATCCCATCGGACCCTCGGAAAGTCAGTGTACTAAAGTCCAGGTGGAAGGGTTTAGAGTGACACAACACCAAATCCAGAGTGTGCCAGGGTTCCTGCGTCTGAAAGAAATGAGTCATGCATAAGCATCAGTAATCACATTTCTCTCGGATGTAGATTGTATTAACAACAGCGAGTAAGTGTGGTTTTCTGCCGCTTTGGGCAACTTTCCAACGACGAGCCTCGTACGTGGGCGTGGGGCATAGTATTTAAGTGAGGACTCGAACAATGGTACTGAACATGACGTGCCAACACTTGAACAACTAGGCTACACTACAACTCCGTTTACATGCAGAAACCAGTATCAACCTTTCCCATCTCTACCTAAATGGCTGTGTACTATGAGAGAATGAGTGTGCCCTGTATATTAACAAAAACCATGAAGATGCATATTTTCTTCCAAATAGATATGGATACACCTACCTGTATGGTCCTCTGTCGCCCTTCCGAAGAATCCTTGAAGTCGTCCTACCTCTACAGGATTTCAAGACTTTCTGTCCCCACGACGAATATTTTACGTCACTATAGGTGGGTGCTCACACTCCAAGCGGGCTTCAGTCGCTCGCTTCGGGTCGCTCGCTTACGCAACCTAATCCCAGTCGCCGAACCCGAAACAAAGGATTAGAGCTATTGACAGCACCTCAATCACAAGTGTTTGCACGGAGGCATGTTTTCTTATTTAGCGTGAGCCAAGTAAGACCTGGTAATATTCATTATTGAAACAAAACGAAACAAAATTTTCTTGCATTAATTACAGGTTTATTTATGTAAGGCAATATAGCTGAAACATAATCAACGGCTAATACAATACAGGTATAACCCATTGTAAATTTAAAATTACAAGTTAAACCCAAAGTGACATAGGGGTATGGAACATTCAATGTAAATGAATTAAAACAAACTGTCGTCCGTGGGTGGGAATGTTGTAAATTGTGATGTGCTTATCACTGCTCATCGTTTTCGTGATTACAGTCCGTTTGCCGTGAAAGCGTACCGACGAATGTCTCTTTAAACAAAAACGTAAATCGAATTAAATGAAATTACGATGGCAAATTTCTTATAATTTTATACCTTGCCAACTGAACATTTAATTCTCAGAATTTTATTCAACTTAAGATGAAAGTTGTTAAACAAACGATCGTAATTTAATGTTTGTATTACAGGGGGTTTGGGGTGCACATTAAATACAACGTCGAGAAATTGGGTTGGTCTAAGTTAACGCTCATCGCGTACCGCACGTGCACTTGTTTCACTGTTCTAACTGCTGCGCTTATCTCATTGCAATACAAACCAGTAATAACGATTTGAATCTATAATCGTTTGTTAAACAACTTCTATCCTAAGTTGAATAAAATTCTAAGACTTAAATTTTCAGTTGCAAGATAAAATGACGTGGATTCGAAATATTAATTTCACTAAGTCTGGTTCACGTTTTGTTTAAAGTAAAAAAAATCATCTCAACATCGTACACCACAATGCATGTAAATGAGACACCACCATCACATTCACCAATGCATAGCGCACCACCGCCGGCATTACATGGGACACTAAAACATCCACCAATGCATGGCGCACCACCACCGGAATACATGAGTACACCACAACATCCACCAATGCGTGGGGCACCGCCACCAGCATACATGAGTACACCACAACATCCACCAATGCATGGTGCACCACCAACGGCATACATGAGTACACCACAACATCCACCAATGCATGGGGCACCGCCAGCCTCATACAAGAGACATAACCATCACATCCACCAATGAATGGCACACCACCACCGACATACATGAGTACACCACAACATCCACCAATCCATGGCGCACCGCCACTGGTATACATGAGTACACCATAACATCCACCAATGCATGGAGCACCACCACATGCATACATGAGACAAAACCATCACATCCACCAATGGATGGCACACCCCCACCGACATGGGGCACCTCCACCGGTATACATGAGTACATCACAACATCCACGAATGCATTTTGCACCGCCACCGGCATCCATGAGTACACCACAACATCCACCAATGCATGGCACACCACCGCTGATATACATGACTACACCACAACATCCACCAATGCATGGCGCACCGCCACCGGCATACATGAGTACACCATAACATCCACCAATGCATGGCACACCGGCACTGACATACATGAGTACACCACGACATCCACCAATGCATGGTGCAACACCACCGGCAAACATGAGTACACCATAACATCCACCAATGCATGGCGCACCACCACCGGAATACATGAGTACACCACAACATCCACCAATAAATGGCGCACCGCCACTGGTATACATGAGTACACCATAACATCCACCAATGCATGGGGCACCACTACATGCATACATGAGAGAAAACCATCACATCCACCAATGGATGGAACATCCCCACCGGCATGGGCACCGCCACCGACATACATGACTACACACAACATCCACCAATCCATGGCGCACCGCCACTGGTATACATGAGTACACCATAACATCCACCAATGCATGGAGCACCACCACCGGCATACATGAGACAAAACCATCACATCCACCAATGGATATCACACCCCCACCGACATGGGGCACCTCCACCGGTATACATGAGTACATCACAACATCCACCAATGCATTTTGCACCGCCACCGGCATCCATGAGTACACCACAACATCCACCAATGCATGGTGCACCACCGCTGATATACATGACTACACCACAACATCAACCAATGCATGGCGCACCGTCACCGGCATACATGAGTACACCACAACACCCACCAATCCATGGCGCACCGCCACTGGTATACATGAGTACACCATAACATCCACCAATGCATGGCACACCACCACCGGCATACATGAGTACACCACAACACCCACCAATGCATGGCACACCGCCAGCCTCATACAAGAGACATAACCATCACATCCACCAATGAATGGCACACCGCCACTGGTATACATGAGCACACCACAACATCCACCAATGCATGGTGCACCGCCACCGGCATACATGAGCACACCATAACATCCACCAATGCATGGAGCACCACCACATGCATACATGAGACAAAACCATCACATCCACCAATGGATATCACACCCCCACCGACATGGGGCACCTCCACCGGTATACATGAGTACATCACAACATCCACGAATGCATTTTGCACCGCCACCGGCATCCATGAGTACACCACAACATCCACCAATGCATGTCACACCACCGCTGATATACATGACTACACCACAACATCCACCAATGCATGGTGCACCGCCACCGGCATACATGAGTACACCATAACATCCACCAATGCATGGCACACCGGCACTGACATACATGAGTACACCACAACATCCACCAATGCATGGTGCACCACCACCGGCATACATGAGTACACCATAACATCCACCAATGCATGGTGCACTGCCACCAGCACACATGAGTACACCACAACATCCACCAATGCATGGGGAACCGCCAGTATCATACAAGAGACATAACCATCACATCCACCAATGAATGACACACCACCACCGACATACATGAGTACACCACAACATACACCAATACAAGCACACCTCCACTGGTATACATGAGTACACCACAACATCCACCAATGCATGGAGCACCACCACATGCATACATGAGACAAAACCATCACATCCACCAATGGATGGCACACCCCCACCGACATGGGGCACCTCCACCGGTATACATGAGTACATCACAACATCCACGAATGCATGTCACACCACCGCTGATATACATGACTACACCATAACATCCACCAATGCATGGGGCACCGCCAGTATCATACAAGAGACATAACCATCACATCCACAAATGCATGGTGCACTGCCACCGGCATACATGAGTACACCACAACATCCACCAGTACAAGCACACCGCCACTGGTATACATGAGTACACCACAACATCCACCAATGCATGGGGCACCACTACATGCATACATGAGAGAAAACCATCACATCCACCAATGGATGGCACATCCCCACCGGCATGGGCACCACCACCGGTATACATGACTACATCACAACATCCACCAATAAATGGTGCACCGCCACCGACATCCATGAGTACACCACAACATCCACCAATGCATGGCACACCGCCAGCCTCATACAAGAGACAAAACCATCACATCCACCAATGGATGGCACATCCCCACCGGCATGGGCACCGCCACCGACATACATGAGTACACCACAACATCCACCAATCCATGGCGCACCGCTACTGGTATACATGAGTACACCATAACATCCACCAATGCATGGTACACCACCACCGGCATACATGAGTACACCACAACACCCACCAATGCATTGCGCACCGCCAGCCTCATACAAGAGACATAACCATCACATCCACCAATGAATGGCACACCACCACTGACATACATCACTACACCACAACATCTACCAATCCATGGCACACCGCCACTGGTATACATGAGCACACCACAACATCCACCAATGTATGGTGCACCGCCACCGGCATACATGAGTACACCATAACATCCACCAATGCATGGAGCACCACCACATCCATACATGAGACAAAACCATCACATCCACCAATGGATATCACACCCCCACCGACATGGGGCACCTCCACCGGTATACATGAGTACATCACAACATCCACGAATGCATTTTGCACCGCCACCGGCATCCATGAGTACACCACAACATCCACCAATGCATGGTGCACCACCGCTGATATACATGACTACACCACAACATCCACCAATGCATGGCGCACCGCCACCGGCATACATGAGTACACCATAACATCCACCAATGCATGGCACACCGGCACTGACATACATGAGTACACCACAACATCCACCAATGCATGGTGCACCACCACCGGCATACATGAGTACACCATAACATCCACCAATACATGGTGCACTGCCACCGACATACATGAGTACACCACAACATCCACCAATACAAGCACACCGCCACTGGTATACATGAGTACACCATAACATCCACCAATGCATGGGGAACCGCCAGTATCATACAAGAGACATAACCATCACATCCACCAATGAATGACACACCACCACCGACATACATGAGTACACCACAACATACACCAATACAAGCACACCTCCACTGGTATACATGAGTACACCACAACATCCACCAATGCATGGAGCACCACCACATGCATACATGAGACAAAACCATCACATCCACCAATGGATGGCACACCCCCACCGACATGGGGCACCTCCACCGGTATACATGAGTACATCACAACATCCACGAATGCATGTCACACCACCGCTGATATACATGACTACACCATAACATCCACCAATGCATGGGGCACCGCCAGTATCATACAAGAGACATAACCATCACATCCACAAATGCATGGTGCACTGCCACCGGCATACATGAGTACACCACAACATCCACCAGTACAAGCACACCGCCACTGGTATACATGAGTACACCACAACATCCACCAATGCATGGGGCACCACTACATGCATACATGAGAGAAAACCATCACATCCACCAATGGATGGCACATCCCCACCGGCATGGGCACCACCACCGGTATACATGACTACATCACAACATCCACCAATAAATGGTGCACCGCCACCGACATCCATGAGTACACCACAACATCCACCAATGCATGGCACACCGCCAGCCTCATACAAGAGACAAAACCATCACATCCACCAATGGATGGCACATCCCCACCGGCATGGGCACCGCCACCGACATACATGAGTACACCACAACATCCACCAATCCATGGCGCACCGCTACTGGTATACATGAGTACACCATAACATCCACCAATGCATGGTACACCACCACCGGCATACATGAGTACACCACAACACCCACCAATGCATTGCGCACCGCCAGCCTCATACAAGAGACATAACCATCACATCCACCAATGAATGGCACACCACCACTGACATACATCACTACACCACAACATCTACCAATCCATGGCACACCGCCACTGGTATACATGAGCACACCACAACATCCACCAATGTATGGTGCACCGCCACCGGCATACATGAGTACACCATAACATCCACCAATGCATGGAGCACCACCACATCCATACATGAGACAAAACCATCACATCCACCAATGGATATCACACCCCCACCGACATGGGGCACCTCCACTGGTATACATGAGTACACCACAACATCCACCAATGCATGGTGCACCACCGCTCATATACATGACTACACCACAACATCCACCAATGCATGGCGCACCGCCACCGGCATACATGAGTACACCATAACATCCACCAATGCATGGCACACCGGCACTGACATACATGAGTACACCACAACATCCACCAATGCATGGTGCACCACCACCGGCATACATGAGTACACCATAACATCCACCAATACATGGTGCACTGCCACCGACATACATGAGTACACCACAACATCCACCAATACAAGCACACCGCCACTGGTATACATGAGTACACCATAACATCCACCAATGCATGGGGCACCACTACATGCATACATGAGAGAAAACCATCACATCCACCAATGGATGGAACATCCCCACCGGCATGGGCACCGCCACCGACATACATGACTACACCACAACATCTACCAATCCATGGCGCACCGCCACTGGTATACATGAGTACACCATAACATCCACCAATGCATGGAGCACCACCACATGCATACATGAGACAAAACCATCACATCCACCAATGGATATCACACCCCCACCGACATGGGGCACCTCCACCGGTATACATGAGTACACCACAACATCCACAAATGCATGGTGCACCACCGCTGATATACATGACTACACCACAACATCAACCAATGCATGGCGCACCGCCACCGGCATACATGAGTACACCATAACATCCACCAATGCATGGTACACCACCATCGGCATACATGAGTACACCACAACACCCACCAATCCATGGCGCACCGCCACTGGTATACATGAGTACACCATAACATCCACCAATGCATGGTACACCACCACCGACATACATGAGTACACCACAACACCCACCAATGCATGGCGCACCGCCAGCCTCATACAAGAGACATAACCATCACATCCACCAATGAATGGCACACCACCACTGACATACATCACTACACCACAACATCTACCAATCCATGGCACACCGCCACTGGTATACATGAGCACACCACAACATCCACCAATGCATGGAGCACCACCACATGCATACATGAGACAAAACCATCACATCCACCAATGGATGGCACACCCCCACCGACATGGGGCACCTCCACCGGTATACATGAGTACATCACAACATCCACGAATGCATTTTGCACCGCCACCGGCATCCATGAGTACACCACAACATCCACCAATGCATGTCACACCACCGCTGATATACATGACTACACCATAACATCCACCAATGCATGGGGCACCGCCAGTATCATACAAGAGACATAACCATCACATCCACCAATGCATGGTGCACTGCCACCGGCATACATGAGTACACCACAACATCCACCAGTACAAGCACACCGCCACTGGTATACATGAGTACACCATAACATCCACCAATGCATGGGGCACCACTACATGCATACATGAGAGAAAACCATCACATCCACCAATGGATGGCACACCCCCACCGGCATGGGCACCACCACCGGTATACATGACTACATCACAACATCCACCAATAAATGGTGCACCGCCACCGACATCCATGAGTACACCACAACATCCACCAATGCATGGCACACCGCCAGCCTCATACAAGAGACATAACCATCACATCCACCAATGAATGGCACACCACCGCTGATATACATGACTACACCCCAACATCCACCAATGCATGGTGCACCACCACATGCTTACATGAGACATAACCATCACTTCCACCAATGCATGGCACACCGGCACTGACATACATGAGCACATCAAGACCTCCAGAGAGAACTGCCCACCCTGGAACATATTACATTATTGATATGTTGTATTATTTTGATAGGTTATCTCATGGAACGAAACTTTCTAAAAGGTCACATGAAAAAGGAAAACACAACTTAGCAGATTCTGATACTTTTTGGTATGCAGTTACCGAAACAAATCATAAAAAATGCCAATTCAACCTATAAAGAGAAGTTCGATCGATTCACTAAATTTCCCCCAGCGCTGGGGGAAGAAGTTGTTTCAACAGTTGTTCTGCGCTGCGCCCATACCGCATGCGCAGTGAATAGGTTCACGGAGCTTGAAACAGTATGCATGCCCGGAGTATGATGTCGTGAGCAGTAGTCTAATCTTGGTTGTGTACACAAACAAGTAAATACTCTACTCGTTACATAAAAACATGTTGATTGTAAGAAGAAGCCTCTTTCACAGAGAAAGCTTAATGTCTGGTATATTGACACCTATATGTATGGCTGCCTGTCTGCTAAAGACAATATGCAATACACAGCTTTAATCATTGACCACATGCAATTTAAACTTAACACCTATCAGGCTATACGCCATAAACAAAATAAATTGATTGATGACTCATGCATCCGAGTCCTGTCTCAGCCACATTATGTAATAAAGTAGGTGTGATACTTGTACACAGGACATGTTTTTATGTCTATGGGTTGCAAAGAAACTACATCCGTTTTTCTCGGATGACTGGATCTCACGGAAAGTTGTACAAACGCTTGTCAGTTTCAAGTCCTGCTTTGTACTTGGACGAATTACAGTTCCCAGTCGTTCACCATCTGTGCTGAGATGATTTTTGATTGGATCGAACGCAAATTCAGCGATGGGTTTACAAAATCCAACATCTCTACATACATTCTTTATGGATGACAACATAGTGTATATGATTTTGTTTGACAACGGAATATCAATCCATAGTGAAACGACGCATCATATACAATACAAAAAGTTGTTATCCATAAAGAATCTTACTTTCTTGTGACTCGCCATACTTCTAAAATGCCCATCCAACACATCATCTTTCTGAACACACTATGGGCCCCACCTTGTGAGCCCTCGGCGTATGAGCAAATGAAGCAGACAATCGGTAGCCGTCATTACACTTGAGTGCACACCCACCATCTATGACTGGGTTTGGTCTCCCGCGGGCTTCGTTACGAGGGATGAAAGTCCAAGTACAACCAGGGATACTCTACAATACTCTGTATAGGCTCCCTGGTACAACATATTGCACTTCTGAATCGCGACTGTATGCTTGTAATTTTTTTTATTTTCTTACAAACAGCAGAACTGATATAATGGAATATATGTTACTAATACTTATAGTGGTGGAATATTTGACATGTTGATATTTCATATGTTTTGGAGGTTTTTTTATCTCGTGATCAATTGTGGTAACGCCAAATACTAGTAAGTTCTTATCCACCTTGTGCCTGTAAAAACACAGAATGGCCTTCGTTCGACTTTGTGCATTGTCAGGTTATTATTCACATGGCATAGGAACCATATTTGAGGTGTGGCGAGTCACACTGCTTCCATTTCCCTCGCTACTCTGCTACATCTTTATTGGATAAAAACATTTTGAAATTGTTTCTGAGGAGTTGTAGGCTGGTTTGACATCTTGCAGTGTCATCATCGCGATAATGCGCCGAGGAGTGGGTTGTTTAGGTGGTGAAAGTTGTAATGTGCTGAATTTGGTTTATGACGCGTGAACAAGGAATTTAGCATATCATAACATTGAAATAAATTTGATATTCGTTTGATAGTGCTCCATGGTCAATACTGTACTGTTGGAAATGGTATTCTTTAATGCGGAATTCGTTTCACGTTTATAATACTCCCGTCTTTCATGCAAATTAAATTATCCCAAAACAAATAGACAGTGTCAAGCTTACACTAGATGTTTATTTACAGATTATAACAAGAGGAAGATTAAATTTCATACAAAAACATTCCATTTACAAATTTACGGAAAATATGTTACACATTATTATCAAATATACAATCAAAAACAACGGGGTAGCATTGTAGCTGTGCATTCTTTAATACTTGCATCCCTTCGACTCGATTTCTGAAGAAAACAGTCAATATGACTATACTTGCATTAAGTGAATGGTAAACCAATGTGAAAATACAATCAATGGTTATTCTCATAATCTCATAGCAGGTATTATTGATACTTGTGTATTTAGTGCATTAGAACACAGGTGTTGTATGGTACAACCTTTTTTCTCCTTTGAAAGATCACACGGATTAATACTGTGGGGTGATTGTTACTGTATCTCCCAGCCTTGAACAAAGCCTCAACACATAACAAGGCCTAATCCCTTGTTAACTGATATCATCTCAGTTAAGATTCATCAATTAACATGCCTTCTTCCTTTCTAATTGATGGTAAGCCCAGTTATGTAGTGCATCCCCTTAAAAACTTTTCATCTAATTCTTGATTCCCGAAAGCTACTTAAATTGGTTTTCATGTTTACTTACTGTAGTTTTCTGGAACTTCTTCTCATGACATCATTGTGTTTGTTTTGGTTGACTTTTCTTTCTTGAGACGGTTTCCATTTTTGTCTGCAAACATCTTGTCATAGCCACTGCAACAAACAAAATACAATACCCTGACAGAAACTTTATGTTTCAATAAAACTGACGTATATTATAGAGTGATTACAGAATTATAGCAAGAAGTCGTCACCAAACACATGCAACCGATTCAAACGGTTGAACAAAATCGCCCATGAACATCACATTTTGTTACATAATTTCACTGTTTGGAGCTCAAGAAATGAGCATTCTTATTTATATGACAGTGGGTTGTGCTCATTGTTTGTTGTGCACTGATGCATATAGGACAGAGCATTAAGCAGAACTGCAATACCTTGAAACTCAGCGTGCGGAATAACAGGGAGAGCTGCCTTAGCGTCCTTATTCTGTCCTGTTTCCAACCTAAAAATATACAATTCTAAATTTATTGTCAGCACAGTGAAGATAAATTCATGTCGAGGTTACTGTAGAAACACCTGAAGTTTTACTTGTTGAATGGTTTAATGCATTGAAACTCTTGCAGTTACTGTATTTAAATCATATTCTAGTATATTCTTACGTCTGTTGTGGATTTAGGGTCATTCCTCCTACAGACTCAGCATTCCGTAGAGCCTGCCTCACAGTTGTCTGTGAAAGTAAATTCATGGGGAAAATGCAATTAGCATTTTGAAAAACCTAACAAAATGACTAGCAGGTATTACAGCTAAAGTCTTAAATAAAGTCGAATTACTGCTAATACAACATCATATAAGAATATCTTGTCTGAAAGCGTTACAAACATTTACAAAAGAATAAACAATCAATTTAGTTTTTAAAATATATTTGTGTTAAATTTGATTTTGAAATGCCTTAGCGATTTTGAAAAGGATATATCTATTAAAGTCACTATTCCATCCATATAATGACGTGTGATATGGGAACCCAAAATACGTATATGCATGAATACTGGGATTAGTCTGTATTGTTCCGTCATTGTTGTTTTTGATGAAACCTATCTCTTAAAACATAAAACAGAACATTTTACATCTGTAAGAATATGTCCAAAATCAGTCTTATACTGATTATACATTATGATCAACCTTAAAAAAAACAGCTGGTGTTACCTGGACAATATATTCCACCGCCATAGCCTGATTAAGTCCCAGGAAGGATATTTATGGCATGTAATAAACCTTTGATCAGCCAATTAGTCGGGCTGTTGTTCTCATATCGTGATTCAATATACTAAACACTTACTGAATGGCAGGGATACTATACGACTCTGTATATTGAGCTCCCTGCTAAATGATATGGTAGTCTTGAGTGTAAGATTTCTCAACAACCATGCTGCTGAAGGAACACATGGCATCATCAGGGTTGCCTTACTGATTTTACAAATAATATACTTGCATCATCTGCAATATACTCACCTGAGCTGAATGTGCCCTCTGAAGAAATATCGCTGACAGACATTCTGAACGGCTTTGTAGATGTAAAGTCTCAAATTCACGATAGCAAAAATGTCCGTATGTTGGTGTGCAATGATCAACTGCATTTTCCCATCGGGTGTTGATATATGTATTTAGATCTCAAAAGGTCATCAAATTACTTTGAGTTACTCTTCCCCTCTGTAACTTCTCCAAGCAAGAAATACAATGGACAGTGCACGTGTACACAACGGTGTGTGAAACATGTAAATAAAGGTATGTCACTTTAATATGAATTTTACCAATTGACTATATTGTTGAAATAGACTATTGTTCATCAAGACTAAGCGTTATCAAAAAACTAACTCAAATCGGCCAAATAATCCCACTAGTGGTATCCTCTTTGGACTGAAGTTGTTTATTTTAAGCGTAAGAGAATTATAAGGCATGCTCAACTGGGTTTGGTCGTTTAATTAATCCCACACAGCCATCACCAACAGAGGGAATGATTTACACATCTCATTTTTGTGCTTAATTATTGTGTTTGTTTTTTATTGGTAAAAAATGACATGGGATTGTGAACAGCTTTACAGTTTATATCGACACCGGTACCATACAACATGCAATACAAAATTTAAATGCAGCATGTGTTGTCACATATGTATATAAATTTGAATAACAAACATGGGTAAAGCTTGAAGACAATCTTATATGGAAATAGTGAATTATCTGATCTTAATAATCTGTCCATCTTAAGATCTGCCTACCTCTTCGTCACTGCTTCTTTTAGATTTGATACTATATATGATTGAAGAATTAACCTCGTGGTTTGTCATTTGATAATCTTGTATTAGAACTTTGGTTTATTTACCTTTGTAAAGTGCATTCCACACATACAAACTAATTGTATCAATATAGAGCATTTACGAGAATGTTATTGGTAAGATAATTATTTTTGATGTCTTGATGGTAAAATTGTGGATGCTCACCGAAGTAACCATAGACTTAAGACAAAAAAACATCTTCAAGCAGAAAGGAAGACAATAACAGAGTATGGAAAAGTTTTTTCCCATCTTGTTGGGTCAGTTGTGTGTGAAGTGAACTATCACTGTTCACGCTGACGATGTATGATTGTGTAGCACTTTAAGAATTTCTTATATTCACGAAAGTCATCAAATGCAAAGCAGATTGTACAGTTATGTAAGTTATGTTTTATGTATGAATAATCAATTAAAAATTTATGTACGCCGAACATAACAAACAAATGATAAACCGGCACTCACCATTTAAATATTCTGTAACATAATTCTTGTAAATGATTATATAAATCTTGTTACACAATGATTTTTATTAATTCATTTGACTACTTGCTCCAATCCACACGTACTGACATCACAACCAATTATCTATTGACATCTTTATGAGATTTCTTCAATACGCCAATTGCATAACACCGTTAATGAGCACCAACATAAAAGGTCTAGTGACAGGTGTTATTTAGAGAATGCATATAGTTCCCATGGAGTAGAGTGGTAAAATCATCGGAATGAGATTGGGATGATGATCTCGAAGAAAGGCAAGACGTCTGTTTTAACAGGCACAAGTATTTCGTATATGGATCAATGCTGGCCCTACACATGAACTTTCATGTATTCACCCACCAGACGCAGTTGCATTGATATAAAGCACAAATTGACTACACAAAATATGGCTTATTCCTTCAGTTTTCATGAATAAATATGTCACATGCAAGATCCATTATGTATATCAACAGTAAGGACTCTAAGAGAACAAAAGAAATAATAAATTAGTAAGTTTAAAGACTCATGGGGATTTTTGAGAAATGGCAAAAGTGAAAGAAGTAGCGGTAAAATCCTTCCTAACTTTACAAAATTTTACAAGCCTTGGAAACATCACCTTTACAATCGTAAATGTTTCTAAATATGACATTAAATTTTGTAAATTGTTGTAAACCAACATTTTTTTCATGTGGGTAATAGAGGATACATCCTGGAATGCAAATAGGTAAAAAGGTGAATGGGAGGTACAGGTTTTAAAACCAGCTCAAATGATAGAGGAGGGTTCCTGACGGAGTGAAAGAGGTTCAAAACACAGTTTCGTGAAAGTCAACATTGGCACCCCAGGAAGGGTCATCCCGTGAAAGGGTAATTGTGGATACATCATGGATTGGAAATAGGTAAAAATGTGAATCGGAGCTACAGCTCTTAAAATCAGCTCAAATGATAGAGGAGGGTTCCTGATGGAGTGTTGGAGGGTCAAAACACAGTTTCGTGAAAGTCAACTTTGGCACCCCAGGAAGGGTCATCCCGTGAAAGGGTCATAGGGGATACATCATGGTTTGGAAATAGGTAAAAAGGTGAATTGGAGCTACAGGTTTTAAAACCAGGTCAATTGATAGAGGAAGGTTTCTGATGGAGTGCTAGAGGGTCCAAACACAGATTCGTGAAAGTCAACTTTGGCACCCCAGGTAGGGTCATCCCGTGAAAGGGTAATTGTTGATACATCATGGTTTGGAAATAGGTCAAAATGTAAATCGGAGATAGAGGTTTTAAAAGCAGGTCAAATGATAGAGAAGGGTTCCTGATGGAGTGTTGGAGCTTCAAAACACAGTTTCGTGAAAGTCAACTTTGGCACCCCAGGAAGGGTCATCCCGTGAAAGGGTAATAGAGGATACATTCTGGTTTGGAAATAAGCAAAAAGGTGAACAG
This sequence comes from Haliotis asinina, assembly GCF_037392515.1. Taxonomy (NCBI): domain Eukaryota; kingdom Metazoa; phylum Mollusca; class Gastropoda; order Lepetellida; family Haliotidae; genus Haliotis; species Haliotis asinina. The sequence goes on from NC_090291.1 coordinate 24,950,902, forward strand.
GAGCTACAGCTCTTAAAACCAGCTCAAATGATAGAGGAGGGTTCCTGATGGAGTGCTGGAGGGTCAAAACACAGTTTCGTGAAAGTCAACTTTGGCACCCCAGGAAGGGTCATCCCGTGAAAGGGTCATAGGGGATACATCATGGTTTGGAAATAGGCAAAAAGGTGAATCGGAGATAGAGGTTTTAAAACCAGCTCAAATGATAGAGGAGGGTTCCTGATGGAGTGCTAGAGGGTCAAAACACAGTTTTGTGAAAGTCAACTTTGGCACCCCAGGAAGGGTCATCCCGTGAAAGGGTAATAGAGGATGCATTCTGGTTTGGAAATAGGTAAAAAGGTGAATTGGAGCTACAGGTTTTAAAACCAGGTCAATTGATAGAGGAAGGTTTCTGATGGAGTGCTAGAGGGTCCAAACACAGATTCGTGAAAGTCAACTTTGGCACCCCAGGTAGGGTCATCCCTTGAAAGGGTAATTGTGGATACATCATGGTTTGAAAATAGGTAAAAATGTAAATCGGAGATAGAGGTTTTAAAAGCAGGTCAAATGATAGAGGAGGGTTCCTGACGGAGTGCTGGAGGGTCAAAACACAGTTTCGTGAAAGTCAACTTTGGCAACCCAGAAAGGGTAATCCCGTGAAAGGGTTATAGTAGATACATCATGGTTTGGAAATCGGTACAAATATGAATCGGAGCTACAGCTCTTAAAAACAATTCAAATGATAGAGGAGGGTTCCTGATAAAGTGGTTGAGGGTCAAAACACAGTTTCGTGAAAGTCAACTTTGGCACACCAGGGAGGGTCATCCCGTGAAAGGGTCATAGGGGATACATCATGGTTTGGAAATAGATAAAACGTGAATCGGAGGTACGGCTCTCAAAAGCAGCTCAACTGATAGAGGAGGGTTCCTGATGTTGTGCTAGAGGGTCAAAACACAGTTTCGTGAAAGTCAACTTTGGCACCCCAGGAAGGGTAATCCCGTGAATGGGTAATAGTGGATACATCATTCTTTGGAAATAGGTACTAACGTGAATCTGTGATACAGCTCTTAAAACCAGCTCAAATGATAGAGGAGGGTTCCTGATGGAGTGCTAGAGGGTCAAAACACAGTTTCGTGAAAGTCAACTTTGGCACCCCAGGAAGGGTAATCCCGTGAAAGGTTGATAGTGGATACATTATTGTTTGGAAAGAGGTAAAAATGTGAATCGGAGCTACAGCTCTTAAAATCAGCTCAAATGATAGAGGAGGGTTACTGATGGAGTGTTAGAGGGTCAAAACACAGTTTCATGAAAGTCAACTTTGGCACCCCCGGAAGGGTAATCCCATGAAAGGGTTATAGTGGATACGTCCTGCTTTGCAAAGAGGCAGAGAGGTGAATCGGACCTACAGGTTTTAAAATCGCCTCAAATGATAGAGGAGGGTTCCTGATGGAGTGCTAGAGGGTCAAAACACAGTTTCGTGAAAGTCAACTTTGGCACCCCAGGAAGGGTAATCCCGTGAATGGGTAATAGTGGATACATCATTCTTTGGAAATAGGTACAAACGTGAATCTGAGATACAGCTCTTAAAACCAGCTCAAATGATAGAGGAGGGTTGCTGATTTAGTGCTAGAGGATCAAAACAAAGTTTCGTGAAAGTCAACTTTGGCACCCCAGGAAGGGTAATGCCGTGAAAGGGTTATAGTGGATACGTCCTGCTTTGCAAATAGGCAGAGAGGTGAATGGGAGCTACAGGTTTTAAAATCGCCTCAAATGATAGAGGAGGGTTCCTGATGGAGTGCTAGAGGGTCAAAACACAGTTTCGTGAAAGTCAACTTTGGCACCCCAGGAAGGGTAATCCCGTGAATGGGTGATAGTGGATACATCATTGATTGGAAATAGGTACAAACGTGAATCTGAGATACAGCTCTTAAAACCAGCTCAAATGATAGAGGAGGGTTCCTGATGGAGTGCTAGAGGGTCAAAACACAGTTTCCTGAAAGTCAACTTTGGCACCCCAGGAAGGGTAGTCCCGTGAATGGGTAATAGTGGATACATCATTGTTTGGAAATAGGTACAAACGTGAATCTGAGATACAGCTCTTAAAACCAGCTCAAATGATAGAGGAGGGTTGCTGATTTAGTGCTGGAGGATCAAAACAAAGTTTCGTGAAAGTCAACTTTGGCACCCCAGGAAGGGTAATGCCGTGAAAGGGTTATAGTGGATACGTCCTGCTTTGCAAATAGGCAGAGAGGTGAATGGGAGCTACAGGTTTTAAAATCGCCTTAAATGATAGAAGAGGGTTCCTGATGGAGTGCTAGAGGGTCAAAACACAGTTTCGTGAAAGTCAACTTTGGCACCCCAGGAAGGGTAATCCCGTGAAAGGTTGATAGTGGATACATTATTGTTTGGAAAGAGGTAAAAATGTGAATCGGAGCTACAGCTCTTAAAATCAGCTCAAATGATAGAGGAGGGTTCCTGATGGAGTGCTAGAGGGTCAAAACACAGTTTCATGAAAGTCAACTTTGGCACCCAAGGAAAGGCAATCCCGTGAATGGGTAGTAGTGGATACACCATTCTTTGGAAATAGGTACAAACGTGAATCTGAGATACAGCTCTCAAAGCCAGCTCAAACGATAGAAGAGGGTTCCTGATGGAGTGCTAGAGGGTCACAACAGAGTTTCGTGAAATTCAACTTTGGCACCCCAGGAAGGGTAATCCCGTGAATGGGTAATAGTGGATGCATCATAGTTTGGAAATAGGTAGAAAGGTGAATCGGAGATACAGCTCTTAAAGCCAGCTCAAATGATAGAAGAGGGTTCCTGATGGAGTGCTAGAGGGTCAAAACACAGTTTCGTGAAAGTCAACTTTGGCACCCCAGGAAGGGTAATCCCGTGAATGGGTGATAGTGGATACATCATGGATTGGAAATAGGTACAAACGTGAATCTGAGATACAGCTCTTAAAACCAGCTCAAATGATAGAGGAGGGTTCCTGATGGAGTGCTAGAGGGTCAAAACACAGTTTCCTGAAAGTCAACTTTGGCACCCCAGGAAGGGTAGTCCCGTGAATGGGTAATAGTGGATACATCATTGTTTGGAAATAGGTACAAACGTGAATCTGAGATACAGCTCTTAAAACCAGCTCAAATGATAGAGGAGGGTTGCTGATTTAGTGCTGGAGGATCAAAACAAAGTTTCGTGAAAGTCAACTTTGGCACCCCAGGAAGGGTAATGCCGTGAAAGGGTTATAGTGGATACGTCCTGCTTTGCAAATAGGCAGAGAGGTGAATGGGAGCTACAGGTTTTAAAATCGCCTTAAATGATAGAAGAGGGTTCCTGATGGAGTGCTAGAGGGTCAAAACACAGTTTCGTGAAAGTCAACTTTGGCACCCCAGGAAGGGTAATCCCGTGAAAGGTTGATAGTGGATACATTATTGTTTGGAAAGAGGTAAAAATGTGAATCGGAGCTACAGATCTTAAAATCAGCTCAAATGATAGAGGAGGGTTCCTGATGGAGTGCTAGAGGGTCAAAACACAGTTTCATGAAAGTCAACTTTGGCACCCAAGGAAAGGCAATCCCGTGAATGGGTAGTAGTGGATGCATCATAGTTTGGAAATAGGTAGAAAGGTGAATCGGAGATACAGCTCTTAAAGCCAGCTCAAATGATAGAAGAGGGTTCCTGATGGAGTGCTAGAGGGTCAAAACACAGTTTCGTGAAAGTCAACTTTGGCACCCCAGGAAGGGTAATCCCGTGAATGGGTAATAGTGGATGCATCATAGTTTGGAAATAGGTAGAAAGGTGAATCGGAGATACAGCTCTTAAAGCCAGCTCAAATGATAGAAGAGGGTTCCTGATGGAGTGCTAGAGGGTCAAAACACAGTTTCGTGAAAGTCAACTTTGGCACCCCAGGAAGGGTAATCCCGTGAATGGGTGATAGTGGATACATCATGGATTGGAAATAGGTACAAACGTGAATCTGAGATACAGCTCTTAAAACCAGCTCAAATGATAGAGGAGGGTTCCTGATGGAGTGCTAGAGGGTCAAAACACAGTTTCCTGAAAGTCAACTTTGGCACCCCAGGAAGGGTAGTCCCGTGAATGGGTAATAGTGGATACATCATTGTTTGGAAATAGGTACAAACGTGAATCTGAGATACAGCTCTTAAAACCAGCTCAAATGATAGAGGAGGGTTGCTGATTTAGTGCTGGAGGATCAAAACAAAGTTTCGTGAAAGTCAACTTTGGCACCCCAGGAAGGGTAATGCCGTGAAAGGGTTATAGTGGATACGTCCTGCTTTGCAAATAGGCAGAGAGGTGAATGGGAGCTACAGGTTTTAAAATCGCCTTAAATGATAGAAGAGGGTTCCTGATGGAGTGCTAGAGGGTCAAAACACAGTTTCGTGAAAGTCAACTTTGGCACCCCAGGAAGGGTAATCCCGTGAAAGGTTGATAGTGGATACATTATTGTTTGGAAAGAGGTAAAAATGTGAATCGGAGCTACAGATCTTAAAATCAGCTCAAATGATAGAGGAGGGTTCCTGATGGAGTGCTAGAGGGTCAAAACACAGTTTCATGAAAGTCAACTTTGGCACCCAAGGAAAGGCAATCCCGTGAATGGGTAGTAGTGGATACACCATTCTTTGGAAATAGGTACAAACGTGAATCTGAGATACAGCTCTCAAAGCCAGCTCAAACGATAGAAGAGGGTTCCTGATGGAGTGCTAGAGGGTCACAACAGAGTTTCGTGAAATTCAACTTTGGCACCCCAGGAAGGGTAATCCCGTGAATGGGTAATAGTGGATGCATCATAGTTTGGAAATAGGTAGAAAGGTGAATCGGAGATACAGCTCTTAAAGCCAGCTCAAATGATAGAAGAGGGTTCCTGATGGAGTGCTAGAGGGTCAAAACACAGTTTCGTGAAAGTCAACTTTGGCACCCCAGGAAGGGTAATCCCGTGAATGGGTGATAGTGGATACATCATGGATTGGAAATAGGTACAAACGTGAATCTGAGATACAGCTCTTAAAACCAGCTCAAATGATAGAGGAGGGTTCCTGATGGAGTGCTAGAGGGTCAAAACACAGTTTCCTGAAAGTCAACTTTGGCACCCCAGGAAGGGTAGTCCCGTGAATGGGTAATAGTGGATACATCATTGTTTGGAAATAGGTACAAACGTGAATCTGAGATACAGCTCTTAAAACCAGCTCAAATGATAGAGGAGGGTTGCTGATTTAGTGCTGGAGGATCAAAACAAAGTTTCGTGAAAGTCAACTTTGGCACCCCAGGAAGGGTAATGCCGTGAAAGGGTTATAGTGGATACGTCCTGCTTTGCAAATAGGCAGAGAGGTGAATGGGAGCTACAGGTTTTAAAATCGCCTTAAATGATAGAAGAGGGTTCCTGATGGAGTGCTAGAGGGTCAAAACACAGTTTCGTGAAAGTCAACTTTGGCACCCCAGGAAGGGTAATCCCGTGAAAGGTTGATAGTGGATACATTATTGTTTGGAAAGAGGTAAAAATGTGAATCGGAGCTACAGATCTTAAAATCAGCTCAAATGATAGAGGAGGGTTCCTGATGGAGTGCTAGAGGGTCAAAACACAGTTTCATGAAAGTCAACTTTGGCACCCAAGGAAAGGCAATCCCGTGAATGGGTAGTAGTGGATGCATCATAGTTTGGAAATAGGTAGAAAGGTGAATCGGAGATACAGCTCTTAAAGCCAGCTCAAATGATAGAAGAGGGTTCCTGATGGAGTGCTAGAGGGTCAAAACACAGTTTCGTGAAAGTCAACTTTGGCACCCCAGGAAGGGTAATCCCGTGAATGGGTAATAGTGGATGCATCATAGTTTGGAAATAGGTAGAAAGGTGAATCGGAGATACAGCTCTTAAAGCCAGCTCAAATGATAGAAGAGGGTTCCTGATGGAGTGCTAGAGGGTCAAAACACAGTTTCGTGAAAGTCAACTTTGGCACCCCAGGAAGGGTAATCCCGTGAATGGGTGATAGTGGATACATCATGGATTGGAAATAGGTACAAACGTGAATCTGAGATACAGCTCTTAAAACCAGCTCAAATGATAGAGGAGGGTTCCTGATGGAGTGCTAGAGGGTCAAAACACAGTTTCCTGAAAGTCAACTTTGGCACCCCAGGAAGGGTAGTCCCGTGAATGGGTAATAGTGGATACATCATTGTTTGGAAATAGGTACAAACGTGAATCTGAGATACAGCTCTTAAAACCAGCTCAAATGATAGAGGAGGGTTGCTGATTTAGTGCTGGAGGATCAAAACAAAGTTTCGTGAAAGTCAACTTTGGCACCCCAGGAAGGGTAATGCCGTGAAAGGGTTATAGTGGATACGTCCTGCTTTGCAAATAGGCAGAGAGGTGAATGGGAGCTACAGGTTTTAAAATCGCCTTAAATGATAGAAGAGGGTTCCTGATGGAGTGCTAGAGGGTCAAAACACAGTTTCGTGAAAGTCAACTTTGGCACCCCAGGAAGGGTAATCCCGTGAAAGGTTGATAGTGGATACATTATTGTTTGGAAAGAGGTAAAAATGTGAATCGGAGCTACAGATCTTAAAATCAGCTCAAATGATAGAGGAGGGTTCCTGATGGAGTGCTAGAGGGTCAAAACACAGTTTCATGAAAGTCAACTTTGGCACCCAAGGAAAGGCAATCCCGTGAATGGGTAGTAGTGGATACACCATTCTTTGGAAATAGGTACAAACGTGAATCTGAGATACAGCTCTCAAAGCCAGCTCAAACGATAGAAGAGGGTTCCTGATGGAGTGCTAGAGGGTCACAACAGAGTTTCGTGAAATTCAACTTTGGCACCCCAGGAAGGGTAATCCCGTGAATGGGTAATAGTGGATGCATCATAGTTTGGAAATAGGTAGAAAGGTGAATCGGAGATACAGCTCTTAAAGCCAGCTCAAATGATAGAAGAGGGTTCCTGATGGAGTGCTAGAGGGTCAAAACACAGTTTCATGAAAGTCAACTTTGGCACCCCAGGAAGGGTAATCCCATGAAAGGGTTATAGTGGATACGTCCTGCTTTGCAAAGAGGCAGAGAGGTGAATCGGACATACAGGTTTTAAAATCGCCTCAAATGATAGAGGAGGGTTCCTGATGGAGTGCTAGAGGGTCAAAACACAGTTTCGTGAAAGTCAACTTTGGCACCCCAGGAAGGGTAATCCCGTGAATGGGTGATAGTGGATACATCATTGATTGGAAATAGGTACAAACGTGAATCTGAGATACAGCTCTTAAAACCAGCTCAAATGATAGAGGAGGGTTCCTGATGGAGTGCTAGAGGGTCACAACAGAGTTTCGTGAAATTCAACTTTGGCACCCCAGGAAGGGTAATCCCGTGAATGGGTAATAGTAGATGCATCATAGTTTGGAAATAGGTAGAAAGGTGAATCGGAGATACAGCTCTTAAAACCAGCTCAAATGATAGAAGAGGGTTCCTGATGGAGTGCTAGAGGGTCAAAACACAGTTTCATGAAAGTCAACTTTGGCACCCCAGGAAGGGTAATCCCGTGAATGGGTAATAGTGGATACATCATTGTTTGGAAATAGGTACAAACGTGAATCTGTGATACAGCTCTTAAAACCAGCTCAAATGATAGAGGAGGGTTCCTGTTGGAGTGCTAGAGGGTCAAAACACAGTTTCGTGAAAGTCAACTTTGGCACCCCAGGAAGGGTAGTCCCGTGAAAGTTTGATAGTGGATACATTTTTGTTTGGAAAGAGGTAAAAATGTGAATCGGAGCTACAGCTCTTAAAATCAGCTCAAGTGATAGAGGAGGGTTCCTGATGGAGTGCTAGAGGGTCAAAACACAGTTTCCTGAAAGTCAACTTTGGCACCCCAGGAAGGGTAATCCCGTGAATGGGTGATAGTGGATACATCATTGATTGGAAATAGGTACAAACGTGAATCTGAGATACAGCTCTTAAAACCAGCTCAAATGATAGAGGAGGGTTCCTGATGGAGTGCTAGAGGGTCAAAACACAGTTTCCTGAAAGTCAACTTTGGCACCCCAGGAAGGGTAGTCCCGTGAATGGGTAATAGTGGATACATCATTGTTTGGAAATAGGTACAAACGTGAATCTGAGATACAGCTCTTAAAACCAGCTCAAATGATGGAGGAGGGTTGCTGATTTAGTGCTGGAGGATCAAAACAAAGTTTCGTGAAAGTCAACTTTGGCACCCCAGGAAGGGTAATGCCGTGAAAGGGTTATAGTGGATACGTCCTGCTTTGCAAATAGGCAGAGAGGTGAATGGGAGCTACAGGTTTTAAAATCGCCTTAAATGATAGAAGAGGGTTCCTGATGGAGTGCTAGAGGGTCAAAACACAGTTTCGTGAAAGTCAACTTTGGCACCCCAGGAAGGGTAATCCCGTGAAAGGTTGATAGTGGATACATTATTGTTTGGAAAGAGGTAAAAATGTGAATCGGAGCTACAGCTCTTAAAATCAGCTCAAATGATAGAGGAGGGTTCCTGATGGAGTGCTAGAGGGTCAAAACACAGTTTCATGAAAGTCAACTTTGGCACCCAAGGAAAGGCAATCCCGTGAATGGGTAGTAGTGGATACACCATTGTTTGGAAATAGGTACAAACGTAAATCTGAGATACAGCTCTCAAAGCCAGCTCAAACGATAGAAGAGGGTTCCTGATGGAGTGCTAGAGGGTCACAACAGAGTTTCGTGAAATTCAACTTTGGCACCCCAGGAAGGGTAATCCCGTGAATGGGTAATAGTGGATGCATCATAGTTTGGAAATAGGTAGAAAGGTGAATCGGAGATACAGCTCTTAAAACCAGCTCAAATGATAGAAGAGGGTTCCTGATGGAGTGCTAGAGGGTCAAAACACAGTTTCATGAAAGTCAACTTTGGCACCCCAGGAAGGGTAATCCCGTGAATGGGTAATAGTGGATACATCATTGTTTGGAAATAGGTACAAACGTGAATCTGTGATACAGCTCTTAAAACCAGCTCAAATGATAGAGGAGGGTTCCTGTTGGAGTGCTAGAGGGTCAAAACACAGTTTCGTGAAAGTCAACTTTGGCACCCCAGGAAGGGTCATCCCGTGAAAGGTTGATAGTGGATACATTATTGTTTGGAAAGAGGTAAAAATGTGAATCGGAGCTACAGCTCTTAAAATCAGCTCAAGTGATAGAGGAGGGTTCCTGATGGAGTGCTAGAGGGTCAAAACACAGTTTCCTGAAAGTCAACTTTGGCACCCCAGGAAGGGTAATCCCATGAAAGGGTTATAGTGGATACGTCCTGCTTTGCAAAGAGGCAGAGAGGTGAATCGGACCTACAGGTTTTAAAATCGCCTCAAATGATAGAGGAGGGTTCCTGATGGAGTGCTAGAGGGTCAAAACACAGTTTCGTGAAAGTCAACTTTGGCACCCCAGGAAGGGTAATCCCGTGAATGGGTGATAGTGGATACATCATTGATTGGAAATAGGTACAAACGTGAATCTGAGATACAGCTCTTAAAACCAGCTCAAATGATAGAGGAGGGTTCCTGATGGAGTGCTAGAGGGTCACAACAGAGTTTCGTGAAATTCAACTTTGGCACCCCAGGAAGGGTAATCCCGTGAATGGGTAATAGTGGATGCATCATAGTTTGGAAATAGGTAGAAAGGTGAATCGGAGATACAGCTCTTAAAACCAGCTCAAATGATAGAAGAGGGTTCCTGATGGAGTGCTAGAGGGTCAAAACACAGTTTCATGAAAGTCAACTTTGGCACCCCAGGAAGGGTAATCCCGTGAATGGGTAATAGTGGATACATCATTGTTTGGAAATAGGTACAAACGTGAATCTGTGATACAGCTCTTAAAACCAGCTCAAATGATAGAGGAGGGTTCCTGTTGGAGTGCTAGAGGGTCAAAACACAGTTTCGTGAAAGTCAACTTTGGCACCCCAGGAAGGGTCATCCCGTGAAAGGTTGATAGTGGAGACATTATTGTTTGGAAAGAGGTAAAAATGTGAATCGGAGCTACAGCTCTTAAAATCAGCTCAAGTGATAGAGGAGGGTTCCTGATGGAGTGCTAGAGGGTCAAAACACAGTTTCCTGAAAGTCAACTTTGGCACCCCAGGAAGGGTAATCCCATGAAAGGGTTATAGTGGATACGTCCTGCTTTGCAAAGAGGCAGAGAGGTGAATCGGACCTACAGGTTTTAAAATCGCCTCAAGTGATAGAGGAGGGTTCCTGATGGAGTGCTAGAGGGTCAAAACACAGTTTCGTGAAAGTCAACTTTGGCACCCCAGGAAGGGTAATCCCGTGAATGGGTGATAGTGGATACATCATTGTTTGGAAATAGGTACAAACGTGAATCTGAGATACAGCTCTTAAAACCAGCTCAAATGATAGAGGAGGGTTCCTGATGGAGTGCTAGAGGGTCAAAACACAGTTTCCTGAAAGTCAACTTTGGCACCCCAGGAAGGGTAGTCCCGTGAATGGGTAATAGTGGATACATCATTGTTTGGAAATAGGTACAAACGTCAATCTGAGATACAGCTCTTAAAACCAGCTCAAATGATAGAGGAGGGTTGCTGATTTAGTGCTGGAGGATCAAAACAAAGTTTCGTGAAAGTCAACTTTGGCACCCCAGGAAGGGTAATGCCGTGAAAGGGTTATAGTGGATACGTCCTGCTTTGCAAATAGGCAGAGAGGTGAATGGGAGCTACAGGTTTTAAAATCGCCTTAAATGATAGAAGAGGGTTCCTGATGGAGTGCTAGAGGGTCAAAACACAGTTTCGTGAAAGTCAACTTTGGCACCCCAGGAAGGGTAATCCCGTGAAAGGTTGATAGTGGATACATTATTGTTTGGAAAGAGGTAAAAATGTGAATCGGAGCTACAGCTCTTAAAATCAGCTCAAATGATAGAGGAGGGTTCCTGATGGAGTGCTAGAGGGTCAAAACACAGTTTCATGAAAGTCAACTTTGGCACCCAAGGAAAGGCAATCCCGTGAATGGGTAGTAGTGGATACACCATTCTTTGGAAATAGGTACAAACGTGAATCTGAGATACAGCTCTCAAAGCCAGCTCAAACGATAGAAGAGGGTTCTTCATGGAGTGCTAGAGGGTCACAACAGAGTTTCGTGAAATTCAACTTTGGCACCCCAGGAAGGGTAATCCCGTGAATGGGTAATAGTGGATGCATCATAGTTTGGAAATAGGTAGAAAGGTGAATCTGAGATACAGCTCTTAAAAGCAGCTCAAATGATAGAAGAGGGTTCCTGATGGAGTGCTAGAGGGTCAAAACACAGTTTCATGAAAGTCAACTTTGGCACTCCAGGAAGGGTAATCCCGTGAATGGGTAATAGTGGATACATCATTGTTTGGAAATAGGTACAAACGTGAATCTGTGATACAGCTCTTAAAACCAGCTCAAATGATAGAGGAGGGTTCCTGATGGAGTGCTAGAGGGTCACAACAGAGTTTCGTGAAAGTCAACTTTGGCACCCCAGGAAGGGTAATCCCGTGAAAGGTTGATAGTGGATACATTATTGTTTGGAAAGAGGTAAAAATGTGAATCGGAGCTACAGCTCTTAAAATCAGCTCAAGTGATAGAGGAGGGTTCCTGATGGAGTGCTAGAGGGTCAAAACACAGTTTCCTGAAAGTCAACTTTGGCACCCCAGGAAGGGTAATCCCGTGAAAGGTTGATAGTGGATACATTATTGTTTGGAAAGAGGTAGAAATGTCAATCGGAGCTACAGCTCTTAAAACCAGCTCAAATGATAGAGGAGGGTTCCTGATGGAGTGCTAGAGGGTCAAAACACAGTTTCCTGAAAGTAAACTTTGGCACCCCAGGAAGGGTAATCCCGTGAATGGGTAATAGTGGATACATCATTCTTTGGAAATAGGTACTAACGTGAATCTGTGATACAGCTCTTAAAACCAGCTCAAATGATAGAGGAGGGTTCTTCATGGAGTGCTAGAGGGTCACAACAGAGTTTCGTGAAATTCAACTTTGGCACCCCAGGAAGGGTAATCCCGTGAATGGGTAATAGTGGATGCATCATAGTTTGGAAATAGGTAGAAAGGTGAATCGGAGATACAGCTCTTAAAACCAGCTCAAATGATAGAAGAGGGTTCCTGATGGAGTGCTAGAGGGTCACAACATAGTTTTGTCAAAGTCAACTTTGGCACCCCAGGAAGGGTAATCCCGTGAATGGGTGATCGTGGATACGTCATAGTTTGGAAATAGGTAAAAAGGTGAATCGGAGCTACAGCTCTTAAAACCAGCTCAAATGATAGAAGAGGGTTCCTGATGGAGTGCTAGAGGGTCAAAACACAGTTTCATGAAAGTCAACTTTGGCACCCCAGGAAGGGTAATGCCGTGAATGGGTAATAGTGGATACATCATTGTTTGGAAATAGGTACTAACGTGAATCTGTGATACAGCTCTTAAAACCAGCTCAAATGATGGAGGAGGGTTCCTGATGGAGTGCTGGAGGGTCAAAACACAGTTTCATGAAAGTCAACTTTGGCACCCCAGGAAGGGTAATCCCGTGAATGGGTAATAGTGGACACATCATTGTTTGGAAATAGGTACAAACGTGAATCTGAGATACAGCTCTTAAAACCAGCTCAAATGATAGAGGAGGGTTGCTGATTTAGTGCTGGAGGATCAAAACAAAGTTTCGTGAAAGTCAACTTTGGCACCCCAGGAAGGGTAATGCCGTGAAAGGGTTATAGTGGATACGTCCTGCTTTGCAAATAGGCAGAGAGGTGAATGGGAGCTACAGGTTTTAAAATCGCCTTAAATGATAGAAGAGGGTTCCTGATGGAGTGCTAGAGGGTCAAAACACAGTTTCGTGAAAGTCAACTTTGGCACCCCAGGAAGGGTAATCCCGTGAAAGGTTGATAGTGGATACATTATTGTTTGGAAAGAGGTAAAAATGTGAATCGGAGCTACAGCTCTTAAAATCAGCTCAAATGATAGAGGAGGGTTCCTGATGGAGTGCTAGAGGGTCAAAACACAGTTTCATGAAAGTCAACTTTGGCACCCAAGGAAAGGCAATCCCGTGAATGGGTAGTAGTGGATACACCATTCTTTGGAAATAGGTACAAACGTGAATCTGAGATACAGCTCTCAAAGCCAGCTCAAACGATAGAAGAGGGTTCTTCATGGAGTGCTAGAGGGTCACAACAGAGTTTCGTGAAATTCAACTTTGGCACCCCAGGAAGGGTAATCCCGTGAATGGGTAATAGTGGATGCATCATAGTTTGGAAATAGGTAGAAAGGTGAATCGGAGATACAGCTCTTAAAAGCAGCTCAAATGATAGAAGAGGGTTCCTGATGGAGTGCTGGAGGGTCAAAACACAGTTTCATGAAAGTCAACTTTGGCACCCCAGGAAGGGTAATCCCGTGAATGGGTAATAGTGGATACATCATTGTTTGGAAATAGGTACAAACGTGAATCTGTGATACAGCTCTTAAAACCAGCTCAAATGATAGAGGAGGGTTCCTGATGGAGTGCTAGAGGGTCATAACAGAGTTTCGTGAAAGTCAACTTTGGCACCCCAGGAAGGGTAATCCCGTGAAAGGTTGATAGTGGATACATTATTGTTTGGAAAGAGGTAAAAATGTGAATCGGAGCTACAGCTCTTAAAATCAGCTGAAGTGATAGAGGAGGGTTCCTGATGGAGTGCTAGAGGGTCAAAACACAGTTTCCTGAAAGTCAACTTTGGCACCCCAGGAAGGGTAATCCCGTGAAAGGGTAATAGTGGATGCATCATAGTTTGGAAATAGGTAGAAAGGTGAATCGGAGATACAGCTCTTAAAAGCAGCTCAAATGATAGAAGAGGGTTCCTGATGGAGTGCTGGAGGGTCAAAACACAGTTTCATGAAAGTCAACTTTGGCACCCCAGGAAGGGTAATCCCGTGAATGGGTAATAGTGGATACATCATTGTTTGGAAATAGGTACAAACGTGAATCTGTGATACAGCTCTTAAAACCAGCTCAAATGATAGAGGAGGGTTCCTGATGGAGTGCTAGAGGGTCACAACAGAGTTTCGTGAAAGTCAACTTTGGCACCCCAGGAAGGGTAATCCCGTGAAAGGTTGATAGTGGATACATTATTGTTTGGAAAGAGGTAAAAATGTGAATCGGAGCTACAGCTCTTAAAATCAGCTCAAGTGATAGAGGAGGGTTCCTGATGGAGTGCTAGAGGGTCAAAACACAGTTTCCTGAAAGTCAACTTTGGCACCCCAGGAAGGGTAATCCCGTGAAAGGTTGATAGTGGATACATTATTGTTTGGAAAGAGGTAGAAATGTCAATCGGAGCTACAGCTCTTAAAACCAGCTCAAATGATAGAGGAGGGTTCCTGATGGAGTGCTAGAGGGTCAAAACACAGTTTCCTGAAAGTCAACTTTGGCACCCCAGGAAGGGTAATCCCGTGAATGGGTAATAGTGGATACATCATTCTTTGGAAATAGGTACTAACGTGAATCTGTGATACAGCTCTTAAAACCAGCTCAAATGATAGAGGAGGGTTCTTCATGGAGTGCTAGAGGGTCACAACAGAGTTTCGTGAAATTCAACTTTGGCACCCCAGGAAGGGTAATCCCGTGAATGGGTAATAGTGGATGCATCATAGTTTGGAAATAGGTAGAAAGGTGAATCGGAGATACAGCTCTTAAAACCAGCTCAAATGATAGAAGAGGGTTCCTGATGGAGTGCTAGAGGGTCACAACATAGTTTTGTCAAAGTCAACTTTGGCACCCCAGGAAGGGTAATCCCGTGAATGGGTGATCGTGGATACGTCATAGTTTGGAAATAGGTAAAAAGGTGAATCGGAGCTACAGCTCTTAAAACCAGCTCAAATGATAGAAGAGGGTTCCTGATGGAGTGCTGGAGGGTCAAAACACAGTTTCATGAAAGTCAACTTTGGCACCCCAGGAAGGGTAATGCCGTGAATGGGTAATAGTGGATACATCATTGTTTGGAAATAGGTACTAACGTGAATCTGTGATACAGCTCTTAAAACCAGCTCAAATGATAGAGGAGGGTTCCTGATGGAGTGCTGGAGGGTCAAAACACAGTTTCATGAAAGTCAACTTTGGCACCCCAGGAAGGGTAATCCCGTGAATGGGTAATAGTGGACACATCATTGTTTGGAAATAGGTACAAACGTGAATCTGAGATACAGCTCTTAAAACCAGCTCAAATGATAGAGGAGGGTTGCTGATTTAGTGCTGGAGGATCAAAACAAAGTTTCGTGAAAGTCAACTTTGGCACCCCAGGAAGGGTAATGCCGTGAAAGGGTTATAGTGGATACGTCCTGCTTTGCAAATAGGCAGAGAGGTGAATGGGAGCTACAGGTTTTTAAATCGCCTTAAATGATAGAAGAGGGTTCCTGATGGAGTGCTAGAGGGTCAAAACACAGTTTCGTGAAAGTCAACTTTGGCACCCCAGGAAGGGTAATCCCGTGAAAGGTTGATAGTGGATACATTATTGTTTGGAAAGAGGTAAAAATGTGAATCGGAGCTACAGCTCTTAAAATCAGCTCAAATGATAGAGGAGGGTTCCTGATGGAGTGCTAGAGGGTCAAAACACAGTTTCATGAAAGTCAACTTTGGCACCCAAGGAAAGGCAATCCCGTGAATGGGTAGTAGTGGATACACCATTCTTTGGAAATAGGTACAAACGTGAATCTGAGATACAGCTCTCAAAGCCAGCTCAAACGATAGAAGAGGGTTCTTCATGGAGTGCTAGAGGGTCACAACAGAGTTTCGTGAAATTCAACTTTGGCACCCCAGGAAGGGTAATCCCGTGAATGGGTAATAGTGGATGCATCATAGTTTGGAAATAGGTAGAAAGGTGAATCGGAGATACAGCTCTTAAAAGCAGCTCAAATGATAGAAGAGGGTTCCTGATGGAGTGCTGGAGGGTCAAAACACAGTTTCATGAAAGTCAACTTTGGCACCCCAGGAAGGGTAATCCCGTGAATGGGTAATAGTGGATACATCATTGTTTGGAAATAGGTACAAACGTGAATCTGTGATACAGCTCTTAAAACCAGCTCAAATGAAAGAGGAGGGTTCCTGATGGAGTGCTAGAGGGTCACAACAGAGTTTCGTGAAAGTCAACTTTGGCACCCCAGGAAGGGTAATCCCGTGAAAGGTTGATAGTGGATACATTATTGTTTGGAAAGAGGTAAAAATGTGAATCGGAGCTACAGCTCTTAAAATCAGCTCAAGTGATAGAGGAGGGTTCCTGATGGAGTGCTAGAGGGTCAAAACACAGTTTCCTGAAAGTCAACTTTGGCACCCCAGGAAGGGTAATCCCGTGAAAGGTTGATAGTGGATACATTATTGTTTGGAAAGAGGTAGAAATGTAAATCGGAGCTACAGCTCTTAAAACCAGCTCAAATGATAGAGGAGGGTTCCTGATGGAGTGCTAGAGGGTCAAAACACAGTTTCCTGAAAGTCAACTTTGGCACCCCAGGAAGGGTAATCCCGTGAATGGGTAATAGTGGATACATCATTCTTTGGAAATAGGTACTAACGTGAATCTGTGATACAGCTCTTAAAACCAGCTCAAATGATAGAGGAGGGTTCTTCATGGAGTGCTAGAGGGTCACAACAGAGTTTCGTGAAATTCAACTTTGGCACCCCAGGAAGGGTAATCCCGTGAATGGGTAATAGTGGATACATCATTGTTTGGAAATAGGTACAAACGTGAATCTGTGATACAGCTCTTAAAAGCAGCTCAAATGATAGAAGAGGGTTCCTGATGGAGTGCTGGAGGGTCAAAACACAGTTTCATGAAAGTCAACTTTGGCACCCCAGGAAGGGTAATCCCGTGAATGGGTAATAGTGGATACATCATTGTTTGGAAATAGGTACAAACGTGAATCTGTGATACAGCTCTTAAAACCAGCTCAAATGATAGAGGAGGGTTCCTGATGGAGTGCTAGAGGGTCACAACAGAGTTTCGTGAAAGTCAACTTTGGCACCCCAGGAAGGGTAATCCCGTGAAAGGTTGATAGTGGATACATTATTGTTTGGAAAGAGGTAAAAATGTGAATCGGAGCTACAGCTCTTAAAATCAGCTCAAGTGATAGAGGAGGGTTCCTGATGGAGTGCTAGAGGGTCAAAACACAGTTTCCTGAAAGTCAACTTTGGCACCCCAGGAAGGGTAATCCCGTGAAAGGTTGATAGTGGATACATTATTGTTTGGAAAGAGGTAGAAATGTCAATCGGAGCTACAGCTCTTAAAACCAGCTCAAATGATAGAGGAGGGTTCCTGATGGAGTGCTAGAGGGTCAAAACACAGTTTCCTGAAAGTCAACTTTGGCACCCCAGGAAGGGTAATCCCGTGAATGGGTAATAGTGGATACATCATTCTTTGGAAATAGGTACTAACGTGAATCTGTGATACAGCTCTTAAAACCAGCTCAAATGATAGAGGAGGGTTCTTCATGGAGTGCTAGAGGGTCACAACAGAGTTTCGTGAAATTCAACTTTGGCACCCCAGGAAGGGTAATCCCGTGAATGGGTAATAGTGGATGCATCATAGTTTGGAAATAGGTAGAAAGGTGAATCGGAGATACAGCTCTTAAAACCAGCTCAAATGATAGAAGAGGGTTCCTGATGGAGTGCTAGAGGGTCACAACATAGTTTTGTCAAAGTCAACTTTGGCACCCCAGGAAGGGTAATCCCGTGAATGGGTGATCGTGGATACGTCATAGTTTGGAAATAGGTAAAAAGGTGAATCGGAGCTACAGCTCTTAAAACCAGCTCAAATGATAGAAGAGGGTTCCTGATGGAGTGCTGGAGGGTCAAAACACAGTTTCATGAAAGTCAACTTTGGCACCCCAGGAAGGGTAATGCCGTGAATGGGTAATAGTGGATACATCATTGTTTGGAAATAGGTACTAACGTGAATCTGTGATACAGCTCTTAAAACCAGCTCAAATGATAGAGGAGGGTTCCTGATGGAGTGCTGGAGGGTCAAAACACAGTTTCATGAAAGTCAACTTTGGCACCCCAGGAAGGGTAATCCCGTGAATGGGTAATAGTGGACACATCATTGTTTGGAAATAGGTACAAACGTGAATCTGAGATACAGCTCTTAAAACCAGCTCAAATGATAGAGGAGGGTTGCTGATTTAGTGCTGGAGGATCAAAACAAAGTTTCGTGAAAGTCAACTTTGGCACCCCAGGAAGGGTAATGCCGTGAAAGGGTTATAGTGGATACGTCCTGCTTTGCAAATAGGCAGAGAGGTGAATGGGAGCTACAGGTTTTTAAATCGCCTTAAATGATAGAAGAGGGTTCCTGATGGAGTGCTAGAGGGTCAAAACACAGTTTCGTGAAAGTCAACTTTGGCACCCCAGGAAGGGTAATCCCGTGAAAGGTTGATAGTGGATACATTATTGTTTGGAAAGAGGTAAAAATGTGAATCGGAGCTACAGCTCTTAAAATCAGCTCAAATGATAGAGGAGGGTTCCTGATGGAGTGCTAGAGGGTCAAAACACAGTTTCATGAAAGTCAACTTTGGCACCCAAGGAAAGGCAATCCCGTGAATGGGTAGTAGTGGATACACCATTCTTTGGAAATAGGTACAAACGTGAATCTGAGATACAGCTCTCAAAGCCAGCTCAAACGATAGAAGAGGGTTCTTCATGGAGTGCTAGAGGGTCACAACAGAGTTTCGTGAAATTCAACTTTGGCACCCCAGGAAGGGTAATCCCGTGAATGGGTAATAGTGGATGCATCATAGTTTGGAAATAGGTAGAAAGGTGAATCGGAGATACAGCTCTTAAAAGCAGCTCAAATGATAGAAGAGGGTTCCTGATGGAGTGCTGGAGGGTCAAAACACAGTTTCATGAAAGTCAACTTTGGCACCCCAGGAAGGGTAATCCCGTGAATGGGTAATAGTGGATACATCATTGTTTGGAAATAGGTACAAACGTGAATCTGTGATACAGCTCTTAAAACCAGCTCAAATGAAAGAGGAGGGTTCCTGATGGAGTGCTAGAGGGTCACAACAGAGTTTCGTGAAAGTCAACTTTGGCACCCCAGGAAGGGTAATCCCGTGAAAGGTTGATAGTGGATACATTATTGTTTGGAAAGAGGTAAAAATGTGAATCGGAGCTACAGCTCTTAAAATCAGCTCAAGTGATAGAGGAGGGTTCCTGATGGAGTGCTAGAGGGTCAAAACACAGTTTCCTGAAAGTCAACTTTGGCACCCCAGGAAGGGTAATCCCGTGAAAGGTTGATAGTGGATACATTATTGTTTGGAAAGAGGTAGAAATGTAAATCGGAGCTACAGCTCTTAAAACCAGCTCAAATGATAGAGGAGGGTTCCTGATGGAGTGCTAGAGGGTCAAAACACAGTTTCCTGAAAGTCAACTTTGGCACCCCAGGAAGGGTAATCCCGTGAATGGGTAATAGTGGATACATCATTCTTTGGAAATAGGTACTAACGTGAATCTGTGATACAGCTCTTAAAACCAGCTCAAATGATAGAGGAGGGTTCTTCATGGAGTGCTAGAGGGTCACAACAGAGTTTCGTGAAATTCAACTTTGGCACCCCAGGAAGGGTAATCCCGTGAATGGGTAATAGTGGATGCATCATAGTTTGGAAATAGGTAGAAAGGTGAATCGGAGATACAGCTCTTAAAACCAGCTCAAATGATAGAAGAGGGTTCCTGATGGAGTGCTAGAGGGTCACAACATAGTTTTGTCAAAGTCAACTTTGGCACCCCAGGAAGGGTAATCCCGTGAATGGGTGATCGTGGATACGTCATAGTTTGGAAATAGGTAAAAAGGTGAATCGGAGATACAGCTCTTAAAACCAGCTCAAATGATAGAAGAGGGTTCCTGATGGAGTGCTAGAGGGTCAAAACACAGTTTCATGAAAGTCAACTTTGGCACCCCAGGAAGGGTAATGCCGTGAATGGGTAATAGTGGATACATCATTGTTTGGAAATAGGTACTAACGTGAATCTGTGATACAGCTCTTAAAACCAGCTCAAATGATAGAGGAGGGTTCCTGATGGAGTGCTGGAGGGTCAAAACACAGTTTCATGAAAGTCAACTTTGGCACCCCAGGAAGGGTAATCCCGTGAATGGGTAATAGTGGACACATCATTGTTTGGAAATAGGTACAAACGGGAATCTGAGATACAGCTCTTAAAACCAGCTCAAATGATAGAGGAGGGTTGCTGATTTAGTGCTAGAGGATCAAAACAAAGTTTCGTGAAAGTCAACTTTGGGACCCCAGGAAGGCTAATGCCGTGAAAGGGTTATAGTGGATACGTCCTGCTTTGCAAATAGGCAGAGAGGTGAATGGGAGCTACAGGTTTTAAAATCGCCTCAAATGATAGAGGAGGGTTCCTGATGGAGTGCTAGAGGGTCAAAACACAGTTTCGTGAAAGTCAACTTTGGAACCCCAGGAAGGGTAATCCCGTGAAAGGTTGATAGTGGATACATTATTGTTTGGAAAGAGGTAAAAATGTGAATCGGAGCTACAGCTCTTAAAATCAGCTCAAATGATAGAGGAGGGTTCCTGATGGAGTGCTAGAGGGTCAAAACACAGTTTCATGAAAGTCAACTTTGGCACTCAAGGAAAGGCAATCCCGTGAATGGGTAGTAGTGAATACACCATTCTTTGGAAATAGGTACAAACGTGAATCTGAGATACAGCTCTCAAAGCCAGCTCAAACGATAGAAGAGGGTTCCTGATGGAGTGCTAGAGGGTCACAACAGAGTTTCGTGAAATTCAACTTTTGCACCCCAGGAAGGGTAATCCCGTGAATGGGTAATAGTGGATGCATCATAGTTTGGAAATAGGTAGAAAGGTGAATCGGAGATACAGCTCTTAAAACCAGCTTAAATGATAGAAGAGGGTTCCTGATGGAGTGCTAGAGGGTCAAAACACAGTTTCATAAAAGTCAACTTTGGCACCCCAGGAAGGGTAATCCCATGAAAGGGTTACAGTGGATACGTCCTGCTTTGCAAAGAGGCAGAAAGGTGAATCGGACCTACAGGTTTTAAAATCGCCTCAAATGATAGAGGAGGGTTCCTGATGGAGTGCTAGAGGGTCAAAACACAGTTTAGTGAAAGTCAACTTTGGCACCCCAGGAAGGGTAATCCCGTGAGTGGGTGATAGTGGATACATCATTGTTTGGAAATAGGTACAAACGTGAATCTGAGATACAGCTCTTAAAACCAGCTCAAATGATAGAGGAGGGTTCCTGATGGAGTGCTAGAGGGTCAAAACACAGTTTCCTGAAAGTCAACTTTGGGACCCCAGGAAGGGTAGTCCCGTGAATGGGTAATAGTGGATACATCATTGTTTGGAAATAGGTACAAACGTGAATCTGAGATACAGCTCTTAAAACCAGCTCAAATGATAGAGGAGGGTTGCTGATTTAGTGCTGGAGGATCAAAACAAAGTTTCGTGAAAGTCAACTTTGGCACCCCAGGAAGGGTAATGCCGTGAAAGGGTTATAGTGGATACGTCCTGCTTTGCAAATAGGCAGAGAGGTGAATGGGAGCTACAGGTTTTAAAATCGCCTTAAATGATAGAAGAGGGTTCCTGATGGAGTGCTAGAGGGTCAAAACACAGTTTCGTGAAAGTCAACTTTGGCACCCCAGGAAGGGTAATCCCGTGAAAGGTTGATAGTGGATACATTATTGTTTCGAAAGAGGTAAAAATGTGAATCGGAGCTACAGCTCTTAAAATCAGCTCAAATGATAGAGGAGGGTTCCTGATGGAGTGCTAGAGGGTCAAAACACAGTTTCATGAAAGTCAACTTTGGCACCCAAGGAAAGGCAATCCCGTGAATGGGTAGTAGTGGATACACCATTCTGTGGAAATAGGTACAAACGTGAATCTGAGATACAGCTCTCAAAGCCAGCTCAAACGATAGAAGAGGGTTCCTGATGGAGTGCTAGAGGGTCACAACAGAGTTTCGTGAAATTCAACTTTGGCACCCCAGGAAGGGTAATCCCTTGAATGGGTAATAGTGGATGCATCATAGTTTGGAAATAGGTAGAAAGGTGAATCGGAGATACAGCTCTTAAAACCAGCTCAAATGATAGAAGAGGGTTCCTGATGGAGTGCTAGAGGGTCAAAACACAGTTTCATGAAAGTCAACTTTGGCACCCCAGGAAGGGTAATCCCGTGAATGGGTAATAGTGGATACATCATTGTTTGGAAATAGGTTCAAACGTGAATCTGTGATACAGCTCTTAAAACCAGCTCAAATGATAGAGGAGGGTTCCTGATGGAGTGCTAGAGGGTCAAAACACAGTTTCGTGAAAGTCAACTTTGGCACCCCAGGAAGGGAATCCCGTGAAAGGTTGATAGTGGATACATTATTGTTTGGAAAGAGGTAAAAATGTGAATCGGAGCTACAGCTCTTAAAATCAGCTCAAGTGATAGAGGAGGGTTCCTGATGGAGTGCTAGAGGGTCAAAACACAGTTTCGTGAAAGTCAACTTTGGCACCCCAGAAAGGGTAATCCCGTGAAAGGTTGATAGTGGATACATTATTGTTTGGAAAGAGGTAGAAATGTCAATCGGAGCTACAGCTCTTAAAACCAGCTCAAATGATAGAGGAGGGTTCCTGATGGAGTGCTAGAGGGTCAAAACACAGTTTCCTGAAAGTCAACTTTGGCACCCCAGGAAGGGTAATCCCGTGAATGGGTGATAGTGGATACATCATTCTTTGGAAATAGGTACTAACGTGAATCTGTGATACAGCTCTTAAAACCAGCTCAAATGATAGAGGAGGGTTCTTCATGGAGTGCTAGAGAGTCACAACAGAGTTTCGTGAAATTCAACTTTGGCACCCCAGGAAGGGTAATCCCGTGAATGGGTAATAGTGGATGCATCATAGTTTGCAAATAGGTAGAAAGGTGAATCGGAGATACAACTCTTAAAACCAGCTCAAATGATAGAAGAGGGTTCCTGATGGAGTGCTAGAGGGTCACAACATAGTTTTGTCAAAGTCAACTTTGGCACCCCAGGAAGGGTAATCCCGTGAATGGGTGATCGTGGATACGTCATAGTTTGGAAATAGGTAAAAAGGTGAATCGGAGATACAGCTCTTAAAACCAGCTCAAATGATAGAAGAGGGTTCCTGATGGAGTGCTAGAGGGTCAAAACACAGTTTCATGAAAGTCAACTTTGGCACCCCAGGAAGGGTAATCCCATAAAAGGGTAATAGTGGATACATCATAGTTTGCAAACAGGCAAAAAGGTGAATGGGAGCTACAGGTTTTAAAACCAGCTCAAATGAAAGAGGAAGGTTCCTGACGGAGTGCTAGTAGATCAAAACACAGCTTTGTGAAACTCAACTTTGGCACCCCAGGGAGGGTCATCCCGTGGAAAGGTAATATTTGATACATCATGGTTTGCAAATCGGCAAAAAGGTGAATCGGAGCTACAGGTTTTAAAACCAGCTCAATTGAAAGAGGAATCTTCATAATGGAGTGCTAGAGGAACAAAACACAATTTCGTGAAAGTCAACTTTGGCACCCAAGGAAGGGTAGTCCCATAAAAGGGTAATAGTGGATACATCCTAGTTTGCAAACAGGCAAAAAGGTGAATGGGAGCTACAGGTTTTAAAACCAGTTCAAATGAAAGAGGAAGGTTCCTGACGGAGTGCTAGTAGATCAAAACACAGTTTTGTGAAAGTCAACTTTGGCACCCCAGGAAGGGTAATCCCGTGGAAAGGTAATAGTGGATACATCATGGTTTGCAAATCGGCGAAAAGGTGAATCGAAGCTACAGGTTTTAAAACCAGCTCAAATGAAAGAGGAAGGTTCATAATGTAGTGCTAGAGGGTCACAACATAGTTTCCTGAAAGTCAACTTTGGCACCAAAGGAAGGGTAATTCCATAAAAGGGTAATAGTGGATACATCATGGTTTGCAAATAGGCCAAACGGTGAATCGGAGCTACAGCTTTTAAACCCGGCTCAAATGATAGAGGAAGGTTCCTCACGAAGTGCTAGAGGGTCAAAACACAGTTTCCTGAAAGTCAACTTTGGCACCCCAGGAAGGGTAATCCCATAAAAGGGTAATAGTGGATACATCCTAGTTTGCAAACAGGCAAAAAGGTGAATGGGAGCTACAGGTTTTAAAACCAGTTCAAATGAAAGAGGAAGGTTCCTGACGGAGTGCTAGTAGATCAAAACACAGTTTTGTGAAAGTCAGCTTTGGCACCCCAGGAAGGGTAATCCCGTGGAAAGGTAATAGTGGATACATCATGGTTTGCAAATCGGCGAAAAGGTAAATCGAAGCTACAGGTTTTAAAACCAGCTCAAATGAAAGAGGAAGGTTCCTGACGGAGTGCTAGAGGATCAAAACACAGCTTTGTGAAAGTCAACGTTGGCACATCAGGAAGGGTAATCCCGTGAAAGGGTCATAGGGGATACATCATGGTTTGCAAATACGCCAAACGGTGAATCGGAGCTACAGGTTTTAAAACCAGCTCAAATGAAAGAGGAAGCTTCATAATGGAGTGCTAGAGGAACAAAACACAATTTCGTGAAAGTCAACTTTAGCTCCCCAGGAAGGGTAATCCCGTGAAAGGGTAATAGTGGATACATCATGCTTTCCAAATAGGCCAAAAGGTGAATCGGAGTTACAGGTTTTAAAACCAGCTCAAATGAAAGAGGAAGGTTCATAATGGAGTGCTAGAGGGTCACAACATAGTTTCCTGAAAGTCAACTTTGGCACCCCAGGAAGGGTAATTCCATAAAAGGGTAATAGTGGATACATCATGGTTTGCAAATAGGCCAAACGATCAATCGGAGCTACAGGTTTTTAAACCGGCTCAAATGATAGAGGAAGATTCCTGACGAAGTGCTAGAGGGTCAAAACACAGTTTCCTGAAAGTCAACTTTGGCACCCCAGGAAGGGTAATCCCATAAAAGGGTAATAGTGGATACATCATAGTTTGCAAACAGGCAAAAAGGTGACTGGGAGCTACAGGTTTTAAAACCATTTCAAATGAAAGAGGAAGGTTCCTGACGGAGTGCTAGTAGATCAAAACACAGTTTTGTGAAAGTCAACTTTGCCACCCAAGGAAGGGTAATCCCGTAGAAAGGTAATAGTGGATACATCATGGTTTGCAAAACGGCGAAAAGGTGAATCGAAGCTACAGGTTTTTAAACCGGCTCAGATGACAGAGGAAGGTTCCTGACGAAGTGCTAGAGGGTCAAAACACAGTTTCCTGAAAGTCAACTTTGGCACCCCAGGAAGGGTAATCCCATAAAAGGGTAATAGTGGATACATCATAGTTTGCAAACAGGCAAAAAGGTGACTGGGAGCTACAGGTTTTAAAACCATTTCAAATGAAAGAGGAAGGTTCCTGACGGAGTGCTAGTAGATCAAAACACAGTTTTGTGAAAGTCAACTTTGGCACCCAAGGAAGGGTAATCCCGTAGAAACGTAATAGTGGATACATCATGGTTTGCAAAACGGCGAAAAGGTGAATCGAAGCTACAGGTTTTAAAACCAGCTCAAATGAAAGAGGAAGGTTCCTGATGGAGTGCTAGTAGATCAAAACACAGCTTTGTGAAAGTCAACGTTGACACCCCAGGAAGGGTAATCCCGTGAAAGGGTCATAGGGGATACATCATGGTTTGCAAATACGCCAAACGGTGAATCGGAGCTACAGGTTTTAAAACCAGTTCAAATGAAAGAGGAAGGTTCCTGACGGAGTGCTAGTAGATCAAAACACAGTTTTGTGAAAGTCAACTTTGGCACCCCAGGAAGGGTAATCCCGTGGAAAGGTAATAGTGGATACATCATGGTTTGCAAATAGACAAAAAGGTGAATCGAAGCTGCAGGTTTTAAAACCAGCTCAAATGAAAGAGGAAGGTTCCTGATGGAGTGCTAGTAGATCAAAACACAGCTTTGTGAAAGTCAACGTTGGCACCCCAGGAAGGGTAATCCCGTGAAAGGGTCATAGGGGATACATCATGGTTTGCAAATACGCCAAACGGTGAATAGGAGCTACAGGTTTTAAAACCAGTTCAAATGAAAGAGGAAGGTTCCTGACGGAGTGCTAGTAGATCAAAACACAGTTTTGTGAAAGTCAACTTTGGCACCCCAGGAAGGGTAATCCCGTAGAAAGGTAATAGTGGATACATCATGGTTTGCAAAACGGCGAAAAGGTGAATCGAAGGTACAGGTTTTAAAACCAGCTCAAATGAAAGAGGATGGTTGCTGACGGAGTGCTAGTAGATCAAAACACAGCTTTGTGAAAGTCAACGTTGGCACCCCAGGTAGGGTAATCCCGTGAAAGGGTTACAGTGGATACGTCCTGCTTTGCAAAGAGGCAGAAAGGTGAATCGGACCTACAGGTTTTAAAATCGCCTCAAATGATAGAGGAGGGTTCCTGATGGAGTGCTAGAGGGTCAAAACACAGTTTAGTGAAAGTCAACTTTGGCACCCCAGGAAGGGTAATCCCGTGAGTGGGTGATAGTGGATACATCATTGTTTGGAAATAGGTACAAACGTGAATCTGAGATACAGCTCTTAAAACCAGCTCAAATGATAGAGGAGGGTTCCTGATGGAGTGCTAGAGGGTCAAAACAGAGTTTCCTGAAAGTCAACTTTGGGACCCCAGGAAGGGTAGTCCCGTGAATGGGTAATAGTGGATACATCATTGTTTGGAAATAGGTACAAACGTGAATCTGAGATACAGCTCTTAAAACCAGCTCAAATGATAGAGGAGGGTTGCTGATTTAGTGCTGGAGGATCAAAACAAAGTTTCGTGAAAGTCAACTTTGGCACCCCAGGAAGGGTAATGCCGTGAAAGGGTTATAGTGGATACGTCCTGCTTTGCAAATAGGCAGAGAGGTGAATGGGAGCTACAGGTTTTTAAATCGCCTTAAATGATAGAAGAGGGTTCCTGATGGAGTGCTAGAGGGTCAAAACACAGTTTCGTGAAAGTCAACTTTGGCACCCCAGGAAGGGTAATCCCGTGAAAGGTTGATAGTGGATACATTATTGTTTGGAAAGAGGTAAAAATGTGAATCGGAGCTACAGCTCTTAAAATCAGCTCAAATGATAGAGGAGGGTTCCTGATGGAGTGCTAGAGGGTCAAAACACAGTTTCATGAAAGTCAACTTTGGCACCCAAGGAAAGGCAATCCCGTGAATGGGTAGTAGTGGATACACCATTCTGTGGAAATAGGTACAAACGTGAATCTGAGATACAGCTCTCAAAGCCAGCTCAAACGATAGAAGAGGGTTCCTGATGGAGTGCTGGAGGGTCAAAACACAGTTTCATGAAAGTCAACTTTGGCACCCCAGGAAGGGTAATCCCGTGAATGGGTAATAGTGGACACATCATTGTTTGGAAATAGGTACAAACGGGAATCTGAGATACAGCTCTTAAAACCAGCTCAAATGATAGAGGAGGGTTGCTGATTTAGTGCTAGAGGATCAAAACAAAGTTTCGTGAAAGTCAACTTTGGGACCCCAGGAAGGCTAATGCCGTGAAAGGGTTATAGTGGATACGTCCTGCTTTGCAAATAGGCAGAGAGGTGAATGGGAGCTACAGGTTTTAAAATCGCCTCAAATGATAGAGGAGGGTTCCTGATGGAGTGCTAGAGGGTCAAAACACAGTTTCGTGAAAGTCAACTTTGGAACCCCAGGAAGGGTAATCCCGTGAAAGGTTGATAGTGGATACATTATTGTTTGGAAAGAGGTAAAAATGTGAATCGGAGCTACAGCTCTTAAAATCAGCTCAAATGATAGAGGAGGGTTCCTGATGGAGTGCTAGAGGGTCAAAACACAGTTTCATGAAAGTCAACTTTGGCACTCAAGGAAAGGCAATCCCGTGAATGGGTAGTAGTGAATACACCATTCTTTGGAAATAGGTACAAACGTGAATCTGAGATACAGCTCTCAAAGCCAGCTCAAACGATAGAAGAGGGTTCCTGATGGAGTGCTAGAGGGTCACGACAGAGTTTCGTGAAATTCAACTTTGGCACCCCAGGAAGGGTAATCCCGTGAATGGGTAATAGTGGATGCATCATAGTTTGGAAATAGGTAGAAAGGTGAATCGGAGATACAGCTCTTAAAACCAGCTTAAATGATAGAAGAGGGTTCCTGATGGAGTGCTAGAGGGTCAAAACACAGTTTCATAAAAGTCAACTTTGGCACCCCAGGAAGGGTAATCCCATGAAAGGGTTATAGTGGATACGTCCTGCTTTGCAAAGAGGCAGAGAGGTGAATCGGACCTACAGGTTTTAAAATCGCCTCAAATGATAGAGGAGGGTTCCTGATGGAGTGCTAGAGGGTCAAAACACAGTTTAGTGAAAGTCAACTTTGGCACCCCAGGAAGGGTAATCCCGTGAATGGGTGATAGTGGATACATCATTGTTTGGAAATAGGTACAAACGTGAATCTGAGATACAGCTCTTAAAACCAGCTCAAATGATAGAGGAGGGTTCCTGATGGAGTGCTAGAGGGTCAAAACACAGTTTCCTGAAAGTCAACTTTGGCACCCCAGGAAGGGTAGTCCCGTGAATGGGTAATAGTGGATACATCATTGTTTGGAAATAGGTACAAACGTGAATCTGAGATACAGCTCTTAAAACCAGCTCAAATGATAGAGGAGGGTTGCTGATTTAGTGCTAGAGGATCAAAACAAAGTTTCGTGAAAGTCAACTTTGGCACCCCAGGAAGGGTAATGCCGTGAAAGGGTTATAGTGGATACGTCCTGCTTTGCAAATAGGCAGAGAGGTGAATGGGAGCTACAGGTTTTTAAATCGCCTTAAATGATAGAAGAGGGTTCCTGATGGAGTGCTAGAGGGTCAAAACACAGGTTCGTGAAAGTCAACTTTGGCACCCCAGGAAGGGTAATCCCGTGAAAGGTTGATAGTGGATACATTATTGTTTGGAAAGAGGTAAAAATGTGAATCGGAGCTACAGCTCTTAAAATCAGCTCAAATGATAGAGGAGGGTTCCTGATGGAGTGCTAGAGGGTCAAAACACAGTTTCATGAAAGTCAACTTTGGCACCCAAGGAAAGGCAATCCCGTGAATGGGTAGTAGTGGATACACCATTCTGTGGAAATAGGTACAAACGTGAATCTGAGATACAGCTCTCAAAGCCAGCTCAAACGATAGAAGAGGGTTCCTGATGGAGTGCTAGAAGGTCACAACAGAGTTTCGTGAAATTCAACTTTGGCACCCCAGGAAGGGTAATCCCGTGAATGGGTAATAGTGGATGCATCATAGTTTGGAAATAGGTAGAAAGGTGAATCGGAGATACAGCTCTTAAAACCAGCTCAAATGATAGAAGAGGGTTCCTGATGGAGTGCTAGAGGGTCAAAACACAGTTTCATGAAAGTCAACTTTGGCACCCCAGGAAGGGTAATCCCGTGAATGGGTAATAGTGGATACATCATTGTTTGGAAATAGGTTCAAACGTGAATCTGTGATACAGCTCTTAAAACCAGCTCAAATGATAGAGGAGGGTTCCTGATGGAGTGCTAGAGGGTCAAAACACAGTTTCGTGAAAGTCAACTTTGGCACCCCAGGAAGGGTAATCCCGTGAAAGGTTGATAGTGGATACATTATTGTTTGGAAAGAGGTAAAAATGTGAATCGGAGCTACAGCTCTTAAAATCAGCTCAAGTGATAGAGGAGGGTTCCTGATGGAGTGCTAGAGGGTCAAAACACAGTTTCCTGAAAGTCAACTTTGGCACCCCAGGAAGGGTAATCCCGTGAAAGGTTGATAGTGGATACATTATTGTTTGGAAAGAGGTAGAAATGTCAATCGGAGCTACAGCTCTTAAAACCAGCTCAAATGATAGAGGAGGGTTCCTGATGGAGTGCTAGAGGGTCAAAACAGTTTCCTGAAAGTCAACTTTGGCACCCCAGGAAGGGTAATCCCGTGAATGGGTAATAGTGGATACATCATTCTTTGGAAATAGGTACTAACGTGAATCTGTGATACAGCTCTTTAAACCAGCTCAAATGATAGAGGAGGGTTCTTCATGGAGTGCTAGAGGGTCACAACAGAGTTTCGTGAAATTCAACTTTGGCACCCCAGGAAGGGTAATCCCGTGAATGGGTAATAGTGGATGCATCATAGTTTGGAAATAGGTAGAAAGGTGAATCGGAGATACAGCTCTTAAAACCAGCTCAAATGATAGAAGAGGGTTCCTGGTGGAGTGCTAGAGGGTCACAACATAGTTTTGTCAAAGTCAACTTTGGCACCCCAGGAAGGGTAATCCCGTGAATGGGTGATCGTGGATACGTCATAGTTTGGAAATAGGTAAAAAGGTGAATCGGACCTACAGCTCTTAAAACCAGCTCAAATGATAGAAGAGGGTTCCTGATGGAGTGCTAGAGGGTCAAAACACAGTTTCATGAAAGTCAACTTTGGCACCCCAGGAAGGGTAATCCCGTGAATGGGTAATAGTGGATACATCATTGTTTGGAAATAGGTACTAACGTGAATCTGTGATACAGCTCTTAAAACCAGCTCAAATGATAGAGGAGGGTTCCTGATGGAGTGCTGGAGGGTCAAAACAGAGTTTCATGAAAGTCAACCTAGGCACCCCAGGAAGGGTAATCCCGTGAATGGGTAATAGTGGACACATCATTGTTTGGAAATAGGTACAAACGGGAATCTGAGATACAGCTCTTAAAACCAGCTCAAATGATAGAGGAGGGTTGCTGATTTAGTGCTAGAGGATCAAAACAAAGTTTCGTGAAAGTCAACTTTGGGACCCCAGGAAGGGTAATCCCGTGAAAGGGTTATAGTGGATACGTCCTGCTTTGCAAATAGGCAGAGAGGTGAATGGGAGCTACAGGTTTTAAAATCGCCTCAAATGATAGAGGAGGGTTCCTGATGGAGTGCTAGAGGGTCAAAACACAGTTTCGTGAAAGTCAACTTTGGAACCCCAGGAAGGGTAATCCCGTGAAAAGTTGATAGTGGATACATTATTGTTTGGAAAGAGGTAAAAATGTGAATCGGAGCTACAGCTCTTAAAATCAGCTCAAATGATAGAGGAGGGTTCCTGATGGAGTGCTAGAGGGTCAAAACACAGTTTCCTGAAAGTCAACTTTGGCACCCCAGGAAGGGTAATCCCGTGAATGGGTAATAGTGGATACATCATTCTTTGGAAATAGGTTCAAACGTGAATCTGTGATACAGCTCTTGAAACCAGCTCAAATGATAGAGGAGGGTTCCTGATGGAGTGCTAGAGGGTCAAAACACAGTTTCGTGAAAGTCAACTTCGACACCCCAGGAAGGGAAATCCCGTGAAAGGTTGATAGTGGATACATTATTGTTTGGAAAGAGGTAAAAATGTAAATCGGAGCTACAGCTCTTAAAATCAGCTCAAGTGATAGAGGAGGGTTCCTGATGGAGTGCTAGAGGGTCAAAACACAGTTTCCTGAAAGTCAACTTTAGCACCCTAGGAAGGGTAATCCCGTGAAAGGTTGATAGTGGATACATTATTGTTTGGAAAGAGGTAGAAATGTCAATCGGAGCTACAGCTCTTAAAACCAGCTCAAATGATAGAGGAGGGTTCCTGATGGAGTGCTAGAGGGTCAAAACACAGTTTCATGAAAGTCAACTTTGGCACCCCAGGAAGGGTAATCCCGTGAATGGGTAATAGTGGATACATCATTGTTTGGAAATAGGTACTAACGTGAATCTGTGATACAGCTCTTAAAACCAGCTCAAATGATAGAGGAGGGTTCCTGATGGAGTGCTGGAGGGTCAAAACACAGTTTCATGAAAGTCAACTTTGGCACCCCAGGAAGGGTAATCCCGTGAATGGGTAATAGTGGACACATCATTGTTTGGAAATAGGTACAAACGGGAATCTGAGATACAGCTCTTAAAACCAGCTCAAATGATAGAGGAGGGTTCCTGATGGAGTGTTAGAGGGTCAAAACACAGTTTCCTGAAAGTCAACTTTGGCACCCCAGGAAGGGTAATCCCGTGAATGGGTAATAGTGGATACATTATTGTTTGGAAAGAGGTAGAAATGTCAATCGGAGCTACAGCTCTTAAAACCAGCTCAAATGATAGAGGAGGGTTCCTGATGGAGTGCTAGAGAGTCACAACACAGTTTCGTGAAATTCAACTTTGGCACCCCAGGAAGGGTAATCCCGTGAATGGGTAATAGTGGATGCATCATAGTTTGCAAATAGGTAGAAAGGTGAATCGGAGATACAGCTCTTAAAACCAGCTCAAATGATAGAACAGGGTTCCTGATGGAGTGCTAGAGGGTCACAACATAGTTTTGTCAAAGTCAACTTTGGCACCCCAGGAAGGGTAATCCCGTGAATGGGTGATCGTGGTTACATCATAGTTTTGAAATAGGTAGAAAGGTGAATCGGAGCTACAGCTCTTGAAACCAGCTCAAATGATAGAAGAGGGTTCCTGATGGAGTGCTAGAGGGTCAAAAGACAGTTTCATGAAAGTCAACTTTGGCACCCCAGGAAGGGTAATCCCGTGAATGGGTAATAGTGGATACATCATTGTTTGGAAATAGGTACTAACGTGAATCTGTGATACAGCTCTTAAAACCAGCTCAAATGATAGAGGAGGGTTCCTGATGGAGTGCTAGAGGGTCAAAACACAGTTTCGTGAAAGTCAACTTTGGCACCCCAGGAAGGGTAATCCCGTGAAAGGTTGATAGTGGATACATTATTGTTTGGAAATAGGTAAAAATGTGAATCGGAGCTACAGATCTTAAAATCAGCTCAAATGATAGAGGAGGGTTCCTGATGGAGTGCTAGAGGGTCAAAACACAGTTTCGTGAAAGTCAACTTTGGCACCCCAGGAAGGGTAATCCCGTGAAAGGTTGATAGTGGATACATTATTGTTTGGAAAGAGGTAGAAATGTCAATCGGAGCTGCAGCTCTTAAAACCAGCTCAAATGATAGAGGAGGGTTCCTGATGGAGTGTTAGAGGGTCAAAACACAGTTTCCTGAAAGTCAACTTTGGCACCCCAGGAAGGGTAATCCCGTGAATGGGTAATAGTGGATACATTATTGTTTGGAAAGAGGTAGAAATGTCAATCGGAGCTACAGCTCTTAAAACCAGCTCAAATGATAGAGGAGGGTTCCTGATGGAGTGCTAGAGAGTCACAACACAGTTTCGTGAAATTCAACTTTGGCACCCCAGGAAGGGTAATCCCGTGAATGGGTAATAGTGGATGCATCATAGTTTGCAAATAGGTAGAAAGGTGAATCGGAGATACAGCTCTTAAAACCAGCTCAAATGATAGAACAGGGTTCCTGATGGAGTGCTAGAGGGTCACAACATAGTTTTGTCAAAGTCAACTTTGGCACCCCAGGAAGGGTAATCCCGTGAATGGGTGATCGTGGTTACATCATAGTTTTGAAATAGGTAGAAAGGTGAATCGGAGCTACAGCTCTTGAAACCAGCTCAAATGATAGAAGAGGGTTCCTGATGGAGTGCTAGAGGGTCAAAAGACAGTTTCATGAAAGTCAACTTTGGCACCCCAGGAAGGGTAATCCCGTGAATGGGTAATAGTGGATACATCATTGTTTGGAAATAGGTACTAACGTGAATCTGTGATACAGCTCTTAAAACCAGCTCAAATGATAGAACAGGGTTCCTGATGGAGTGCTAGAGGGTCACAACATAGTTTTGTCAAAGTCAACTTTGGCACCCCAGGAAGGGTAATCCCGTGAATGGGTAATAGTGGATGCATCATAGTTTGGAAATAGGTAGAAAGGTGAATCGGAGATACAGCTCCTAAAATCAGCTCAAATGATAGAGGAGGGTTCCTGATGGAGTGCTAGAGGGTCAAAACACAGTTTCATGAAAGTCAACTTTGGCACTCAAGGAAAGGCAATCCCGTGAATGGGTAGTAGTGGATACACCATTCTTTGGAAATAGGTACAAACGTGAATCTGAGATACAGCTCTCAAAGCCAGCTCAAACGATGGAAGAGGGTTCCTGATGGAGTGCTAGAGGGTCACAACAGAGTTTCGTGAAATTCAACTTTGGCACCCCAGGAAGGGTAATCCCGTGAATGGGTAATAGTGGATGCATCATAGTTTGGAAATAGGTAGAAAGGTGAATCGGAGATACAGCTCCTAAAACCAGCTCAAATGATAGAAGAGGGTTCCTGATGGAGTGCTAGAGGGTCAAAACACAGTTTCATTAAAGTCAACTTTGGCACCCCAGGAAGGGTAATCCCGTGAATGGGTAATAGTGGATACATCATTGTTTGGAAATAGGTACTAACGTGAATCTGTGATACAGCTCTTAAAACCAGCTCAAATGATAGAGGAGGGTTCCTGATGGAGTGCTAGAGGGTCAAAACACAGTTTCGTGAAAGTCAACTTTGGCACCCCAGGAAGGGTAATCCCGTGAAAGGTTGATAGTGGATACATTATTGTTTGGAAAGAGGTAAAAATGTGAATCGGAGCTACAGCTCTTAAAATCAGCTCAAATGATAGAGGAGGGTTCCTGATGGAGTGCTAGAGGGTCAAAACACAGTTTCGTGAAAGTCAACTTTGGCACCCCAGGAAGGGTAATCCCGTGAAAGGTTGATAGTGGATACATTATTGTTTCGAAATAGGTACAAACGTAAATCTGTGATACAGCTCTTAAAACCAGCTCAAATGATAGAGGAGGGTTCCTCATGGAGTGCTAGAGGGTCACAACAGAGTTTCGTGAAATTCAACTTTGGCACCCCAGGAAGGGTAATCCCGTGAATGGGTAATAGTGGATGCATCATAGTTTGCAAATAGGTAGAAAGGTGAATCGGAGATACAGCTCTTAAAACCAGCTCAAATGATAGAAGAGGGTTCCTGATGGAGTGCTAGAGGGTCACAACATAGTTTTGTCAAAGTCAACTTTGGCACCCCAGGAAGGGTAATCCCGTGAATGGGTGATCGTGGATACATCATAGTTTGCAAATAGGTAAAAAGGTGAATCGGAGCTACAGCTCTTAAAACCAGCTCAAATGATAGAAGAGGGTTCCTGATGGAGTGCTAGAGGGTCAAAACACAGTTTCATGAAAGTCAACTTTGGCACCCCAGGAAGGGTAATCCCGTGAATGGGTAATAGTGGATACATCATTGTTTGGAAATAGGTACTAACGTGAATCTGTGATACAGCTCTTAAAACCAGCTCAAATGATAGAGGAGGGTTCCTGATGGAGTGCTGGAGGGTCAAAACACAGTTTCATGAAAGTCAACTTTGGCACCCCAGGAAGGGTAATCCCGTGAATGGGTAATAGTGGACACATCATTGTTTGGAAATAGGTACAAACGGGAATCTGAGATACAGCTCTTAAAACCAGCTCAAATGATAGAGGAGGGTTGCTGATTTAGTGCTAGAGGATCAAAACAAAGTTTCGTGAAAGTCAACTTTGGGACCCCAGGAAGGCTAATGCCGTGAAAGGGTTATAGTGGATACGTCCTGCTTTGCAAATAGGCAGAGAGGTGAATGGGAGCTACAGGTTTTAAAATCGCCTCAAATGATAGAGGAGGGTTCCTGATGGAGTGCTAGAGGGTCAAAACACAGTTTCGTGAAAGTCAACTTTGGCACCCCAGGAAGGGTAATCCCGTGAAAGGTTGATAGTGGATACATTATTGTTTGGAAATAGGTAAAAATGTGAATCGGAGCTACAGATCTTAAAATCAGCTCAAATGATAGAGGAGGGTTCCTGATGGAGTGCTAGAGGGTCAAAACACAGTTTCGTGAAAGTCAACTTTGGCACCCCAGGAAGGGTAATCCCGTGAAAGGTTGATAGTGGATACATTATTGTTTGGAAAGAGGTAGAAATGTCAATCGGAGCTACAGCTCTTAAAACCAGCTCAAATGATAGAGGAGGGTTCCTGATGGAGTGTTAGAGGGTCAAAACACAGTTTCCTGAAAGTCAACTTTGGCACCCCAGGAAGGGTAATCCCGTGAATGGGTAATAGTGGATACATTATTGTTTGGAAAGAGGTAGAAATGTCAATCGGAGCTACAGCTCTTAAAACCAGCTCAAATGATAGAGGAGGGTTCCTGATGGAGTGCTAGAGGGTCACAACACAGTTTCGTGAAATTCAACTTTGGCACCCCAGGAAGGGTAATCCCGTGAATGGGTAATAGTGGATGCATCATAGTTTGCAAATAGGTAGAAAGGTGAATCGGAGATACAGCTCTTAAAACCAGCTCAAATGATAGAACAGGGTTCCTGATGGAGTGCTAGAGGGTCACAACATAGTTTTGTCAAAGTCAACTTTGGCACCCCAGGAAGTGTAATCCCGTGAATTGGTGATCGTGGTTACATCATAGTTTTGAAATAGGTAAAAAGGTGAATCGGAGCTACAGCTCTTGAAACCAGCTCAAATGATAGAAGAGGGTTCCTGATGGAGTGCTAGAGGGTCAAAAGACAGTTTCATGAAAGTCAACTTTGGCACCCCAGGAAGGGTAATCCCGTGAATGGGTAATAGTGGATACATCATTGTTTGGAAATAGGTACTAACGTGAATCTGTGATACAGCTCTTAAAACAAGCTCAAATGATAGAGGAGGGTTCCTGATGGAGTGCTAGAGGGTCAAAACACAGTTTCGTGAAAGTCAACTTTGGCACCCCAGGAAGGGTAATCCCGTGAAAGGTTGATAGTGGATACATTATTGTTTGGAAAGAGGTAAAAATGTGAATCGGAGCTACAGATCTTAAAATCAGCTCAAATGATAGAGGAGGGTTCCTGATGGAGTGCTAGAGGGTCAAAACACAGTTTCGTGAAAGTCAACTTTGGCACCCCAGGAAGGGTAATCCCGTGAAAGGTTGATAGTGGATACATTATTGTTTGGAAATAGGTAAAAATGTGAATCGGAGCTACAGATCTTAAAATCAGCTCAAATGATAGAGGAGGGTTCCTGATGGAGTGCTAGAGGGTCAAAACACAGTTTCGTGAAAGTCAACTTTGGCACCCCAGGAAGGGTAATCCCGTGAAAGGTTGATAGTGGATACATTATTGTTTGGAAAGAGGTAGAAATGTCAATCGGAGCTACAGCTCTTAAAACCAGCTCAAATGATAGAGGAGGGTTCCTGATGGAGTGTTAGAGGGTCAAAACACAGTTTCCTGAAAGTCAACTTTGGCACCCCAGGAAGGGTAATCCCGTGAATGGGTAATAGTGGATACATTATTGTTTGGAAAGAGGTAGAAATGTCAATCGGAGCTACAGCTCTTAAAACCAGCTCAAATGATAGAGGAGGGTTCCTGATGGAGTGCTAGAGGGTCAAAACACAGTTTCGTGAAATTCAACTTTGGCACCCCAGGAAGGGTAATCCCGTGAATGGGTAGTAGTGGATGCATCATAGTTTGCAAATAGGTAGAAAGGTGAATCGGAGATACAGCTCTTAAAACCAGCTCAAATGATAGAACAGGGTTCCTGATGGAGTGCTAGAGGGTCACAACATAGTTTTGTCAAAGTCAACTTTGGCACCCCAGGAAGGGTAATCCCGTGAATGGGTGATCGTGGTTACATCATAGTTTTGAAATAGGTAAAAAGGTGAATCGGAGCTACAGCTCTTGAAACCAGCTCAAATGATAGAAGAGGGTTCCTGATGGAGTGCTAGAGGGTCAAAAGACAGTTTCATGAAAGTCAACTTTGGCACCCCAGGAAGGGTAATCCCGTGAATGGGTAATAGTGGATACATCATTGTTTGGAAATAGGTACTAACGTGAATCTGTGATACAGCTCTTAAAACAAGCTCAAATGATAGAGGAGGGTTCCTGATGGAGTGCTAGAGTGTCAAAACACAGTTTCGTGAAAGTCAACTTTGGCACCCCAGGAAGGGTAATCCCGTGAAAGGTTGATAGTGGATACATTATTGTTTGGAAAGAGGTAAAAATGTGAATCGGAGCTACAGATCTTAAAATCAGCTCAAATGATAGAGGAGGGTTCCTGATGGAGTGCTAGAGGGTCAAAACACAGTTTCGTGAAAGTCAACTTTGGCACCCCAGGAAGGGTAATCCCGTGAAAGGTTGATAGTGGATACATTATTGTTTGGAAAGAGGTAGAAATGTCAATCGGAGCTACAGCTCTTAAAACCAGCTCAAATGATAGAGGAGGGTTCCTGATGGAGTGTTAGAGGGTCAAAACACAGTTTCCTGAAAGTCAACTTTGGCACCCCAGGAAGGGTAATCCCGTGAATGGGTAATAGTGGACACATCATTGTTTGGAAATAGGTACAAACGGGAATCTGAGATACAGCTCTTAAAACCAGCTCAAATGATAGAGGAGGGTTGCTGATTTAGTGCTAGAGGATCAAAACAAAGTTTCGTGAAAGTCAACTTTGGGACCCCAGGAAGGCTAATGCCGTGAAAGGGTTATAGTGGATACGTCCTGCTTTGCAAATAGGCAGAGAGGTGAATGGGAGCTACAGGTTTTAAAATCGCCTCAAATGATAGAGGAGGGTTCCTGATGGAGTGCTAGAGGGTCAAAACACAGTTTCGTGAAAGTCAACTTTGGAACCCCAGGAAGGGTAATCCCGTGAAAGGTTGATAGTGGATACATTATTGTTTGGAAAGAGTTAAAAATGTGAATCGGAACTACAGCTCCTAAAATCAGCTCAAATGATAGAGGAGGGTTCCTGATGGAGTGCTAGAGGGTCAAAACACAGTTTCATGAAAGTCAACTTTGGCACTCAAGGAAAGGCAATCCCGTGAATGGGTAGTAGTGGATACACCATTCTTTGGAAATAGGTACAAACGTGAATCTGAGATACAGCTCTCAAAGTCAGCTCAAACGATGGAAGAGGGTTCCTGATGGAGTGCTAGAGGGTCACAACAGAGTTTCGTGAAATTCAACTTTGGCACCCCAGGAAGGGTAATCCCGTGAATGGGTAATAGTGGATGCATCATAGTTTGGAAATAGGTAGAAAGGTGAATCGGAGATACAGCTCCTAAAACCAGCTCAAATGATAGAAGAGGGTTCCTGATGGAGTGCTAGAGGGTCAAAACACAGTTTCATTAAAGTCAACTTTGGCACCCCAGGAAGGGTAATCCCGTGAATGGGTAATAGTGGATACATCATTGTTTGGAAATAGGTACTAACGTGAATCTGTGATACAGCTCTTAAAACCAGCTCAAATGATAGAGGAGGGTTCCTGATGGAGTGCTAGAGGGTCAAAACACAGTTTCGTGAAAGTCAACTTTGGCACCCCAGGAAGGGTAATCCCGTCAAAGGTTGATAGTGGATACATTATTGTTTGGAAAGAGGTAAAAATGTGAATCGGAGCTACAGCTCTTAAAATCAGCTCAAATGATAGAGGAGGGTTCCTGATGGAGTGCTAGAGGGTCAAAACACAGTTTCGTGAAAGTCAACTTTGGCACCCCAGGAAGGGTAATCCCGTGAAAGGTTGATAGTGGATACATTATTGTTTGGAAATAGGTATAAACGTAAATCTGTGATACAGCTCTTAAAACCAGCTCAAATGATAGAGGAGGGTTCCTCATGGAGTGCTAGAGGGTCACAACAGAGTTTCGTGAAATTCAACTTTGGCACCCCAGGAAGGGTAATCCCGTGAATGGGTAATAGTGGATGCATCATAGTTTGCAAATAGGTAGAAAGGTGAATCGGAGATACAGCTCTTAAAACCAGCTCAAATGATAGAAGAGGGTTCCTGATGGAGTGCTAGAGGGTCACAACATAGTTTTGTCAAAGTCAACTTTGGCACCCCAGGAAGGGTAATCCCGTGAATGGGTGATCGTGGATACATCATAGTTTGCAAATAGGTAAAAAGGTGAATCGGAGCTACAGCTCTTAAAACCAGCTCAAATGATAGAAGAGGGTTCCTGATGGAGTGCTAGAGGGTCAAAACACAGTTTCATGAAAGTCAACTTTGGCACCCCAGGAAGGGTAATCCCGTGAATGGGTAATAGTGGATACATCATTGTTTGGAAATAGGTACTAACGTGAATCTGTGATACAGCTCTTAAAACCAGCTCAAATGATAGAGGAGGGTTCCTGATGGAGTGCTGGAGGGTCAAAACACAGTTTCATGAAAGTCAACTTTGGCACCCCAGGAAGGGTAATCCCGTGAATGGGTAATAGTGGACACATCATTGTTTGGAAATAGGTACAAACGGGAATCTGAGATACAGCTCTTAAAACCAGCTCAAATGATAGAGGAGGGTTGCTGATTTAGTGCTAGAGGATCAAAACAAAGTTTCGTGAAAGTCAACTTTGGGACCCCAGGAAGGCTAATGCCGTGAAAGGGTTATAGTGGATACGTCCTGCTTTGCAAATAGGCAGAGAGGTGAATGGGAGCTACAGGTTTTAAAATCGCCTCAAATGATAGAGGAGGGTTCCTGATGGAGTGCTAGAGGGTCAAAACACAGTTTCGTGAAAGTCAACTTTGGAACCCCAGGAAGGGTAATCCCGTGAAAGGTTGATAGTGGATACATTATTGTTTGGAAAGAGGTAAAAATGTGAATCGGAGCTACAGCTCTTAAAATCAGCTCAAATGATAGAGGAGGGTTCCTGATGGAGTGCTAGAGGGTCAAAACACAGTTTCATGAAAGTCAACTTTGGCACCCAAGGAAAGGCAATCCCGTGAATGGGTAGTAGTGGATACACCATTCTTTGGAAATAGGTACAAACGTGAATCTGAGATACAGCTCTCAAAGCCAGCTCAAACGATAGAAGAGGGTTCCTGATGCAGTGCTAGAGGGTCACAACAGAGTTTCGTGAAATTCAACTTTGGCACCCCAGGAAGGGTAATCCCGTGAATGGGTAAAAGTGGATGCATCATAGTTTGGAAATAGGTAGAAAGGTGAATCGGAGATACAGCTCTTAAAACCAGCTCAAATGATAGAGGAGGGTTCCTGATGGAGTGCTAGAGGGTCAAAACACAGTTTCGTGAAAGTCAACTTTGGCACCCCAGGAAGGGTAATCCCGTGAAAGGTTGATAGTGGATACATTATTGTTTGGAAAGAGGTAAAAATGTAAATCGGAGCCACAGCTCTTAAAATCAGCTCAAATGATAGAGGAGGGTTCCTGATGGAGTGCTAGAGGGTCAAAACACAGTTTCCTGAAAGTCAACTTTGGCACCCCAGGAAGGGTAATCCCGTGAAAGGTTGATAGTGGATACATTATTGTTTGGAAAGAGGTAGAAATGTCAATCGGAGCTACAGCTCTTAAAACCAGCTCAAATGATAGAGGAGGGTTCCTGATGGAGTGTTAGAGGGTCAAAACACAGTTTCCTGAAAGTCAACTTTGGCACCCCAGGAAGGGTAATCCCGTGAAAGGTTGATAGTGGATACATTTTTGTTTGGAAAGAGGTACAAATGTGAATCGGAGCTACAGCTCTTAAAATCAGCTCAAATGATAGAGGAGGGTTCCTGATGGAGTGCTAGAGGGTCAAAACACAGTTTCCTGAAAGTCAACTTTGGCACCCAAGGAAGGGCAATCCCGTGAATGGGTAGTAGTGGATACATCATTCTTTGGAAATAGGTTCAAACGTGAATCTGAGATACAGCTCTCAAAGCCAAGTCAGACGATAGAAGAGGGTTCCTGATGGAGTGTTAGAGGGTCAAAACAGAGTTTCGTGAAATTCAACTTTGGCACCCCAGGAAGGGTAATCCCGTGAATGGGTAATAGTGGATACATCATTGTTTGGAAATAGGTAGAAATGTCAATCGGAGCTACAGCTCTTAAAACCAGCTCAAATGATAGAGGAGGGTTCCTGATGGAGTGCTAGAGGGTCAAAACACAGTTTCATGAAAGTCAACTTTGGCACCCAAGGAAAGGCAATCCCGTGAATGGGTAGTAGTGGAAACACCATTCTTTGGAAATAGGTACAAACGTGAATCTGAGATACAGCTCTCAAAGCCAGCTCAAACGATAGAAGAGGGTTCCTGATGCAGTGCTAGAGGGTCACAACAGAGTTTCGTGAAATTCAACTTTGGCACCCCAGGAAGGGTAATCCCGTGAATGGCTAAAAGTGGATGCATCATAGTTTGGAAATAGGTAGAAAGGTGAATCGGAGATACAGCTCTTAAAACCAGCTCAAATGATAGAGGAGGGTTCCTGATGGAGTGCTAGAGGGTCAAAACACAGTTTCGTGAAAGTCAACTTTGGCACCCCAGGAAGGGTAATCCCGTGAAAGGTTGATAGTGGATACATTATTGTTTGGAAAGAGGTAAAAATGTAAATCGGAGCCACAGCTCTTAAAATCAGCTCAAATGATAGAGGAGGGTTCCTGATGGAGTGCTAGAGGGTCAAAACACAGTTTCCTGAAAGTCAACTTTGGCACCCCAGGAAGGGTAATCCCGTGAAAGGTTGATAGTGGATACATTATTGTTTGGAAAGAGGTAGAAATGTCAATCGGAGCTACAGCTCTTAAAACCAGCTCAAATGATAGAGGAGGGTTCCTGATGGAGTGTTAGAGGGTCAAAACACAGTTTCCTGAAAG
Source organism: Haliotis asinina (assembly GCF_037392515.1). Taxonomy (NCBI): domain Eukaryota; kingdom Metazoa; phylum Mollusca; class Gastropoda; order Lepetellida; family Haliotidae; genus Haliotis; species Haliotis asinina. The sequence continues at coordinate 24,993,295 of NC_090291.1, forward strand.
TCAACTTTGGCACCCCAGGAAGGGTAATCCCGTGAAAGGTTGATAGTGGATACATTTTTGTTTGGAAAGAGGTACAAATGTGAATCGGAGCTACAGCTCTTAAAATCAGCTCAAATGATAGAGGAGGGTTCCTGATGGAGTGCTAGAGGGTCAAAACACAGTTTCCTGAAAGTCAACTTTGGCACCCAAGGAAGGGCAATCCCGTGAATGGGTAGTAGTGGATACATCATTCTTTGGAAATAGGTTCAAACGTGAATCTGAGATACAGCTCTCAAAGCCAAGTCAGACGATAGAAGAGGGTTCCTGATGGAGTGTTAGAGGGTCAAAACAGGGTTTCGTGAAATTCAACTTTGGCACCCCAGGAAGGGTAATCCCGTGAATGGGTAATAGTGGATACATCATTGTTTGGAAATAGGTAGAAATGTCAATCGGAGCTACAGCTCTCAAAACCAGCTCAAATGATAGAGGAGGGTTCCTGATGGAGTGCTAGAGGGTCAAAACACAGTTTCATGAAAGTCAACTTTGGCACCCAAGGAAAGGCAATCCCGTGAATGGGTAGTAGTGGATACACCATTCTTTGGAAATAGGTACAAACGTGAATCTGAGATACAGCTCTCAAAGCCAGCTCAAACGATAGAAGAGGGTTCCTGATGCAGTGCTAGAGGGTCACAACAGAGTTTCGTGAAATTCAACTTTGGCACCCCAGGAAGGGTAATCCCGTGAATGGGTAAAAGTGGATGCATCATAGTTTGGAAATAGGTAGAAAGGTGAATCGGAGATACAGCTCTTAAAACCAGCTCAAATGATAGAGGAGGGTTCCTGATGGAGTGCTAGAGGGTCAAAACACAGTTTCGTGAAAGTCAACTTTGGCACCCCAGGAAGGGTAATCCCGTGAAAGGTTGATAGTGGATACATTATTGTTTGGAAAGAGGTAAAAATGTAAATCGGAGCCACAGCTCTTAAAATCAGCTCAAATGATAGAGGAGGGTTCCTGATGGAGTGCTAGAGGGTCAAAACACAGTTTCCTGAAAGTCAACTTTGGCACCCCAGGAAGGGTAATCCCGTGAAAGGTTGATAGTGGATACATTATTGTTTGGAAAGAGGTAGAAATGTCAATCGGAGCTACAGCTCTTAAAACCAGCTCAAATGATAGAGGAGGGTTCCTGATGGAGTGTTAGAGGGTCAAAACACAGTTTCCTGAAAGTCAACTTTGGCACCCCAGGAAGGGTAATCCCGTGAAAGGTTGATAGTGGATACATTTTTGTTTGGAAAGAGGTACAAATGTGAATCGGAGCTACAGCTCTTAAAATCAGCTCAAATGATAGAGGAGGGTTCCTGATGGAGTGCTAGAGGGTCAAAACACAGTTTCCTGAAAGTCAACTTTGGCACCCAAGGAAGGGCAATCCCGTGAATGGGTAGTAGTGGATACATCATTCTTTGGAAATAGGTTCAAACGTGAATCTGAGATACAGCTCTCAAAGCCAAGTCAGACGATAGAAGAGGGTTCCTGATGGAGTGTTAGAGGGTCAAAACAGAGTTTCGTGAAATTCAACTTTGGCACCCCAGGAAGGGTAATCCCGTGAATGGGTAATAGTGGATACATCATTGTTTGGAAATAGGTAGAAATGTCAATCGGAGCTACAGCTCTTAAAACCAGCTCAAATGATAGAGGAGGGTTCCTGATGGAGTGCTAGAGGGTCAAAACACAGTTTCATGAAAGTCAACTTTGGCACCCAAGGAAAGGCAATCCCGTGAATGGGTAGTAGTGGAAACACCATTCTTTGGAAATAGGTACAAACGTGAATCTGAGATACAGCTCTCAAAGCCAGCTCAAACGATAGAAGAGGGTTCCTGATGCAGTGCTAGAGGGTCACAACAGAGTTTCGTGAAATTCAACTTTGGCACCCCAGGAAGGGTAATCCCGTGAATGGCTAAAAGTGGATGCATCATAGTTTGGAAATAGGTAGAAAGGTGAATCGGAGATACAGCTCTTAAAACCAGCTCAAATGATAGAGGAGGGTTCCTGATGGAGTGCTAGAGGGTCAAAACACAGTTTCGTGAAAGTCAACTTTGGCACCCCAGGAAGGGTAATCCCGTGAAAGGTTGATAGTGGATACATTATTGTTTGGAAAGAGGTAAAAATGTAAATCGGAGCCACAGCTCTTAAAATCAGCTCAAATGATAGAGGAGGGTTCCTGATGGAGTGCTAGAGGGTCAAAACACAGTTTCCTGAAAGTCAACTTTGGCACCCCAGGAAGGGTAATCCCGTGAAAGGTTGATAGTGGATACATTATTGTTTGGAAAGAGGTAGAAATGTCAATCGGAGCTACAGCTCTTAAAACCAGCTCAAATGATAGAGGAGGGTTCCTGATGGAGTGTTAGAGGGTCAAAACACAGTTTCCTGAAAGTCAACTTTGGCACCCCAGGAAGGGTAATCCCGTGAAAGGTTGATAGTGGATACATTTTTGTTTGGAAAGAGGTACAAATGTGAATCGGAGCTACAGCTCTTAAAATCAGCTCAAATGATAGAGGAGGGTTCCTGATGGAGTGCTAGAGGGTCAAAACACAGTTTCCTGAAAGTCAACTTTGGCACCCAAGGAAGGGCAATCCCGTGAATGGGTAGTAGTGGATACATCATTCTTTGGAAATAGGTTCAAACGTGAATCTGAGATACAGCTCTCAAAGCCAAGTCAGACGATAGAAGAGGGTTCCTGATGGAGTGTTAGAGGGTCAAAGCAGGGTTTCGTGAAATTCAACTTTGGCACCCCAGGAAGGGTAATCCCGTGAATGGGTAATAGTGGATACATCATTGTTTGGAAATAGGTAGAAATGTCAATCGGAGCTACAGCTCTCAAAACCAGCTCAAATGATAGAGGAGGGTTCCTGATGGAGTGTTAGAGGGTCAAAACACAGTTTCCTGAAAGTCAACTTTGGCACCCCAGGAAAGGCAATCCCGTGAATGGGTAATAGTGGATACATCATTGTTTGGAAATAGGTACAAACGTAAATCTGTGATACAGCTCTTAAAACCAGCTCAAATGATAGAGGAGGATTCCTCATGGAGTGCTAGAGGGTCACAACAGAGTTTCGTGAAATTCAACTTTGGCACCCCAGGAAGGGTAATCCCGTGAATGGGTAATAGTGGATGCATCATAGTTTGCAAATAGGTAGAAAGGTGAATCTGAGATACAGCTCTTAAAACCAGCTCAAATGATAGAAGAGGGTTCCTGATGGAGTGCTAGAGGGTCACAACATAGTTTTGTCAAAGTCAACTTTGGCACCCCAGGAAGGGTAATCCCGTGAATGGGTGATCGTGGATACATCATAGTTTGGAAATAGGTAAAAAGGTGAATCGGAGCTACAGCTCTTAAAACCAGCTCAAATGATAGAAGAGGGTTCCTGATGGAGTGCTAGAGGGTCAAAACACAGTTTCATGAAAGTCAACTTTGGCACCCCAGGAAAGGTAATCCCGTGAATGGGTAATAGTGGATACATCATTGTTTGGAAATAGGTACTAACGTGAATCTGTGATACAGCTCTTAAAACCAGCTCAAATGATAGAGGAGGGTTCCTGATGGAGTGTTGGAGGGTCAAAACACAGTTTCATGAAAGTCAACTTTGGCACCCCAGGAAGGGTAATCCCGTGAATGGGTAATAGTGGACACATCATTGTTTGGAAATAGGTACAAACGGGAATCTGAGATACAGCTCTTAAAACCAGCTCAAATGATAGAGGAGGGTTGCTGATTTAGTGCTAGAGGATCAAAACAAAGTTTCGTGAAAGTCAACTTTGGGACCCCAGGAAGGCTAATGCCGTGAAAGGGTTATAGTGGATACGTCCTCCTTTGCAAATAGGCAGAGAGGTGAATGGGAGCTACAGGTTTTAAAATCGCCTCAAATGATAGAGGAGGGTTCCTGATGGAGTGCTAGAGGGTCAAAACACAGTTTCGTGAAAGTCAACTTTGGAACCCCAGGAAGGGTAATCCCGTGAAAGGTTGATAGTGGATACATTATTGTTTGGAAAGAGGTAAAAATGTGAATCGGAGCTACAGCTCTTAAAATCAGCTCAAATGATAGAGGAGGGTTCCTGATGGAGTGCTAGAGGGTCAAAACACAGTTTCATGAAAGTCAACTTTGGCACCCAAGGAAAGGCAATCCCGTGAATGGGTAGTAGTGGATACACCATTCTTTGGAAATAGGTACAAACGTGAATCTGAGATACAGCTCTCAAAGCCAGCTCAAACGATAGAAGAGGGTTCCTGATGGAGTGCTAGAGGGTCACAACAGAGTTTCGTGAAATTCAACTTTGGCACCCCAGGAAGGGTAATCCCGTGAATGGGTAATAGTGGATGCATCATAGTTTGCAAATAGGTAGAAAGGTGAATCGGAGATACAGCTCTTAAAACCAGCTCAAATGATAGAAGAGGGTTCCTGATGGAGTGCTAGAGGGTCAAAACACAGTTTCATGAAAGTCAACTTTGGCACCCCAGGAAGGGTAATCCCGTGAATGGGTAATAGTGGATACATCATTGTTTGGAAATAGGTACTAACGTGAATCTGTGATACAGCTCTTAAAACCAGCTCAAATGATAGAGGAGGGTTCCTGATGGAGTGCTAGAGGGTCAAAACACAGTTTCGTGAAAGTCAACTTTGGCACCCCAGGAAGGGTAATCCCGTGAAAGGTTGATAGTGGATACATTATTGTTTGGAAAGAGGTAAAAATGTGAATCGGAGCTACAGCTCTTAAAACCAGCTCAAATGATAGAGGAGGGTTCCTGATGGAGTGCTGGAGGGTCAAAACACAGTTTCATGAAAGTCAACTTTGGCACCCCAGGAAGGGTAATCCCGTGGAAAGGTAATAGTGGATACATCATGGTTTGCAAATCGGCGAAAAGGTAAATCGAAGCTACAGGTTTTAAAACCAGCTCAAATGAAAGAGGAAGGTTCCTGACGGAGTGCTAGAGGATCAAAACACAGCTTTGTGAAAGTCAACGTTGGCACATCAGGAAGGGTAATCCCGTGAAAGGGTCATAGGGGATACATCATGGTTTGCAAATACGCCAAACGGTGAATCGGAGCTACAGGTTTTAAAACCAGCTCAAATGAAAGAGGAAGCTTCATAATGGAGTGCTAGAGGAACAAAACACAATTTCGTGAAAGTCAACTTTAGCTCCCCAGGAAGGGTAATCCCGTGAAAGGGTAATAGTGGATACATCATGCTTTCCAAATAGGCCAAAAGGTGAATCGGAGTTACAGGTTTTAAAACCAGCTCAAATGAAAGAGGAAGGTTCATAATGGAGTGCTAGAGGGTCACAACATAGTTTCCTGAAAGTCAACTTTGGCATCCCAGGAAGGGTAATTCCATAAAAGGGTAATAGTGGATACATCATGGTTTGCAAATAGGCCAAACGATCAATCGGAGCTACAGGTTTTTAAACCGGCTCAAATGATAGAGGAAGATTCCTGACGAAGTGCTAGAGGGTCAAAACACAGTTTCCTGAAAGTCAACTTTGGCACCCCAGGAAGGGTAATCCCATAAAAGGGTAATAGTGGATACATCATAGTTTGCAAACAGGCAAAAAGGTGACTGGGAGCTACAGGTTTTAAAACCATTTCAAATGAAAGAGGAAGGTTCCTGACGGAGTGCTAGTAGATCAAAACACAGTTTTGTGAAAGTCAACTTTGGCACCCAAGGAAGGGTAATCCCGTAGAAAGGTAATAGTGGATACATCATGGTTTGCAAAACGGCGAAAAGGTGAATCGAAGCTACAGGTTTTAAAACCAGCTCAAATGAAAGAGGAAGGTTCCTGATGGAGTGCTAGTAGATCAAAACACAGCTTTGTGAAAGTCAACGTTGACACCCCAGGAAGGGTAATCCCGTGAAAGGGTCATAGGGGATACATCATGGTTTGCAAATACGCCAAACGGTGAATCGGAGCTACAGGTTTTAAAACCAGTTCAAATGAAAGAGGAAGGTTCCTGACGGAGTGCTAGTAGATCAAAACACAGTTTTGTGAAAGTCAACTTTGGCACCCCAGGAAGGGTAATCCCGTGGAAAGGTAATAGTGGATACATCATGGTTTGCAAATAGACAAAAAGGTGAATCGAAGCTGCAGGTTTTAAAACCAGCTCAAATGAAAGAGGAAGGTTCCTGATGGAGTGCTAGTAGATCAAAACACAGCTTTGTGAAAGTCAACGTTGGCACCCCAGGAAGGGTAATCCCGTGAAAGGGTCATAGGGGATACATCATGGTTTGCAAATACGCCAAACGGTGAATCGGAGCTACAGGTTTTAAAACCAGTTCAAATGAAAGAGGAAGGTTCCTGACGGAGTGCTAGTAGATCAAAACACAGTTTTGTGAAAGTCAACTTTGGCACCCCAGGAAGGGTAATCCCGTAGAAAGGTAATAGTGGATACATCATGGTTTGCAAAACGGCGAAAAGGTGAATCGAAGCTACAGGTTTTTAAACCAGCTCAAATGAAAGAGGATGGTTGCTGACGGAGTGCTAGTAGATCAAAACACAGCTTTGTGAAAGTCAACGTTGGCACCCCAGGTAGGGTAATCCCGTGGAAAGCTAATATTTGATACATCATGGTTTGCAAATCGGCAAAAAGGTGAATCGGAGCTACAGGTTTTAAAACCAGCTCAAATGAAAGAGGAAGCTTCATAATGGAGTGCTAGAGGAACAAAACACAATTTCGTGAAAGTCAACTTTGGCACTCCAGGAAGGGTAATCCCATAAAAGGGTAATAGTGGATACATCATGGTTTGCAAACAGGCAAAAAGGTGAATGGGAGCTACAGGTTTTAAAACCAGCTCAAATGAAAGAGGAAGGTTGCTGACGGAGTGCTAGTAGATCAAAACACAGTTTTGTGAAAGTCAACTTTGGCACCCCAGGGAGGGTCATCCCGTGGAAAGGTAATATTTGATACATCATGGTTTGCAAATCGGCAAAAAGGTGAATCGGAGCTACAGGTTTTAAAACCGGCTCAATTGAAAGAGGAATCTTCATAATGGAGTGCTAGAGGAACAAAACACAATTTCGTGAAAGTCAACTTTGGCACCCAAGGAAGGGTAATCCCATAAAAGGGTAATAGTGGATACATCCTAGTTTGCAAACAGGCAAAAAGGTGAATGGGAGCTACAGGTTTTAAAACCAGTTCAAATGAAAGAGGAAGGTTCCTGACGGAGTGCTAGTAGATCAAAACACAGTTTTGTGAAAGTCAACTTTGGCACCCCAGGAAGGGTAATCCCGTGGAAAGGTAGTAGTGGATACATCATGGTTTGCAAATCGGCGAAAAGGTGAATCGAAGCTACAGGTTTTAAAACCAGCTCAAATGAAAGAGGAAGGTTCATAATGTAGTGCTAGAGGGTCACAACATAGTTTCCTGAAAGTCAACTTTGGCACCAAAGGAAGGGTAATTCCATAAAAGGGTAATAGTGGATACATCATGGTTTGCAAATAGGCCAAACGGTGAATCGGAGCTACAGGTTTTAAAACCGGCTCAAATGATAGAGGAAGGTTCCTGACGAAGTGCTAGAGGGTCAAAACACAGTTTCCTGAAAGTCAACTTTGGCACCCCAGGAAGGGTAATCCCATAAAAGGGTAATAGTGGATACATCCTAGTTTGCAAACAGGCAAAAAGGTGAATGGGAGCTACAGGTTTTAAAACCAGCTCAAATGAAAGAGGAAGGTTCCTGACGGAGTGCTAGTAGATCAAAACACAGTTTTGTGAAAGTCAACTTTCGCACCCCAGGGAGGGTCATCCCGTGGAAAGGTAATATTTGATACATCATGGTTTGCAAATCGGCAAAAAGGTGAATCGGAGCTACAGGTTTTAAAACCAGCTCAATTGAAAGAGGAAGCTTCATAATGGAGTGCTAGAGGAACAAAACACAATTTCGTGAAAGTCAACTTTGGCACCCAAGGAAGGGTAATCCCATGAAAGGGTAATAGTGGATACATCCTAGTTTGCAAACAGGCAAAAAGGTGAATGGGAGCTACAGGTTTTAAAACCAGTTCAAATGAAAGAGGAAGGTTCCTGACGGAGTGCTAGTAGATCAAAACACAGTTTTGTGAAAGTCAACTTTGGCACCCCAGGAAGGGTAATCCCGTGGAAAGGTAATAGTGGATACATCATGGTTTGCAAATCGGCGAAAAGGTGAATCGAAGCTACAGGTTTTAAAACCAGCTCAAATGAAAGAGGAAGGTTCCTGATGGAGTGCTAGTAGATCAAAACACAGTTTTGTGAAAGTCAACTTTGGCACCCCAGGAAGGGTAATCCCGTGGAAAGGTAATAGTGGATACATCATGGTTTGCAAATAGACAAAAAGGTGAATCGGAGTTACAGGTTTTAAAACCAGCTGAAATGAAAGAGGAAGGTTCATAATGTAGTGCTAGAGGGTCACAACATAGTTTCCTGAAAGTCAACTTTGGCACCAAAGGAAGGGTAATTCCATAAAAGGGTAATAGTGGATACATCATGGTTTGCAAATAGGCCAAACGGTGAATCGGAGCTACAGGTTTTTAAACCGGCTCAGATGACAGAGGAAGGTTCCTGACGAAGTGCTAGAGGGTCAAAACACAGTTTCCTGAAAGTCAACTTTGGCACCCCAGGAAGGGTAATCCCATAAAAGGGTAATAGTGGATACATCATAGTTTGCAAACAGGCAAAAAGGTGACTGGGAGCTACAGGTTTTAAAACCATTTCAAATGAAAGAGGAAGGTTCCTGACGGAGTGCTAGTAGATCAAAACACAGTTTTGTGAAAGTCAACTTTGGCACCCAAGGAAGGGTAATCCCGTAGAAAGGTAATAGTGGATACATCATGGTTTGCAAAACGGCGAAAAGGTGAATCGAAGCTACAGGTTTTAAAACCAGCTCAAATGAAAGAGGAAGGTTCCTGATGGAGTGCTAGTAGATCAAAACACAGCTTTGTGAAAGTCAACGTTGGCACCCCAGGAAGGGTAATCCCGTGAAAGGGTCATAGGGGATACATCATGGTTTGCAAATACGCCAAACGGTGAATCGGAGCTACAGGTTTTAAAACCAGTTCAAATGAAAGACGAAGGTTCCTGACGGAGTGCTAGTAGATCAAAACACAGTTTTGTGAAAGTCAACTTTGGCACCCCAGGAAGGGTAATCCCGTGGAAAGGTAATAGTGGATACATCATGGTTTGCAAATAGACAAAAAGGTGAATCGAAGCTACAGGTTTTAAAACCAGCTCAAATGAAAGAGGAAGGTTCCTGATGGAGTGCTAGTAGATCAAAACACAGCTTTGTGAAAGTCAACGTTGGCACCCCAGGAAGGGTAGTCCCGTGAAAGGGTCATAGGGGATACATCATGGTTTGCAAATACGCCAAACGGTGAATCGGAGCTACAGGTTTTAAAACCAGTTCAAATGAAAGAGGAAGGTTCCTGACGGAGTGCTAGTAGATCAAAACACAGTTTTGTGAAAGTCAACTTTGGCACCCCAGGAAGGGTAATCCCGTAGAAAGGTAATAGTGGATACATCATGGTTTGCAAAACGGCAAAAAGGTGAATCGAAGCTACAGGTTTTAAAACCAGCTCAAATGAAAGAGGATGGTTGCTGACGGAGTGCTAGTAGATCAAAACACAGCTTTGTGAAAGTCAACGTTGGCACCCCAGGTAGGGTAATCCCGTGGAAAGGTAATATTTGATACATCATGGTTTGCAAATCGGCAAAAAGGTGAATCGGAGCTACAGGTTTTAAAACCAGCTCAAATGAAAGAGGAAGCTTCATAGTGGAGTGCTAGAGGAACAAAACACAATTTCGTGAAAGTCAACTTTGGCACTCCAGGAAGGGTAATCCCATAAAAGGGTAATAGTGGATACATCATAGTTTGCAAACAGGCAAAAAGGTGAATGGGAGCTACAGGTTTTAAAACCAGCTCAAATGAAAGAGGAAGGTTCCTGACGGAGTGCTAGTAGATCAAAACACAGCTTTGTGAAAGTCAACTTTGGCACCCCAGGGAGGGTCATCCCGTGGAAAGGTAATATTTGATACATCATGGTTTGCAAATCGGCAAAAAGGTGAATCGGAGCTACAGGTTTTAAAACCAGCTCAATTGAAAGAGGAATCTTCATAATGGAGTGCTAGAGGAACAAAACACAATTTCGTGAAAGTCAACTTTGGCACCCAAGGAAGGGTAGTCCCATAAAAGGGTAATAGTGGATACATCCTAGTTTGCAAACAGGCAAAAAGGTGAATGGGAGCTACAGGTTTTAAAACCAGTTCAAATGAAAGAGGAAGGTTCCTGACGGAGTGCTAGTAGATCAAAACACAGTTTTGTGAAAGTCAACTTTGGCACCCCAGGAAGGGTAATCCCGTGGAAAGGTAATAGTGGATACATCATGGTTTGCAAATCGGCGAAAAGGTGAATCGAAGCTACAGGTTTTAAAACCAGCTCAAATGAAAGAGGAAGGTTCATAATGTAGTGCTAGAGGGTCACAACATAGTTTCCTGAAAGTCAACTTTGGCACCAAAGGAAGGGTAATTCCATAAAAGGGTAATAGTGGATACATCATGGTTTGCAAATAGGCCAAACGGTGAATCGGAGCTACAGGTTTTAAAACCGGCTCAAATGATAGAGGAAGGTTCCTCACGAAGTGCTAGAGGGTCAAAACACAGTTTCCTGAAAGTCAACTTTGGCACCCCAGGAAGGGTAATCCCATAAAAGGGTAATAGTGGATACATCCTAGTTTGCAAACAGGCAAAAAGGTGAATGGGAGCTACAGGTTTTAAAACCAGTTCAAATGAAAGAGGAAGGTTCCTGACGGAGTGCTAGTAGATCAAAACACAGTTTTGTGAAAGTCAGCTTTGGCACCCCAGGAAGGGTAATCCCGTGGAAAGGTAATAGTGGATACATCATGGTTTGCAAATCGGCGAAAAGGTAAATCGAAGCTACAGGTTTTAAAACCATCTCAAATGAAAGAGGAAGGTTCCTGACGGAGTGCTAGAGGATCAAAACACAGCTTTGTGAAAGTCAACGTTGGCACATCAGGAAGGGTAATCCCGTGAAAGGGTCATAGGGGATACATCATGGTTTGCAAATACGCCAAACGGTGAATCGGAGCTACAGGTTTTAAAACCAGCTCAAATGAAAGAGGAAGCTTCATAATGGAGTGCTAGAGGAACAAAACACAATTTCGTGAAAGTCAACTTTAGCTCCCCAGGAAGGGTAATCCCGTGAAAGGGTAATAGTGGATACATCATGCTTTCCAAATAGGCCAAAAGGTGAATCGGAGTTACAGGTTTTAAAACCAGCTCAAATGAAAGAGGAAGGTTCATAATGGAGTGCTAGAGGGTCACAACATAGTTTCCTGAAAGTCAACTTTGGCACCCCAGGAAGGGTAATTCCATAAAAGGGTAATAGTGGATACATCATGGTTTGCAAATAGGCCAAACGATCAATCGGAGCTACAGGTTTTTAAACCGGCTCAAATGATAGAGGAAGGTTCCTGACGGAGTGCTAGTAGATCAAAACACAGTTTTGTGAAAGTCAACTTTGGCACCCCAGGAAGGGTAATCCCGTGGAAAGGTAATAGTGGATACATCATGGTTTGCAAATACGCCAAAAGATGAATCGGAGCTACAGGTTTTAAAACCAGTTCAAATGAAAGAGGAAGGTTCCTGACTGAGTGCTAGTAGATCAAAACACAGTTTTGTGAATGTCAACTTTGGCACAACAGGAAGGGTGATCCCATGAAAGGGTAGTAGTCGATACATCATGGTTTGCAAATACGCCAAAAGATGAATCGGAGCTACAGGTTTTTAAACTATCTCAAATAAAAGAGGGAGGTTCTTGATGCAGTCCTAGATGGTCACAACATAGTTTCCTGAAAGTAAACTTTGGCACCCCAGGAAGGGTAATTCCATAAAAGGGTTATAGTGGATACATCATGGTTAGCAAATAGGCAAAAAGGTGAATCGGAGCTACAGGTTTTAAAACCAGCTCAAATGAAAGAGGAAGGTTCTTGATGCATTGCTAGATGGTCACAACATAGTTTCCTGAAAGTCAACTTTGGCACCCCAGGAAGGGTAATCCCGTGAAAGGGTCACAGTGGATACATCATGGTTTGCAAATAGGCCAAACGGTGAATCGGAGCTGCAGGTTTTAAAACCAGCTCAAATGAAAGAGGAAGGTTCCTGATACAGTGCTAGAGGGTCAAAACACAGTTTCCTGAAAGTCAACTTTGGCACCCCAGGAAGGGTAATCCCGTGAAAGGGTAAAAGCGAATACATCATGGTTAGCAAATACGCCAAGAGGTGAATCGGAGCTACAGGTTTTTAAACCAGCTCAAATGAAAGAGGAAGGTTCATAATGGAGTGCTAGAGGGTCAAAACACAGTTTCGTAAAAGTCAACTTTGGCACCCCAGGAAGGGTAATCCTGTGAAAGGGTAATAGTGGATACATCATTGTTTACAAATAGGCGAAAAGGTGAATCGCAAGGTAAATGTTTTAAAACCAGTTCAAATGATACAGAAAGGTTCCTGACGGAGTGCTAGTAGATCAAAAGACAGTTTTCTGAAAGTCAACTTTGGCACAACAGGAAGGGTAATCCCGTGAAAGGGTAATAGTGGATACATCATAGTTTGCAAACAGGCAAAAAGGTGAATGGGAGCTGCAGGTTTTAAAACCGGCTCAAATGAAAGAGGAAGGTTCCTGACGGAGTGCTAGTAGATCAAAACACAGTTTTGTGAAAGTCAAATTTGGCACAACAGGAAGGGTAATCCCTTGAAAGGGTCATAGGGGATACATCATGGTTTGCAAATCGGCGAAAAGGTGAATCGAAGCTACAGGTTTTAAAACCAGCTCAAATGAAAGAGGAAGGTTCCTGATGGAGTGCTAGAGGGTCACAACACAGCTTCCTGAAAGTCAACTTTAGCACCCCAGGGAGGGTAATTCTGTGAAAGGGTAATAGTGGATACATCATGGTTTGCAAATAGGCCAAACTGTGAATCGGAGCTACAGGTTTTTAAACCAGCTCACATGATAGAGGAAGGTTCCTGACGGAGTGCTAGAGGGTCAAAACACAGTTTCGTGAAAGTCAACTTTGGCACCACCGGAAGGGTAATCCCATAAAAGGGTAATAGTGGATACATCATAGTTTGCAAACAGGCAAAAACGTGACTGGGAGCTACAGGTTTTAAAACCAGTTCAAATGAAAGAGGAAGGTTCTTGATGCATTGCTAGATAGTCACAACATAGTTTCCTGAAAGTCAACTTTGGCACCCCAGGAAGGGTAATCCCGTGAAAGGGTAATAGTGGATACATCATGGTTTCCAAATAGGCCAAACGGTGAATCGGAGCTACAGGTTTTAAAACCAGCTCAAATGAAAGAGGAAGGTTCATAATGGAGTGCTTGAGGGTCACAACACAGTTTCCTGAAAGTCAACTTTGGCACCCCAGGGAGGGTAATCCCGTGAAAGGGTAATAGTGGATACATCATGGTTTGCAAATAGGCCAAACGGTGAATGGGAGCTACAGGTTTTAAAACCAGTTCAAATGAAAGAGGAAGGTTCCTGACGGAGTGCTAGTAGATCAAAACACAGTTTTGTGAAAGTCAACTTTGGCACCCCAGGGAGGGTAATCCCGTGAAAGGGTAATAGTGGATACATCATGGTTAGCAAATACGCCAAAAGATGAATCGCAGCTACAGGTTTTAAAACCAGCTCAAATGAAAGAGGAATGTTCATAATGGAGTGCTAGAGGGTCGCAACATAGTTTCCTGAAAGTCAACTTTGGCACCCCAGGAAGTTTAATTCCATAAAAGGGTAATGGTGGATACATCATAGTTTGCAAACAGGCAAAACTGTGAATCGGAGCTACAGTTTTTTAAACATGCTCAGATGATAGAGGAAGGTTCCTGACGAAGTGCTAGAGGGTCAAAATACAGTTTCCTGAAAGTCAACTTTGGCACCCCAGGAAGGGTAATCCCATAAAAGGGTAATAGTGGATACATCATGGTTAGCAAATACGCCAAAAGGTGAATCGCAGCTACAGGTTTTAAAACCAGCTCAAATGAAAGAGGAATGTTCATAATGGAGTGCTAGAGGGTCACAACATAGTTTCCTGAAAGTCAACTTTGGCACCCCAGGAAGGGTAATTCCATAAAAGGGTGATAGTGGATACATCATGGTTAGCAAATAGGCCAAACGATCAATCGGAGCTACAGGTTTTTAAACCGGCTCAGATGATAAAGGAAGGTTCCTGACGAAGTGCTAGAGGGTCAAAACACAGTTTCGTGAAAGTCAACTTTGGCACCCCAGGAAGGGTAATCCCATAAAAGGGTAATAGTGGATGCATCATAGTTTCCAAACAGGCAAAAAGGTGAATGGCAGCTACAGGTTTTAAAACCAGTTCAAATGAAAGAGGAAGGTTCCTGACGGAGTGCTAGTAGATCAAAACACAGTTTTGTGAAAGTCAACTTTGGCACCCCAGGAAGGGTAATCCCGTGGAAAGGTACTAGTGGATACATCATGGTTTGCAAATCGGCGCAAAAGGTGAATCGAAGCTACAGGTTTTAAGACCAGCTCAAATGAAAGAGGGAGGTTCCTGATGGAGTGCTAGTAGATCAAAACACAGCTTTGTGAAAGTCAACGTTGGCACCCCAGGAAGGGTAATCCCGTGAAAGGGTCATAGGGGATACATCATGGTTTGCAAATACGCCAAACGGTGAATCGGAGCTACAGGTTTTAAAACCAGTTCAAATGAAAGAGGAAGGTTCCTGACGGAGTGCTAGTAGATCAAAACACAGTTTTGTGAAAGTCAACTTTGGCACCCCAGGAAGGGTAATCCCGTGGAAAGGTAATAGTGGATACATCATGGTTTGCAAATAGACAAAAAGGTGAATCGGAGCTACAGGTTTTAAAACCAGCTCAAATGATAGAGGAAGGTTCCTGACGGAGTGCTAGTAGATCAAAACACAGTTTTGTGAAAGTCAACTTTGGCACAACAGGAAGGGTAATCCCATGAAAGGGTAATAGTCGATACATCATGGTTAGCAAATACGCCAAAAGATGAATCGGAGCTACAGGTTTTTAAACTATCTCAAATGAAAGAGGAAGGTTCTTGATGCAGTGCTAGATGGTCACAACATAGTTTCCTGAAAGTAAACTTTGGCACCCCAGGAAGGGTAATTCCATAAAAGGGTAATAGTGGATACATCATAGTTAGCAAATAGGTAAAAAGGTGAATCGGAGCTACAGGTTTTTAAACCAGCTCAAATGAAAGAGGAAGGTTCTTGATGCATTGCTAGATGGTCACAACATAGTTTCCTGAAAGTCAACTTTGGCACCCCAGGAAGGGTAATCCCGTGAAAGGGTCACAGTGGATACATCATAGTTTGCAAATAGGCCAAACGGTGAATCGGAGCTGCAGGTTTTAAAACCAGCTCAAATGAAAGAGGAAGGTTCCTGACGGAGTGCTAGTAGATCAAAACACAGTTTTGTGACAGTCAACTTTGGCACCCAAGGAAGGGTAATCCCGTGGAAAGGTAATAGTGGATACATCATGGTTTGCAAATCGGCGCAAAAGGTGAATCGAAGCTACAGGTTTTAAGACCAGCTCAAATGAAAGAGGGAGGTTCCTGATGGAGTGCTAGTAGATCAAAACACAGCTTTGTGAAAGTCAACGTTGGCACCCCAGGAAGGGTAATCCCGTGAAAGGGTCATAGGGGATACATCATGGTTTGCAAATACGCCAAACGGTGAATCGGAGCTACAGGTTTTAAAACCAGTTCAAATGAAAGAGGAAGGCTCCTGACGGAGTGCTAGTAGATCAAAACACAGTTTTGTGAAAGTCAACTTTGGCACCCCAGGAAGGGTGATCCCGTGGAAAGGTAATAGTGGATACATCATGGTTTGCAAATAGACAAAAAGGTGAATCGGAGCTACAGGTTTTAAAACCAGCTCAAATGATAGAGGAAGGTTCCTGACGGAGTGCTAGTAGATCAAAACACAGTTTTGTGAAAGTCAACTTTGGCACAACAGGAAGGGTAATCCCATGAAAGGGTAATAGTCGATACATCATGGTTAGCAAATACGCCAAAAGATGAATCGGAGCTACAGGTTTTTAAACTATCTCAAATGAAAGAGGAAGGTTCTTGATGCAGTGCTAGATGGTCACAACATAGTTTCCTGAAAGTAAACTTTGGAACCCCAGGAAGGGTAATTCCATAAAAGGGTAATAGTGGATACATCATAGTTAGCAAATAGGCAAAAAGGTGAATCGGAGCTACAGGTTTTAAAACCAGCTCAAATGAAAGAGGAAGGTTCTTGATGCATTGCTAGATGGTCACAACATAGTTTCCTGAAAGTCAACTTTGGCACCCCAGGAAGGGTAATCCCGTGAAAGGGTCACAGTGGATACATCATGCTTTGCAAATAGGCCAAACGGTGAATCGGAGCTGCAGGTTTTAAAACCAGCTCAAATGAAAGAGGAAGGTTCCTGATACAGTGCTAGAGGGTCAAAACACAGTTTCCTGAAAGTCAACTTTGGCACCCCAGGAAGGGTAATCCCGTGAAAGGGTAAAAGCGAATACATCATGGTTAGCAAATACGCCAAGAGGTGAATCGGAGCTACAGGTTTTTAAACCAGCTCAAATGAAAGAGGAAGGTTCATAATGGAGTGCTAGAGGGTCAAAACACAGTTTCGTAAAAGTCGACTTTGGCACCCCAGGAAGGGTAATCCTGTGAAAGGGTGATAGTGGATACATCATTGTTTACAAATAGGCAAAAAGGTGAATCGCAAGCTAAATGTTTTAAAACCAGCTCAAATGATACAGAAAGGTTCCTGACGGAGTGCTAGTAGATCAAAAGACAGTTTTCTGAAAGTCAACTTTGGCACAACAGGAAGGGTAATCCCGTGGAAAGGGTAATAGTGGATACATCATAGTTTGCAAACAGGCAAAAAGGTGAATGGGAGCTGCAGGTTTTAAAACCAGCTCAAATGAAAGAGGAAGGTTCCTGACGGAGTGCTAGTAGATCAAAACACAGTTTTGTGAAAGTCAACTTTGGCACAACAGGAAGGGTAATCCCTTGAAAGGGTCATAGGGGATACATCATGGTTTGCAAATACGCCAAACGGTGAATCGGAGCTACAGGTTTTAAAACCAGCTCAAATGAAAGAGGAAGGTTCCTGACGGAGTGCTAGTAGATCAAAACACAGTTTTGTGAAAGTCAACTTTGGCACCCCAGGAAGGGTAATCCCGTGGAAAGGTAATAGTGGATACATCATGGTTTGCAAATAGACAAAAAGGTGAATCGGAGCTACAGGTTTTAAAACCAGCTCAAATGATAGAGGAAGGTTCCTGACGGAGTGCTAGTAGATCAAAACACAGTTTTGTGAAAGTCAACTTTGGCACAACAGGAAGGGTAATCCCATGAAAGGGTAATAGTCGATACATCATGGTTAGCAAATACGCCAAAAGATGAATCGGAGCTACAGGTTTTTAAACTATCTCAAATGAAAGAGGAAGGTTCTTGATGCAGTGTTAGATGGTCACAACATAGTTTCCTGAAAGTAAACTTTGGCACCCCAGGAAGGGTAATTCCATAAAAGGGTAATAGTGGATACATCATAGTTAGCAAATAGGCAAAAAGGTGAATCGGAGCTACAGGTTTTAAAACCAGCTCAAATGAAAGAGGAAGGTTCTTGATGCATTGCTAGATGGTCACAACATAGTTTCCTGAAAGTCAACTTTGGCACCCCAGGAAGGGTAATCCCGTGAAAGGGTCACAGTGGATACATCATGGTTTGCAAATAGGCCAAACGGTGAATCGGAGCTGCAGGTTTTAAAACCAGCTCAAATGAAAGAGGAAGGTTCCTGATACAGTGCTAGAGGGTCAAAACACAGTTTCCTGAAAGTCAACTTTGGCACCCCAGGAAGGGTAATCCCGTGAAAGGGTAAAAGCGAATACATCATGGTTAGCAAATACGCCAAGAGGTGAATCGGAGCTACAGGTTTTTAAACCAGCTCAAATGAAAGAGGAAGGTTCATAATGGAGTGCTAGAGGGTCAAAACACAGTTTCGTAAAAGTCGACTTTGGCACCCCAGGAAGGGTAATCCTGTGAAAGGGTGATAGTGGATACATCATTGTTTACAAATAGGCAAAAAGGTGAATCGCAAGCTAAATGTTTTAAAACCAGCTCAAATGATACAGAAAGGTTCCTGACGGAGTGCTAGTAGATCAAAAGACAGTTTTCTGAAAGTCAACTTTGGCACAACAGGAAGGGTAATCCCGTGGAAAGGGTAATAGTGGATACATCATAGTTTGCAAACAGGCAAAAAGGTGAATGGGAGCTGCAGGTTTTAAAACCAGCTCAAATGAAAGAGGAAGGTTCCTGACGGAGTGCTAGTAGATCAAAACACAGTTTTGTGAAAGTCAACTTTGGCACAACAGGAAGGGTAATCCCTTGAAAGGGTCATAGGGGATACATCATGGTTTGCAAATACGCCAAACGGTGAATCGGAGCTACAGGTTTTAAAACCAGTTCAAATGAAAGAGGAAGGTTCCTGACGGAGTGCTAGTAGATCAAAACACAGTTTTGTGAAAGTCAACTTTGGCACCCCAGGAAGGGTAATCCCGTGGAAAGGTAATAGTGGATACATCATGGTTTGCAAATAGACAAAAAGGTGAATCGGAGCTACAGGTTTTAAAACCAGCTCAAATGATAGAGGAAGGTTCCTGACGGAGTGCTAGTAGATCAAAACACAGTTTTGTGAAAGTCAACTTTGGCACAACAGGAAGGGTAATCCCATGAAAGGGTAATAGTCGATACATCATGGTTAGCAAATACGCCAAAAGATGAATCGGAGCTACAGGTTTTTAAACTATCTCAAATGAAAGAGGAAGGTTCTTGATGCAGTGTTAGATGGTCACAACATAGTTTCCTGAAAGTAAACTTTGGCACCCCAGGAAGGGTAATTCCATAAAAGGGTAATAGTGGATACATCATAGTTAGCAAATAGGCAAAAAGGTGAATCGGAGCTACAGGTTTTAAAACCAGCTCAAATGAAAGAGGAAGGTTCTTGATGCATTGCTAGATGGTCACAACATAGTTTCCTGAAAGTCAACTTTGGCACCCCAGGAAGGGTAATCCCGTGAAAGGGTCACAGTGGATACATCATGGTTTGCAAATAGGCCAAACGGTGAATCGGAGCTGCAGGTTTTAAAACCAGCTCAAATGAAAGAGGAAGGTTCCTGATACAGTGCTAGAGGGTCAAAACACAGTTTCCTGAAAGTCAACTTTGGCACCCCAGGAAGGGTAATCCCGTGAAAGGGTAAAAGCGAATACATCATGGTTAGCAAATACGCCAAGAGGTGAATCGGAGCTACAGGTTTTTAAACCAGCTCAAATGAAAGAGGAAGGTTCATAATGGAGTGCTAGAGGGTCAAAACACAGTTTCGTAAAAGTCGACTTTGGCACCCCAGGAAGGGTAATCCTGTGAAAGGGTAATAGTGGATACATCATTGTTTACAAATAGGCAAAAAGGTGAATCGCAAGCTAAATGTTTTAAAACCAGCTCAAATGATGCAGAAAGGTTCCTGACGGAGTGCTAGTAGATCAAAAGACAGTTTTCTGAAAGTCAACTTTGGCACAACAGGAAGGGTAATCCCGTGAAAGGGTAATAGTGGATACATCATAGTTTGCAAACAGGCAAAAAGGTGAATGGGAGCTGCAGGTTCTAAACCCAGCTCAAATGAAAGAGGAAGGTTCCTGACGGGGTGCTAGTAGATCAAAACACAGTTTTGTGAAAGTCAACTTTGGCACAACAGGAAGGGTAATCCCTTGAAAGGGTCACAGGGGATACATCATGGTTTGCAAATCGGCGAAAAGGTGAATCGAAGCTACAGGTTTTAAAACCAGCTCAAATGAAAGAGGAAGGTTCCTGATGGAGTGCTAGAGGGTCACAACACAGCTTCCTGAAAGTCAACTTTAGCACCCCAGGGAGGGTAATCCTGTGAAAGGGTAATAGTGGATACATCATGGTTTGCAAATAGGCCAAACTGTGAATCGGAGCTTCAGGTTTTTAAACCAGCTCACATGATAGAGGAAGGTTCCTGACGGAGTGCTAGAGGGTCAAAACACAGTTTCGTGAAAGTCAACTTTGGCACCCCAGGAAGGGTAATCCCATAAAAGGGTAATAGTGGATACATCATAGTTTGCAAACAGGCAAAAACGTGACTGGGAGCTACAGGTTTTAAAACCAGTTCAAATGAAAGAGGAAGGTTCTTGATGCATTGCTAGATAGTCACAACATAGTTTCCTGAAAGTCAACTTTGGCACCCCAGGAAGGGTAATCCCGTGAAAGGGTAATAGTGGATACATCATTGTTTCCAAATAGGCCAAACGGTGAATCGGAGCTACAGGTTTTAAAACCAGCTCAAATGAAAGAGGAAGGTTCCTGATGGAGTGCTTGAGGGTCACAACACAGTTTCCTGAAAGTCAACTTTGGCACCCCAGGAAGGGTAATCCCATAAAAGGGTAATAGTGGATACATCATAGTTTGCAAACAGGCAAAAAGGTGAATGGGAGCTACAGGTTTTAAAACCAGCTCAAATGAAAGAGGAAGGTTCCTGACGGAGTGCTAGTAGATCAAAACACAGTTTTGTGAAAGTCAACTTTGGCACCCCAGGGAGGGTAATCCCAAGGAAAGGTAATGGTCGATACATCATGGCTTCCAAATCGGCCAAAAGGTGAATCGGAGCTACAGGTTTTAAAACCAGCTCAAATGATAGAGGAAGATTCCTGACGGAGTGCTAGTAGATCAAAACACAGTTTTGTGAAAGTCAACTTTGGGACAACAGGAAGGGTAATCCCGTGAAAGGGTAATAGTGGATACATCATGGTTAGCAAATACGCCAAAAAGATGAATCGGAGCTACAGGTTTTTAAACTATCTCAAATGAAAGAGGAAGGTTCTTGATGCAGTGCTAGATGGTCACAACATAGTTTCCTGAAAGAAAACTTTGGCACCCCAGGAAGGGTAAATCAATAAAAGGGTAATAGTGGATACATCATGGTTTGCAAATCGGCGCAAAAGGTGAATCGAAGCTACAGGTTTTAAGACCAGCTCAAATGAAAGAGGGAGGTTCCTGATGGAGTGCTAGTAGATCAAAACACAGCTTTGTGAAAGTCAACGTTGGCACCCCAGGAAGGGTAATCCCGTGAAAGGGTCATAGGGGATACATTATGGTTTGCAAATACGCCAAACGGTGAATCGGAGCTACAGGTTTTAAAACCAGTTCAAATGAAAGAGGAAGGTTCCTGACGGAGTGCTAGTAGATCAAAACACAGTTTTGTGAAAGTCAACTTTGGCACAACAGGAAGGGTAATCCCATGAAAGGGTAATAGTCGATACATCATGGTTAGCAAATACGCCAAAACATGAATCGGAGCTACAGGTTTTTAAACCAGCTCAAATGAAAGAGGAAGGTTCTTGATGCAGTGCTAGATGGTCACAACATAGTTTCCTGAAAGTAAACTTTGGCACCCCAGGAAGGGTAATTCCATAAAAGGGTAATAGTGGATACATCATGGTTAGCAAATAGGCAAAAAGGTGAATCGGAGCTACAGGTTTTAAAACCAGCTCAAATGAAAGAGGAAGGTTCTTGATGCATTGCTAGATGCTCACAACATAGTTTCCTGAAAGTCAACTTTGGCACCCCAGGAAGGGTAATCCCGTGAAAGGGTAAAAGCGAATACATCATGGTTAGCAAATACGCCAAGAGGTGAATCGGAGCTACAGGTTTTTAAACCAGCTCAAATGAAAGAGGAAGGTTCATAATGGAGTGCTAGAGGGTCAAAACACAGTTTCGTAAAAGTCGACTTTGGCACCCCAGGAAGGGTAATCCCGTGAAAGGGTAATAGTGGATACATCATTGTTTACAAATAGGCGAAAAGGTGAATCGCAAGCGAAATGTTTTAAAACCAGCTCAAATGATATAGAAAGGTTCCTAAAAGAGTCCTAGTAGATCAAAAGACAGTTTTCTGAAAGTCAACTTTGGCACAACAGGAAGGGTAATCCCGTGAAAGGGTAATAGTGGATACATCATACTTTGTAAACAGGCAAAAAGGTGAATCGAAGCTACAGGTTTTAAAACCAGCTCAAATGAAAGAGGAAGGTTCCTGATGGAGTTCTAAAGGGTCACAACACAGCTTCCTGAAAGTCAACTTTAGCACCCCAGGTAGGGTAATCCTGTGAAAGGGTAATAGTGGATACATCATGGTTTGCAAATAGGCCAAACTGTGAATCGGAGCTACAGGTTTTTAAACCAGCTCACATGATAGAGGAAGGTTCCTGACGGAGTGCTAGAGGGTCAAAACACAGTTTCGTGAAAGTCAACTTTGGCACCCCAGGAAGGGTAATCCCATAAAAGGGTAATAGTGGATACATCATAGTTTGCAAACAGGCAAAAACGTGACTGGGAACTACAGGTTTTAAAACCAGTTCAAATGAAAGAGGAAGGTTCTTGATGCATTGCTAGATAGTCACAACATAGTTTCCTGAAAGTCAACTTTGGCACCCCAGGAAGGGTAATCCCGTGAAAGGGTCATAGTGGATACATCATGGTTTCCAAATAGGCCAAACGGTGAATCGGAGCTGCAGGTTTTAAAACCAGCTCAAATGAAAGAGGAAGGTTCCTGATGGAGTGCTTGAGGGTCACAACACAGTTTCCTGAAAGTCAACTTTGGCACCCCAGGGAGGGTAATCCCGTGAAAGGGTAATAGTGGATACATCATGGTTTGCAAATAGGCCAAACGGTGAATGGGAGCTACAGGTTTTAAAACCAGCTCAAATGAAAGAGGAAGGTTCCTGACGGAGTGCTAGTAGATCAAAACACAGTTTTGTGAAAGTCAACTTTGGCACCCCAGGGAGGGTAATCCCGTGAAAGGGTAATAGTGGATACATCATGGTTAGCAAATACGCCAAAAGGTGAATCGCAGCTGCAGGTTTTAAAACCAGCTCAAATGAAAGAGGAATGTTCATAATGGAGTGCTAGAGGGTCGCAACATAGTTTCCTGAAAGTCAACTTTGGCACCCCAGGAAGGTTAATTCCATAAAAGGTAATAGTGGATACATCATAGTTTGCAAACAGGCAAAACTGTGAATCGGAGCTACAGGTTTTAAAACAGGCTCAGATGATAGAGGAAGGTTCCTGACGAAGTGCTAGAGGGTCAAAATACAGTTTCCTGAAAGTCAACTTTGGCACCAAAGGGAGGGTAATCCCGTGAAAGGGTAATAGTGGATACATCATGGTTTGCAAATACGCCAAACGGTGAATCGGAGCTACAGGTTTTAAAACCAGCTCAAATGAAAGAGGAAGGTTCCTGACGGAGTGCTAGTAGATCAAAACACAGTTTTGTGAAAGTCAACTTTGGCACCCCAGGAAGGGTAATCCCGTGGAAAGGTAATAGTGGATACATCATGGTTTGCAAATAGACAAAAAGGTGAATCGGAGCTACAGGTTTTAAAACCAGCTCAAATGATAGAGG
Organism: Haliotis asinina; assembly: GCF_037392515.1. Classification (NCBI taxonomy): domain Eukaryota; kingdom Metazoa; phylum Mollusca; class Gastropoda; order Lepetellida; family Haliotidae; genus Haliotis; species Haliotis asinina. The sequence goes on from NC_090291.1 coordinate 25,016,821, forward strand.
AAGGTTCCTGACGGAGTGCTAGTAGATCAAAACACAGTTTTGTGAAAGTCAACTTTGGCACAACAGGAAGGGTAATCCCATGAAAGGGTAATGGTCGATACATCATGGTTGGCAAATACGCCAAAAGATGAATCGGAGCTACAGGTTTTTAAACTATCTCAAATGAAAGAGGAAGGTTCTTGATGCAGTGCTAGATGGTCACAACATAGTTTCCTGAAAGTAGACTTTGGCACCCCAGGAAGGGTAATTCCATAAAAGGGTAATAGTGGATACATCATGGTTAGCAAATAGGCAAAAAGGTGAATCGGAGCTACAGGTTTTAAAACCAGCTCAAATGAAAGAGGAAGGTTCTTGATGCATTGCTAGATGGTCACAACATAGTTTCCTGAAAGTCAACTTTGGCACCCCAGGAAGGGTAATCCCGTGAAAGGGTCACAGTGGATACATCATGGTTTGCAAATAGGCCAAACGGTGAATCGGAACTGCAGGTTTTAAAACCAGCTCAAATGAAAGAGGAAGGTTCCTGATACAGTGCTAGAGGGTCAAAACACAGTTTCCTGAAAGTCAACTTTGGCACCCCAGGAAGGGTAATCCCGTGAAAGGGTAAAAGCGAATACATCATGGTTAGCAAATACGCCAAGAGGTGAATCGGAGCTACAGGTTTTTTAACCAGCTCAAATGAAAGAGGAAGGTTCATAATGGAGTGCTAGAGGGTCAAAACACAGTTTCGTAAAAGTCGACTTTGGCACCCCAGGAAGGGTAATCCCGTGAAAGGGTAATAGTGGATACATCATAGTTTGCAAACAGGCAAAAAGGTGAATGGGAGCTGCAGGTTTTAAACCCAGCTCAAATGAAAGAGGAAGGTTCCTGACGGGGTGCTAGTAGATCAAAACACAGTTTTGTGAAAGTCAACTTTGGCACAACAGGAAGGGTAATCCCTTGAAAGGGTCACAGGGGATACATCATGGTTTGCAAATCGGCGAAAAGGTGAATCGAAGCTACAGGTTTTAAAACCAGCTCAAATGAAAGAGGAAGGTTCCTGATGGAGTGCTAGAGGGTCACAACACAGCTTCCTGAAAGTCAACTTTAGCACCCCAGGGAGGGTAATCCTGTGAAAGGGTAATAGTGGATACATCATGGTTTGCAAATAGGCCAAACTGTGAATCGGAGCTTCAGGTTTTTAAACCAGCTCACATGATAGAGGAAGGTTCCTGACGGAGTGCTAGAGGGTCAAAACACAGTTTCGTGAAAGTCAACTTTGGCACCCCAGGAAGGGTAATCCCATAAAAGGGTAATAGTGGATACATCATAGTTTGCAAACAGGCAAAAACGTGACTGGGAGCTACAGGTTTTAAAACCAGTTCAAATGAAAGAGGAAGGTTCTTGATGCATTGCTAGATAGTCACAACATAGTTTCCTGAAAGTCAACTTTGGCACCCCAGGAAGGGTAATCCCGTGAAAGGGTAATAGTGGATACATCATTGTTTCCAAATAGGCCAAACGGTGAATCGGAGCTACAGGTTTTAAAACCAGCTCAAATGAAAGAGGAAGGTTCCTGATGGAGTGCTTGAGGGTCACAACACAGTTTCCTGAAAGTCAACTTTGGCACCCCAGGAAGGGTAATCCCATAAAAGGGTAATAGTGGATACATCATAGTTTGCAAACAGGCAAAAAGGTGAATGGGAGCTACAGGTTTTAAAACCAGCTCAAATGAAAGAGGAAGGTTCCTGACGGAGTGCTAGTAGATCAAAACACAGTTTTGTGAAAGTCAACTTTGGCACCCCAGGGAGGGTAATCCCAAGGAAAGGTAATGGTCGATACATCATGGCTTCCAAATCGGCCAAAAGGTGAATCGGAGCTACAGGTTTTAAAACCAGCTCAAATGATAGAGGAAGATTCCTGACGGAGTGCTAGTAGATCAAAACACAGTTTTGTGAAAGTCAACTTTGGGACAACAGGAAGGGTAATCCCGTGAAAGGGTAATAGTGGATACATCATGGTTAGCAAATACGCCAAAAAGATGAATCGGAGCTACAGGTTTTTAAACTATCTCAAATGAAAGAGGAAGGTTCTTGATGCAGTGCTAGATGGTCACAACATAGTTTCCTGAAAGTAAACTTTGGCACCCCAGGAAGGGTAAATCAATAAAAGGGTAATAGTGGATACATCATGGTTTGCAAATCGGCGCAAAAGGTGAATCGAAGCTACAGGTTTTAAGACCAGCTCAAATGAAAGAGGGAGGTTCCTGATGGAGTGCTAGTAGATCAAAACACAGCTTTGTGAAAGTCAACGTTGGCACCCCAGGAAGGGTAATCCCGTGAAAGGGTCATAGGGGATACATTATGGTTTGCAAATACGCCAAACGGTGAATCGGAGCTACAGGTTTTAAAACCAGTTCAAATGAAAGAGGAAGGTTCCTGACGGAGTGCTAGTAGATCAAAACACAGTTTTGTGAAAGTCAACTTTGGCACAACAGGAAGGGTAATCCCATGAAAGGGTAATAGTCGATACATCATGGTTAGCAAATACGCCAAAACATGAATCGGAGCTACAGGTTTTTAAACCAGCTCAAATGAAAGAGGAAGGTTCTTGATGCAGTGCTAGATGGTCACAACATAGTTTCCTGAAAGTAAACTTTGGCACCCCAGGAAGGGTAATTCCATAAAAGGGTAATAGTGGATACATCATGGTTAGCAAATAGGCAAAAAGGTGAATCGGAGCTACAGGTTTTAAAACCAGCTCAAATGAAAGAGGAAGGTTCTTGATGCATTGCTAGATGCTCACAACATAGTTTCCTGAAAGTCAACTTTGGCACCCCAGGAAGGGTAATCCCGTGAAAGGGTAAAAGCGAATACATCATGGTTAGCAAATACGCCAAGAGGTGAATCGGAGCTACAGGTTTTTAAACCAGCTCAAATGAAAGAGGAAGGTTCATAATGGAGTGCTAGAGGGTCAAAACACAGTTTCGTAAAAGTCGACTTTGGCACCCCAGGAAGGGTAATCCCGTGAAAGGGTAATAGTGGATACATCATTGTTTACAAATAGGCGAAAAGGTGAATCGCAAGCGAAATGTTTTAAAACCAGCTCAAATGATATAGAAAGGTTCCTAAAAGAGTCCTAGTAGATCAAAAGACAGTTTTCTGAAAGTCAACTTTGGCACAACAGGAAGGGTAATCCCGTGAAAGGGTAATAGTGGATACATCATACTTTGTAAACAGGCAAAAAGGTGAATCGAAGCTACAGGTTTTAAAACCAGCTCAAATGAAAGAGGAAGGTTCCTGATGGAGTTCTAAAGGGTCACAACACAGCTTCCTGAAAGTCAACTTTAGCACCCCAGGTAGGGTAATCCTGTGAAAGGGTAATAGTGGATACATCATGGTTTGCAAATAGGCCAAACTGTGAATCGGAGCTACAGGTTTTTAAACCAGCTCACATGATAGAGGAAGGCTCCTGACGGAGTGCTAGAGGGTCAAAACACAGTTTCGTGAAAGTCAACTTTGGCACCCCAGGAAGGGTAATCCCATAAAAGGGTAATAGTGGATACATCATAGTTTGCAAACAGGCAAAAACGTGACTGGGAACTACAGGTTTTAAAACCAGTTCAAATGAAAGAGGAAGGTTCTTGATGCATTGCTAGATAGTCACAACATAGTTTCCTGAAAGTCAACTTTGGCACCCCAGGAAGGGTAATCCCGTGAAAGGGTCATAGTGGATACATCATGGTTTCCAAATAGGCCAAACGGTGAATCGGAGCTGCAGGTTTTAAAACCAGCTCAAATGAAAGAGGAAGGTTCCTGATGGAGTGCTTGAGGGTCACAACACAGTTTCCTGAAAGTCAACTTTGGCACCCCAGGGAGGGTAATCCCGTGAAAGGGTAATAGTGGATACATCATGGTTTGCAAATAGGCCAAACGGTGAATGGGAGCTACAGGTTTTAAAACCAGCTCAAATGAAAGAGGAAGGTTCCTGACGGAGTGCTAGTAGATCAAAACACAGTTTTGTGAAAGTCAACTTTGGCACCCCAGGGAGGGTAATCCCGTGAAAGGGTAATAGTGGATACATCATGGTTAGCAAATACGCCAAAAGGTGAATCGCAGCTGCAGGTTTTAAAACCAGCTCAAATGAAAGAGGAATGTTCATAATGGAGTGCTAGAGGGTCGCAACATAGTTTCCTGAAAGTCAACTTTGGCACCCCAGGAAGGTTAATTCCATAAAAGGTAATAGTGGATACATCATAGTTTGCAAACAGGCAAAACTGTGAATCGGAGCTACAGGTTTTAAAACAGGCTCAGATGATAGAGGAAGGTTCCTGACGAAGTGCTAGAGGGTCAAAATACAGTTTCCTGAAAGTCAACTTTGGCACCAAAGGGAGGGTAATCCCGTGAAAGGGTAATAGTGGATACATCATGGTTTGCAAATACGCCAAACGGTGAATCGGAGCTACAGGTTTTAAAACCAGCTCAAATGAAAGAGGAAGGTTCCTGACGGAGTGCTAGTAGATCAAAACACAGTTTTGTGAAAGTCAACTTTGGCACCCCAGGAAGGGTAATCCCGTGGAAAGGTAATAGTGGATACATCATGGTTTGCAAATAGACAAAAAGGTGAATCGGAGCTACAGGTTTTAAAACCAGCTCAAATGATAGAGGAAGGTTCCTGACGGAGTGCTAGTAGATCAAAACACAGTTTTGTGAAAGTCAACTTTGGCACAACAGGAAGGGTAATCCCATGAAAGGGTAATGGTCGATACATCATGGTTGGCAAATACGCCAAAAGATGAATCGGAGCTACAGGTTTTTAAACTATCTCAAATGAAAGAGGAAGGTTCTTGATGCAGTGCTAGATGGTCACAACATAGTTTCCTGAAAGTAGACTTTGGCACCCCAGGAAGGGTAATTCCATAAAAGGGTAATAGTGGATACATCATGGTTAGCAAATAGGCAAAAAGGTGAATCGGAGCTACAGGTTTTAAAACCAGCTCAAATGAAAGAGGAAGGTTCTTGATGCATTGCTAGATGGTCACAACATAGTTTCCTGAAAGTCAACTTTGGCACCCCAGGAAGGGTAATCCCGTGAAAGGGTCACAGTGGATACATCATGGTTTGCAAATAGGCCAAACGGTGAATCGGAACTGCAGGTTTTAAAACCAGCTCAAATGAAAGAGGAAGGTTCCTGATACAGTGCTAGAGGGTCAAAACACAGTTTCCTGAAAGTCAACTTTGGCACCCCAGGAAGGGTAATCCCGTGAAAGGGTAAAAGCGAATACATCATGGTTAGCAAATACGCCAAGAGGTGAATCGGAGCTACAGGTTTTTTAACCAGCTCAAATGAAAGAGGAAGGTTCATAATGGAGTGCTAGAGGGTCAAAACACAGTTTCGTAAAAGTCGACTTTGGCACCCCAGGAAGGGTAATCCCGTGAAAGGGTAATAGTGGATACATCATTGTTTACAAATAGGCGAAAAGGTGAATCGCAAGCGAAATGTTTTAAAACCAGCTCAAATGATATAGAAAGGTTCCTAAAAGAGTCCTAGTAGATCAAAAGACAGTTTTCTGAAAGTCAACTTTGGCACAACAGGAAGGGTAATCCCGTGAAAGGGTAATAGTGGATACATCATACTTTGTAAACAGGCAAAAAGGTGAATCGAAGCTACAGGTTTTAAAACCAGCTCAAATGAAAGAGGAAGGTTCCTGATGGAGTTCTAGAGGGTCACAACACAGCTTCCTGAAAGTCAAATTTAGCACCCCAGGGAGGGTAATCCTGTGAAAGGGTAATAGTGGATACATCATGGTTTGCAAATAGGCCAAACTGTGAATCGGAGCTACAGGTTTTTAAACCAGCTCACATGATAGAGGAAGGTTCCTGACGGAGTGCTAGAGGGTCAAAACACAGTTTCGTGAAAGTCAACTTTGGCACCCCAGGAAGGGTAATCCCATAAAAGGGTAATAGTGGATACATCATAGTTTGCAAACAGGCAAAAACGTGACTGGGAACTACAGGTTTTAAAACCAGTTCAAATGAAAGAGGAAGGTTCTTGATGCATTGCTAGATAGTCACAACATAGTTTCCTGAAAGTCAACTTTGGCACCCCAGGGAGGGTAATCCCGTGAAAGGGTAATAGTGGATACATCATGGTTTGCAAATAGGCCAAACGGTGAATGGGAGCTACAGGTTTTAAAACCAGCTCAAATGAAAGAGGAAGGTTCCTGACGGAGTGCTAGTAGATCAAAACACAGTTTTGTGAAAGTCAACTTTGGCACCCCAGGGAGGGTAATCCCGTGAAAGGGTAATAGTGGATACATCAGGGTTAGCAAATACGCCAAAAGGTGAATCGCAGCTGCAGGTTTTAAAACCAGCTCAAATGAAAGAGGAATGTTCATAATGGAGTGCTAGAGGGTCGCAACATAGTTTCCTGAAAGTCAACTTTGGCACCCCAGGAAGGTTAATTTCATAAAAGGGTAATAGTGGATACATCATAGTTTGCAAACAGGCAAAACTGTGAATCGGAGCTACAGGTTTTTAAACAGGCTCAGATGATAGAGGAAGGTTCCTGACGAAGTCCTAGAGGGTCAAAATACAGTTTCCTGAATGTCAACTTTGGCACCCCAGCAAGGGTAATCCCATAAAAGGGTAATAGTGGATACATCATAGTTTGCAAATAGGCAAAAAGGTGAATGGGAGCTGCAGGTTTTAAAACCAGCTCAAATGAAAGAGGAAGGTTCCTGACGGAGTGCTAGTAGATCAAAACACAGTTTTGTGAAAGTCAACTTTGGCACCCCAGGGAGGGTCATCCCGTGAAAGGGTAATAGTGGATACATCATGGTTAGCAAATACGCCAAAAGATGAATCGGAGCTACAGGTTTTTAAACTATTTCAAATGAAAGAGGAAGGTTCTTGATGCAGTGCTAGAGGGTCACAACATAGTTTCCTGAAAGTAAACTTTGGCACCCCAGGAAGGGTAATCCCGTGAAAGGGTAATAGTGGATACATCATGGTTTGCAAATAGGCCAAACGGTGAATGGGAGCTGCAGGTTTTAAAACCAGCTCAAATGAAAGAGGAAGGTTCCTGGCGGAGTGCTAGTAGATCAAAACACAGTTTTGTGAAAGTCAACTTTGGCACAACAGGAAGGGTAATCCCTTGAAAGGGTCATAGGGGATACATCATGGTTTGCAAATCGGCGAAAGGGTGAATCGGAGCTACAGGTTTTAAAACCAGCTCAAATGAAAGAGGAAGGTTCCTGATGGAGTGCTAGAGGGTCACAACACAGCTTCCTGAAAGTCAACTTTAGCACCCCAGGGAGGGTAATCCTGTGAAAGGGTAATAGTGGATACATCATGGTTTGCAAATAGGCCAAACTGTGAATCGGAGCTACAGGTTTTTAAACCAGCTCACATGATAGAGGAAGGTTCCTGACGGAGTGCTAGAGGGTCAAAACACAGTTTCGTGAAAGTCAACTTTGGCACCCCAGGAAGGGTAATCCCGTGAAAGGGTCACAGTGGATACATCATGGTTTGCAAATAGGCCAGACGGTGAATCGGAGCTGCAGGTTTTAAAACCAGCTCAAATGAAAGAGGAAGGTCCCTGATACAGTGCTAGAGGGTCAAAACACAGTTTCCTCAAAGTTAACTTTGGCACCCCAGGAAGGGTAATCCCGTGAAACGGCAAAAGCGAATACATCATGGTTAGCAAATACGCCAAGAGGTGAATCGGAGCTACAGGTTTTAAAACCAGCTCAAATGAAAGAGGAAGGTTCATAATGGAGTGCTAGAGGGTCAAAACACAGTTTCGTAAAAGTCGACTTTGGCACCCCAGGAAGGGTAATCCTGTGAAAGGGTAATAGTGGATACATCATTGTTTACAAATAGGCGAAAAGGTGAATCGCAAGCTAAATGTTTTAAAACCAACTCAAATGATAGAGAAAGGTTCCTGACGGAGTGCTAGTAGATCAAAAGACAGTTTTCTGAAAGTCAACTTTGGCACAACAGGAAGGGTAATCCCGTGAAAGGGTAATAGCGGATACATCATAGTTTGCAAACAGGCAAAAAGGTGAATGGGAGCTGCAGGTTTTAAACGCAGCTCAAATGAAAGAGGAAGGTTCCTGACGGAGTGCTAGTAGATCAAAACACAGTTTTGTGAAAGTCAACTTTAGCACCCAAGGGAGGGTAATCCTGTGAAAGGGTAATAGTGGATACATCATGGTTTGCAAATAGGCCAAACTGTGAATCGGAGCTACAGGTTTTTAAACCAGCTCACATGATAGAGGAAGGTTCCTGACGGAGTGCTAGAGGGTCAAAACACAGTTTCGTGAAAGTCAACTTTGGCACACCAGGAAGGGTAATCCCATAAAAGGGTAATAGTGGATACATCATAGTTTGCAAACAGGCAAAAACGTGACTGGGAGCTACAGGTTTTAAAACCAGTTCAAATGAAAGAGGAAGGTTCTTGATGCATTGCTAGATAGTCACAACATAGTTTCCTGAAAGTCAACTTTGGCACCCCAGGAAGGGTAATCCCGTGAAAGGGTAATAGTGGATACATCATGGTTTCCAAATAGGCCAAACGGTGAATCGGAGCTACAGGTTTTAAAACCAGCTCAAATGAAAGAGGAAGGTTCCTGAAGGAGTGCTTGAGGGTCACAACACAGTTTCCTGAAAGTCAACTTTGGCACCCCAGGGAGGGTAATCCCGTGAAAGGGTAATAGTGGATACATCATGGTTTGCAAATAGGCCAAACGGTGAATGGGAGCTACAGGTTTTAAAACCAGCTCAAATGAAAGAGGAAGGTTCCTGACGGAGTGCTAGTAGATCAAAACACAGCTTTGTGAAAGTCAACTTTGGCACCCCAGGGAGGGTAATCCCGTGAAAGGGTCATAGTGGATACATCATGGTTAGCAAATACGCCAAAAGGTGAATCGCAGCTACAGGTTTTAAAACCAGCTCAAATGAAAGAGGAATGTTCATAATGGAGTGCTAGAGGGTCGCAACATAGTTTCCTGAAAGTCAACTTTGGCACCCCAGGAAGGTTAATTCCATAAAAGGGTAATAGTGGATACATCATAGTTTGCAAACAGGCAAAACTGTGAATCGGAGCTACAGGTTTTTAAACAGGCTCAGATGATAGAGGAAGGTTCCTGACGAAGTGCTAGAGGGTCAAAATACAGTTTCCTGAAAGTCAACTTTGGCACCCCAGTAAGGGTAATCCCATAAAAGGGTAATAGTGGATACATCATAGTTTGCAAACAGGCAAAAAGGTGAATGGGAGCTACAGGTTTTAAAACCAGCTCAAATGAAAGAGGAAGGTTCCTGACGGAGTGCTAGTAGATCAAAACACAGTTTTGTGAAAGTCAACTTTGGCACCCCAGGGAGGGTAATCCCGAGGAAAGGTAATGGTCGATACATCATGGCTTGCAAATCGGCCAAAAGGTGAATCGGAGCTACAGGTTTTAAAACCAGCTCAAATGATAGAGGAAGGTTCCTGACGGAGTGCTAGTAGATCAAAACACAGTTTTGTGAAAGTCAACTTTGGCACAACAGGAAGGGTAATCCCGTGAAAGGGTAATAGTCGATACATCATGGTTAGCAAATACGCCAAAAGATGAATCGGAGCTACAGGTTTTTAAACTATCTCAATTGAAAGAGGAAGGTTCTTGATGCAGTGCTAGATGGTCACAACATAGTTTCCTGAAAGTAAACTTTGGCACCCCAGGAAGGGTAATTCCATAAAAGGGTAATAGTGGATACATCATGGTTAGCAAATAGGCAAAAAGGTGAATCGGAGCTACAGGTTTTAAAACCAGCTCAAATGAAAGAGAAAGGTTCTTGATGCATTGCTAGATGGTCACAACATAGTTTCCTGAAAGTCAACTTTGGCACCCCAGGAAGGGTAATCCCGTGAAAGGGTCACAGTGGATACATCATGGTTTGCAAATAGGCCAAACGGTGAATCGGAGCTGCAGGTTTTAAAACCAGCTCAAATGAAAGAGGAAGGTTCCTGATACAGTGCTAGAGGGTCAAAACACAGTTTCCTGAAAGTCAACTTTGGCACCCCAGGAAGGGTAATCCCGTGAAAGGGCAAAAGCGAATACATCATGGTTAGCAAATACGCCAAGAGGTGAATCGGAGCTACAGGTTTTAAAACCAGCTCAAATGAAAGAGGAAGGTTCATAATGGAGTGCTAGAGGGTCAAAACACAGTTTCGTAAAAGTCGACTTTGGCACCCCAGGAAGGGTAATCCTGTGAAAGGGTAACAGTGGATACATCATTGTTTACAAATAGGCGAAAAGGTGAATCGCAAGCTAAATGTTTTAAAACCAGCTCAAATGATAGAGAAAGGTTCCTGACGGAGTGCTAGTAGATCAAAAGACAGTTTTCTCAAAGTCAACTTTGGCACAACAGGAAGGGTAATCCCTTGAAAGGGTCATAGGGGATACATCATGGTTTGCAAATCGGCGAAAAGGTGAATCGGACCTACAGGTTTTAAAACCAGCTCAAATGAAAGAGGAAGGTTCCTGATGGAGTGCTAGAGGGTCACAACACAGCTTCCTGAAAGTCAACTTTAGCACACCAGGGAGGGTAATCCTGTGAAAGGGTAATAGTGGATACATCATGGTTTGCAAATAGGCCAAACTGTGAATCGGAGCTACAGGTTTTTAAACCAGCTCACATGATAGAGGAAGGTTCCTCACGGAGTGCTAGAGGGTCAAAACACAGTTTCGTGAAAGTCAACTTTGGCACCCCAGGAAGGGTAATCCCATAAAAGGGTAATAGTGGATACATCATAGTTTGCAAACAGGCAAAAACTTGACTCGGAGCTACAGGTTATAAAACCAGTTCAAATGAAAGAGGAAGGTTCTTGATGCATTGCTAGATAGTTACAACATAGTTTCCTGAAAGTCAACTTTGGCACCCCAGGAAGAGTAATCCCGTGAAAGGGTAATAGTGGATACATCATGGTTTGCAAATAGGCCAAACGGTGAATGGGAGCTACAGGTTTTAAAACCAGCTCAAATGAAAGAGGAAGGTTCCTGACGGAGTGCTAGTAGATCAAAACACAGCTTTGTGAAAGTCAACTTTGGCACCATAGGGAGGGTAATCCCGTGAAAGGGTAATAGTGGATACATCATGATTAGCAAATACGCCAAAAGGTGAATCGCAGCTACAGGTTTTAAAACCAGCTCAAATGAAAGAGGAATGTTCATAATGGAGTGCTAGAGGGTCGCAACATAGTTTCCTGAAAGTCAACTTTGGCACCCCAGGAAGGTTAATTCCATAAAAGGGTAATAGTGGATACATCATAGTTTGCAAACAGGCAAAACTGTGAATCGGAGCTACAGGTTTTTAAACAGGCTCAGATGATAGAGGAAGGTTCCTGACGAAGTGCTAGAGGGTCAAAATACAGTTTCCTGAAAGTCAACTTTGGCACCCCAGGAAGGGTAATCCCATAAAAGGGTAATAGTGGATACATCATAGTTTGCAAACAGGCAAAAAGGTGAATGGGAGCTACAGGTTTTAAAACCAGCTCAAATGAAAGAGGAAGGTTCCTGACGGAGTGCTAGTAGATCAAAACACAGTTTTGTGAAAGTCAACTTTGGCACCCCAGGGAGGGTAATCCCGAGGAAAGGTAATGGTCGATACATCATGGCTTGCAAATCGGCCAAAAGGTGAATCGGAGCTACAGGTTTTAAAACCAGCTCAAATGATAGAGGAAGGTTCCTGACGGAGTGCTAGTAGATCAAAACACAGTTTTGTGAAAGTCAACTTTGGCACAACAGGAAGGGTAATCCCGTGAAAGGGTAATAGTCGATACATCATGGTTAGCAAATACGCCAAAAGATGAATCGGAGCTACAGGTTTTTAAACTATCTCAATTGAAAGAGGAAGGTTCTTGATGCAGTGCTAGATGGTCACAACATAGTTTCCTGAAAGTAAACTTTGGCACCCCAGGAAGGGTAATTCCATAAAAGGGTAATAGTGGATACATCATGGTTAGCAAATAGGCAAAAAGGTGAATCGGAGCTACAGGTTTTAAAACCAGCTCAAATGAAAGAGAAAGGTTCTTGATGCATTGCTAGATGGTCACAACATAGTTTCCTGAAAGTCAACTTTGGCACCCCAGGAAGGGTAATCCCGTGAAAGGGTCACAGTGGATACATCATGGTTTGCAAATAGGCCAAACGGTGAATCGGAGCTGCAGGTTTTAAAACCAGCTCAAATGAAAGAGGAAGGTTCCTGATACAGTGCTAGAGGGTCAAAACACAGTTTCCTGAAAGTCAACTTTGGCACCCCAGGAAGGGTAATCCCGTGAAAGGGCAAAAGCGAATACATCATGGTTAGCAAATACGCCAAGAGGTGAATCGGAGCTACAGGTTTTAAAACCAGCTCAAATGAAAGAGGAAGGTTCATAATGGAGTGCTAGAGGGTCAAAACACAGTTTCGTAAAAGTCGACTTTGGCACCCCAGGAAGGGTAATCCTGTGAAAGGGTAACAGTGGATACATCATTGTTTACAAATAGGCGAAAAGGTGAATCGCAAGCTAAATGTTTTAAAACCAGCTCAAATGATAGAGAAAGGTTCCTGACGGAGTGCTAGTAGATCAAAAGACAGTTTTCTCAAAGTCAACTTTGGCACAACAGGAAGGGTAATCCCTTGAAAGGGTCATAGGGGATACATCATGGTTTGCAAATCGGCGAAAAGGTGAATCGGACCTACAGGTTTTAAAACCAGCTCAAATGAAAGAGGAAGGTTCCTGATGGAGTGCTAGAGGGTCACAACACAGCTTCCTGAAAGTCAACTTTAGCACACCAGGGAGGGTAATCCTGTGAAAGGGTAATAGTGGATACATCATGGTTTGCAAATAGGCCAAACTGTGAATCGGAGCTACAGGTTTTTAAACCAGCTCACATGATAGAGGAAGGTTCCTCACGGAGTGCTAGAGGGTCAAAACACAGTTTCGTGAAAGTCAACTTTGGCACCCCAGGAAGGGTAATCCCATAAAAGGGTAATAGTGGATACATCATAGTTTGCAAACAGGCAAAAACTTGACTCGGAGCTACAGGTTATAAAACCAGTTCAAATGAAAGAGGAAGGTTCTTGATGCATTGCTAGATAGTTACAACATAGTTTCCTGAAAGTCAACTTTGGCACCCCAGGAAGAGTAATCCCGTGAAAGGGTAATAGTGGATACATCATGGTTTGCAAATAGGCCAAACGGTGAATGGGAGCTACAGGTTTTAAAACCAGCTCAAATGAAAGAGGAAGGTTCCTGACGGAGTGCTAGTAGATCAAAACACAGCTTTGTGAAAGTCAACTTTGGCACCATAGGGAGGGTAATCCCGTGAAAGGGTAATAGTGGATACATCATGATTAGCAAATACGCCAAAAGGTGAATCGCAGCTACAGGTTTTAAAACCAGCTCAAATGAAAGAGGAATGTTCATAATGGAGTGCTAGAGGGTCGCAACATAGTTTCCTGAAAGTCAACTTTGGCACCCCAGGAAGGTTAATTCCATAAAAGGGTAATAGTGGATACATCATAGTTTGCAAACAGGCAAAACTGTGAATCGGAGCTACAGGTTTTTAAACAGGCTCAGATGATAGAGGAAGGTTCCTGACGAAGTGCTAGAGGGTCAAAATACAGTTTCCTGAAAGTCAACTTTGGCACCCCAGGAAGGGTAATCCCATAAAAGGGTAATAGTGGATACATCATAGTTTGCAAACAGGCAAAAAGGTGAATGGGAGCTACAGGTTTTAAAACCAGCTCAAATGAAAGAGGAAGGTTCCTGACGGAGTGCTAGTAGATCAAAACACAGTTTTGTGAAAGTCAACTTTGGCACCCCAGGGAGGGTAATCCCGAGGAAAGGTAATGGTCGATACATCATGGCTTGCAAATCGGCCAAAAGGTGAATCGGAGCTACAGGTTTTAAAACCAGCTCAAATGATAGAGGAAGGTTCCTGACGGAGTGCTAGTAGATCAAAACACAGTTTTGTGAAAGTCAACTTTGGCACAACAGGAAGGGTAATCCCGTGAAAGGGTAATAGTCGATACATCATGGTTAGCAAATACGCCAAAAGATGAATCGGAGCTACAGGTTTTTAAACTATCTCAAATGAAAGAGGAAGGTTCCTGATGCAGTGCTAGATGGTCACAACATAGTTTCCTGAAAGTAAACTTTGGCACCCCAGGAAGGGTAATTCCATAAAAGGGTAATAGTGGATACATCATAGTTAGCAAATAGGCAAAAAGGTGAATCGGAGCTACAGGTTTTAAAACCAGCTCAAATGAAAGAGGAAGGTTCTTGATGCATTGCTAGATGGTCACAACATAGTTTCCTGAAAGTCAACTTTGGCACCCCAGGAAGGGTAATCCCGTGAAAGGGTCACAGTGGATACATCATGGTTTGCAAATAGGCCAAACGGTGAATCGGAGCTGCAGGTTTTAAAACCAGCTCAAATGAAAGAGGAAGGTTCCTGATACAGTGCTAGAGGGTCAAAACACAGTTTCCTGAAAGTCAACTTTGGCACCCCAGGAAGGGTAATCCCGTGAAAGGGCAAAAGCGAATACATCATGGTTAGCAAATACGCCAAGAGGTGAATCGGAGCTACAGGTTTTAGAACCAGCTCAAATGAAAGAGGAAGGTTCATAATGGAGTGCTAGAGGGTCAAAACACAGTTTCGTAAAAGTCGACTTTGGCACCCCAGGAAGGGTAATCCTGTGAAAGGGTAATAGTGGATACATCATTGTTTACAAATAGGCGAAAAGGTGAATCGCAAGCTAAATGTTTTAAAACCAGCTCAAATGATAGAGAAAGGTTCCTGACGGAGTGCTAGTAGATCAAAAGACAGTTTTCTGAAAGTCAACTTTGGCACAACAGGAAGGGTAATCCCGTGGAAAGGTGACAGTCGATACATCATGGTTTGCAAATCGGCAAAAAGGTGAATCGGAGCTACAGGTTTTAAAACCAGCTCAAATGAAAGAGGAAGGTTCATAATGGAGTGCTAGAGGGTCAAAACACAGTTTCCTGAAAGTCTACTTTGGCACCCCAGGAAGGGTAATCCCTTGAAAGGGTAATACTCGATACATCATGCTTTGCAAATACGCCAAAAGGGGAATCGGAGCTACAGGTTTTAAAACCAACTCAAATGAAAGAGGAAGGTTCCTGACGAAGTGCTAGAGGGTCAAAACACAGTTTCCTGAGAGTCAACTTTGGCACCCCAGGAAGGGTAATCCCATAAAAGGGTAATATTGGATACATCATGGTTTGCAAACAGGCAAAAAGGTGACTGGGAGCTACAGGTTTTAAAACCAGCTCAAATGAAAGAGGAAGGTTCCTCTCGGAGTGCTAGTAGATCAAAACACAGTTTTGTAAAAGTCAACTTTGGCACCCCAGGGAGTGTAATCCCGTGGAAAGGTAATAGTCGATACATCATGGTTTGCAAATACGCCAAAAGGTGAATCGGAGCTGCAGGTTTTAGAACCAGCTCAAATGAAAGAGGAAGGTTCCTGACGAAGTGCTAGAGGGTCAAAACACAGTTTCCTGAGAGTCAACTTTGGCACCCCAGGAAGGGTAATCCCATAAAAGGGTAATAGTGGATACATCATGGTTTGCAAATACGCCAAACACTCAATCGGAGCTACAGGTTTTAAAACCAGCTCAAATGAAAGAGGAAGGTTCCTGATGGAGTGCTAGAGGGTCACAGTACAGTTTCCTGAAAGTCAGCTTTAGCACCCCAGGGAGGGTAATCCCGTGAAAGGGTAATAGTGGATACATCATGGTTTGCAAATAGGCCAAACGGTGAATCGGAGCTACAGGTTTTAAAACCAGCTCATATGATAGAGAAAGGTTCCTGACGGAGTGCTAGCAGATCAAAACACAGTTTTGTGAAAGTCAACTTTGGCACCCCAGGGAGGGTATTCCCGTGGAAAGGTAATAGTCAATACATCATGGTTTGCAAATCGGCAAAAAGGTGAATCGGAGCTACAGGTTTTTAAACCAGCTCAAATGAAAGAGGAAGGTTCCTGACGAAGTGCTAGAGGGTCAAAACACAGTTTCCTGAGAGTCAACTTTGGCACCCCAGAAAGGGTAGTCCCATAAAAGGGTAATAGTGGATACATCATGGTTTGCAAATACGCTAAACAGAGAATCGGAGCTACAGGTTTTAAAACCAGCTCAAATGAAAGAGGAAGGATCCTGACGGAGTGCTAGTAGATCAAAACACAGTTTTGTGAAAGTCAACTTTGGCACCCCAGGGAGGGTAATCCCGTGGAAAGGTAATAGTCAATACATCATGGTTTGCAAATACGCCAAAAGGTGAATCGGAGCTGCAGGTTTTAAAACCAGATCAAATGAAAGAGGAAGGTTCCTGATGGAGTGCTAGAGGATCACAACACAGTTTCCTGAAAGTCAACTTTACCACCCCAGGGAGGGTAATCCCGTGAAAGGGTAATAGTGGATACATCATAGTTTGCAAACAGGCAAAAAGGTGACTGGGAGCTACAGGTTTTAAAACCAGCTCAAATAAAAGAGGAAGGTTCCTGACGGAGTGCTAGTAGATCAAAACACAGTTTTGTGAAAGTTAACTTTGGCACCCCAGGGAGGGTAATCCCGTGGAAAGGGTAATAGTCGATACATCATGGTTTGGAAATAGGCCAAACGGTGAATCGAAGCTACAGGTTTTAAAACCAGCTCATATGATAGAGGAAGGTTCCTGACGGAGTGCTAGCAGATCAAAACACAGTTTTGTGAAAGTCAACTTTGGCACCCCAGGGAGGGTAATCCCGTGGAAAGGTAATAGTCGATACATCATGGTTTGCAAACAGGCAAAAAGGTGAATCGGAGCTACAAGTTTTTAAACCAGCTCAAATGAAAGAGGAAGGTTCCTGATGGAGTGCTAGAGGGTCACAACACAGTTTCCTGAAAGTCAACTTTAGCACCCCAGGGAGGGTGGTCCCGTGAAAGAGTAATAGTGGATACATCATGGTTTGCAAATAGGCCAAACGGTGAATCGGAGCTACAGGTTTTAAAACCAGCTCAAATGAAAGAGGAAGGTTCTTGATGCATTGCTAGATGGTCACAACATAGTTTCCTGAAAGTCAACTTTGGCACCCCTGGAATGGTAATCTCGTGAAAGGGTCATAGTGGATACATCATGGTTTACAAACAGGCCAAACGGTGAATGGGAGCTACAGGTTTTAAAACCAGATCAAATGAAAGAGGAAGGTTCCTGACGAAGAGCTGGTAGATCAAAATACAGTTTGGTGAAAGTCAACTTTGGCACCCCAGGAAGGGTAATCCCGTGAAAGGGTAATAGTCGATGCATCATTTTTTGCAAACAGACAAAAAGGTGAATCGGAGCTACAGGTTTTAAAACCAGCTCAAATGAAAGAGGAAGGTTCTTGATGCATTGCTAGATGGTCACAACATAGTTTCCTCAAAGTCAACTTTGGCACCCCTGGAAGGGTAATCGCGTGAAAGGGTCATAGTGGATACATCATGGTTTGCAAATAGACAAAAAGGTGAATCGCAGCTACAGGTTTTAAAACCAGCTCAAATGAAAGAGGAATGTTCACAGTGGAGTGCTAGAGGGTCACAACATAGTTTCCTCAAAGTCAACTTTGGCACCCCATGAAGGGTAATTCCATAAAAGGGTGATAGTGGATACATCATAGTTCGCAAACAGGCAAAAAGGTGAATGGGAGCTACAGGTTTTAAAACCAGCTCAAATGAAAGAGGAAGGTTCCTGACGGAGTGCTAGTAGATCAAAACACAGTTTTGTGAAAGTCAACTTTGGCACCCCAGGAAGGGTAATCCCGTGGAAAGGTAATAGAGCATACATCATGGTTTGCAAACAGGCGAAATTGTGAATCGAAGCGACAGGTTTTAAAAAAAGCTCAAATGAACCAGGAAGGTTCCTGACGGAGTTCTAGTAGATCAAAACACAGTTTCGTGAAAGTCAACTTTGTCACCCCAGGAAGGGTAATCCCGTGAAAGGGTCATAGGGGATACATCATGGTTTGCAAATCGGCGAAAAGGTGAATCGAAGCTACAGGTTTTAAAACCAGCTCAAATGAAAGACGAAGGTTCCTGATGGAGTGCTAGAGGGTCACAACACAGTTTCCTGAAAGTCAACTTTAGCACACCATGGAGGGTAATCCCGTGAAAGGGTAATAGTGGATACATTATAGTTTGCAAATAGGCCAAACGGTGAATCGGAGCTACAGGTTTTAAAACCAGCTCATATGATAGAGGATGGTTCCTCACGAAGTGCTAGAGGGTCAAAACACAGTTTCCTGAAAGTCAACTTTGGCACCCCAGGAAGGGTAATACCATAAAAGGGCAATAGTGGATACATCACAGTTTGCAAACAGGCAAAATGGTAAATGGGAGCTGCAGGTTTTAAAACCAGCTCAAATGAAAGAGGAAGGTTCCTGACGGAGTGCTAGCAGATCAAAACACAGTTTTGTGAAAGTCAACTTTGGCACCCCAGGAAGGGTAATCCCGTGAAAGGGTGATAGTGGATACATCATGGTTTGCAAAAAGGCGAAAAGGTGAATCGGAGCTACAGGTTTTAAAAACACCTTAAATGATAGAGGAAGGTTCCTGACGGGGTGCTAGTAGATCAAAACACAGTTTTGTGAAAGTCAACTTTGGCACAACAGGAAGGGTAATCCCGTGGAAAGGTACTAGTGGATACATCATGGTTTGCAAATCGGCGAAAAGGTGAATCGAAGCTACAGGTTTTAAAACCAGCTCAAATGAAAGAGGAAGGTTCCTGATGGAGTGCTAGAGGGTCACAACACAGTTTCCTGAAAGTCAACTTTAGCACACCATGGAGGGTAATCCCGTGAAAGGGTAATAGTGGATACATTTTAGTTTGCAAATAGGCCAAACGGTGAATCGGAGCTACAGGTTTTAAAACCAGCTCATATGATAGAGGATGGTTCCTGACGAAGTGCTAGAGGGTCAAAACACAGTTTCCTGAAAGTCAACTTTGGCACCCCAGGAAGGGTAATACCATAAAAGGGCAATAGTGGATACATCACAGTTTGCAAACAGGCAAAATGGTAAATGGGAGCTGCAGGTTTTAAAACCAGCTCAAATGAAAGAGGAAGGTTCCTGACGGAGTGCTAGCAGATCAAAACACAGTTTTGTGAAAGTCAACTTTGGCACCCCAGGAAGGGTAATCCCGTGAAAGGGTGATAGTGGATACATCATGGTTTGCAAAAAGGCGAAAAGGTGAATCGGAGCTACAGGTTTTAAAAACACCTTAAATGATAGAGGAAGGTTCCTGACGGGGTGCTAGTAGATCAAAACACAGTTTTGTGAAAGTCAACTTTGGCACAACAGGAAGGGTAATCCCGTGGAAAGGTAATAGTGGATACATCATGGTTTGCAAATCGGCGAAAAGGTGAATCGAAGCTACAGGTTTTAAAACCAGCTCAAATGAAAGAGGAAGGTTCCTGATGGAGTGCTAGAGGGTCACAACACAGTTTCCTGAAAGTCAACTTGAGCACCCCAGGGAGGGTAATCCCGTAAAAGGGTAATAGTGGATACATCATGGTTTGCAAATAGGCCAAACGGTGAATCGGAGCTACAGGTTTTAAAACCAGCTCATATGATAGAGGAAGGTTCCTGACGGAGTGCTAGTAGATCAAAACACAGTTTTGTGAAAGTCAACTTTGGCACCCCAGGGAGGGTAATCCCGTGGAAAGGTAACAGTCGATACATCATGGTTTGCAAATCAGCAAAAAGGTGAATCGGAGCTACAGGTTTTAAAACCAGCTCAAATGAAAGAGGATGGTTCATAATGGAGTGCTAGAGGGTCAAAACACAGTTTCCTGAAAGTCTACTTTGGCACCCCAGGAAGGGTAATCCCTTGAAAGGGTAATAGTCGATACATCATGCTTTGCAAATACGCCAAAAGGGGAATCGGAGCTACAGGTTTTAAAACCAACTCAAATGAAAGAGGAAGGTTCCTGACGAAGTGCTAGAGGGTCAAAACACAGCTTCCTGAGAGTCAACTTTGGCACCCCAGGAAGGGTAATCCCATAAAAGGGTAACATTGGATACATCATGGTTTGCAAACAGGCAAAAAGGTGACTGGGAGCTACAGGTTTTAAAACCACCTCAAATGAAAGAGGAAGGTTCCTCTCGGAGTGCTAGTAGATCAAAACACAGTTTTGTAAAAGTCAACTTTGGCACCCCAGGGAGGGTAATCCCGTGGAAAGGTGATAGTGGATACATCATGGTTTGCAAATAGGCCAAACGGTGAATCGGAGCTACAGGTTTTAAAACCAGCTCATGTGATAGAGAAAGGTTTCTGACGGAGTGCTAGTAGATCAAAACACAGTTTTGTGAAAGTCAACTTTGGCACCCCAGGGAGGGTAATCCCGTGGAAAGGTAATAGTCAATACATCATGGTTTGCAAATCGGCAAAAAGGTGAATCGGAGCTACAGGTTTTTAAAGCAGCTCAAATGAAAGAGGAAGGTTCCTGACGAAGTGCTAGAGGGTCAAAACACAGTTTCCTGAGAGTCAACTTTGGCACCCCAGGAAGGGTAATCCCATAAAAGGGTAATAGTGGATACATCATAGGTTGCAAACAGGCAAAAAAGTGACTGGGAGCTACAGGTTTTAAAACCAGCTCAAATGAAAGAGGAAGGTTCCTGACGGAGTACTAGTAGATCAAAACACAGTTTTGTGAAAGTCAACTTTGGCACCCCAGGGAGGGTAATCCCGTGGAAAGGTAATAGTCAATACATCATGGTTTGCAAATCGGCAAAAAGGTGAATCGGAGCTACAGGTTTTTAAACCAGCTCAAATGAAAGAGGAAGGTTCCTGACGAAGTGCTAGAGGGTCAAAACACAGTTTCCTCAGAGTCAACTTTGGCACCCCAGAAAGGGTAGTCCCATAAAAGGGTAATAGTGGATACATCATGGTTTGCAAATACGCTAAACAGAGAATCGGAGCTACAGGTTTTAAAACCAGCTCAAATGAAAGAGGAAGGATCCTGACGGAGTGCTAGTAGATCAAAACACAGTTTTGTGAAAGTCAACTTTGGCACCCCAGGGAGGGTAATCCCGTGGAAAGGTAATAGTCAATACATCATGGTTTGCAAATACGCCAAAAGGTGAATCGGAGCTGCAGGTTTTAAAACCAGATCAAATGAAAGAGGAAGGTTCCTGATGGAGTGCTAGAGGATCACAACACAGTTTCCTGAAAGTCAACTTTGGCACCCCAGGGAGGGTAATCCCGTGAAAGGGTAATAGTGGATACATCATAGTTTGCAAACAGGCAAAAAGGTGACTGGGAGCTACAGGTTTTAAAACCACCTCAAATAAAAGAGGAAGGTTCCTGACGGAGTGCTAGTAGATCAAAACACAGTTTTGTGAAAGTTAACTTTGGCACCCCAGGGAGGGTAATCCCGTGGAAAGGGTAATAGTCGATACATCATGGTTTGCAAATAGGCCAAACGGTGAATCGAAGCTACAGGTTTTAAAACCAGCTCATATGATAGAGGAAGGTTCCTGACGGAGTGCTAGTAGATCAAAACACAGTTTTGTGAAAGTCAACTTTGGCACCCCAGGGAGGGTAATCCCGTGGAAAGGTAATAATCGATACATCATGGTTTGCAAACAGGCAAAAAGGTGACTGGGAGCTACAAGTTTTTAAACCAGCTCAAATGAAAGAGGAAGGTTCCTGATGGAGTGCTAGAGGGTCACAACACAGTTTCCTGAAAGTCAACTTTAGCACCCCAGGGAGGGTGGTCCCGTGAAAGAGTAATAGTGGATACATCATGGTTTGCAAATAGGCCAAACGGTGAATCGGAGCTACAGGTTTTAAAACCAGCTCATGTGATAGAGAAAGGTTTCTGACGGAGTGCTAGTAGATCAAAACACAGTTTTGTGAAAGTCAACTTTGGCACCCCAGGGAGGGTAATCCCGTGGAAAGGTAATAGTCGATACATCATGGTTTGCAAATCGGCAAAAAGGTGAATCGGAGCAACAGGTTTTTAAACCAGCTCAAATGAAAGAGAAAGGATCCTGACGGAGTGCTAGAGGGTCAAAACACAGTTTCCTGAAAGTCAACTTTGGCAAACCAGAAAGGGTAATCCCGTGAAAGGGTAATAGTCGATACATCATGGTTTGCAAATACGCCAAACGGTGAATCGGAGCTGCAGGTTTTAAAACCAACTCAAATGAAAGAGGAAGGTTCCTGACGAAGTGCTAGAGGGTCAAAACACAGTTTCCTGAGATTCAACTTTGGCACCCCAGGAAGGGTAATCCCATAAAAGGGTAATAGTCGATACATCATGGTTTGCAAATACGTCAAACACTGAATCGGAGCTGCAGGTTTTAAAACCAGCTCAAATGAAAGAGGAAGGATCCTGACGGAGTGCTAGTAGATCAAAACACAGTTTTGTGAAAGTCAACTTTGGCACCCAATGGAGGGTAATCCCGTGGAAAGGTAGTAGTCGATACATCATGGTTTGCAAATAGGCCAAAAGGTGAATCGGAGCTGCAGGTTTTAAAACCAGCTCAAATGAAAGAGGAAGGTTCCTGACGAAGTGCTAGAGGGTCAAAACACAGTTTCCTGAGATTCAACTTTGGCACCCCAGGAAGGGTAATCCCATAAAAGGGTAATAGTGGATACATCATAGTTTGCAAATAGGCCAAACACTGAATCGGAGCTACAGGTTTTAAAACCAGCTCAAATGAAAGAGGAAGGATCCTGACGGAGTGCTAGTAGATCAAAACACAGTTTTGTGAAAGTCAACTTTGGCACCCCATGGAGGGTAATCCCGTGGAAAGGTAATAGTCGATACATCATGGTTTGCAAATACGCCAAAAGGTGAATCGGAGCTGCAGGTTTTAAAACCACCTCAAATGAAAGAGGAAGGATCCTGACGAAGTGCTAGAGGGTCAAAACACAGTTTCCTGAGATTCAACTTTGGCACCCCAGGAAGGGTAATACCATAAAAGGGTAATAGTGGATACATCATGGTTTGGAAATACGCCAAACAGTGAATCGGAGCAACAGGTTTTAAAACCAGCTCAAATGAAAGAGGAAGGATCCTAACGGAGTGCTAGTAGATCAAAACACAGTTTTGTGAAAGTCAACTTTGGCACCCAATGGAGGGTAATCCCGTGGAAAGGTAGTAGTCGATACATCATGGTTTGCAAATAGGCCAAAAGGTGAATCGGAGCTGCAGGTTTTAAAACCAGCTCAAATGAAAGAGGAAGGTTCCTGACGAAGTGCTAGAGGGTCAAAACACAGTTTCCTGAGATTCAACTTTGGCACCCCAGGAAGGGTAATCCCATAAAAGGGTTATAGTGGATACATCATAGTTTGCAAATAGGCCAAACACTGAATCGGAGCTACAGGTTTTAAAACCAGCTCAAATGAAAGAGGAAGGATCCTGACGGAGTGCTACTAGATCAAAACACAGTTTTGTGAAAGTCAACTTTGGCACCCCAGGGAGGGTAATCCCGTGGAAAGGTAATAGTCGATACATCATGGTTTGCAAATACGCCAAAAGGTGAATCGGAGCTGCAGGTTTTAAAACCAGCTCAAATGAAAGAGGAAGGTTCCTGACGAAGTGCTAGAGGGTCAAAACACAGTTTCCTGAGATTCAACTTTGGCACCCCAGGAAGGGTAATCCCATAAAAGGGTAATAGTCGATACATCATGGTTTGCAAATACGCCAAACACTGAATCGGAGCTGCAGGTTTTAAAACCAGCTCAAATGAAAGAGGAAGGATCCTGACGGAGTGCTAGTAGATCAAAACACAGTTTTGTGAAAGTCAACTTTGGCACCCCATGGAGGGTAATCCGGTGGAAAGGTAATAGTCGATACATCATGGTTTGCAAATACGCCAAAAGGTGAATCGGAGCTGCAGGTTTTAAAACCAGCTCAAATGAAAGAGGAAGGTTCCTGACGAAGTGCTAGAGGGTCAAAACACAGTTTCCTGAGATTCAACTTTGGCACCCCAGGAAGGGTAATCCCATAAAAGGGTAATAGTGGATACATCATGGTTTGCAAATACGCCAAACAGTGAATCGGAGCTACAGGTTTTAAAACCAGCTCAAATGAAAGAGGAAGGATCCTGACGGAGTGCTAGTAGATCAAAACACAGTTTTTTGAAAGTCAACTTTGGCACCCCATGGAGGGTAATCCCGTGGAAAGGTAGTAGTCGATACATCATGGTTTGCAAATAGGCCAAAAGGTGAATCGGAGCTGCAGGTTTTAAAACCAGCTCAAATGAAAGAGGAAGGTTCCTGACGAAGTGCTAGAGGGTCAAAACACAGTTTCCTGAGATTCAACTTTGGCACCCCAGGAAGGGTAATCCCATAAAAGGGTTATAGTGGATACATCATAGTTTGCAAATACGCCAAACACTGAATCGGAGCTACAGGTTTTAAAACCAGCTCAAATGAAAGAGGAAGGATCCTGACGGAGTGCTAGTAGATCAAAACACAGTTTTGTGAAAGTCAACTTTGGCACCCAATGGAGGGTAATCCCGTGGAAAGGTAGTAGTCGATACATCATGGTTTGCAAATAGGCCAAAAGGTGAATCGGAGCTGCAGGTTTTAAAACCAGCTCAAATGAAAGAGGAAGGTTCCTGACGAAGTGCTAGAGGGTCAAAACACAGTTTCCTGAGATTCAACTTTGGCACCCCAGGAAGGGTAATCCCATAAAAGGGTAATAGTGGATACATCATAGTTTGCAAATAGGCCAAACACTGAATCGGAGCTACAGGTTTTAAAACCAGCTCAAATGAAAGAGGAAGGATCCTGACGGAGTGCTAGTAGATCAAAACACAGTTTTGTGAAAGTCAACTTTGGCACCCCATGGAGGGTAATCCCGTGGAAAGGTAATAGTCGATACATCATGGTTTGCAAATACGCCAAAAGGTGAATCGGAGCTGCAGGTTTTAAAACCACCTCAAATGAAAGAGGAAGGATCCTGACGAAGTGCTAGAGGGTCAAAACACAGTTTCCTGAGATTCAACTTTGGCACCCCAGGAAGGGTAATACCATAAAAGGGTAATAGTGGATACATCATGGTTTGGAAATACGCCAAACAGTGAATCGGAGCAACAGGTTTTAAAACCAGCTCAAATGAAAGAGGAAGGATCCTAACGGAGTGCTAGTAGATCAAAACACAGTTTTGTGAAAGTCAACTTTGGCACCCCATGGAGGGTAATCCCGTGGAAAGGTAGTAGTCGATACATCATGGTTTGCAAATAGGCCAAAAGGTGAATCGGAGCTGCAGGTTTTAAAACCAGCTCAAATGAAAGAGGAAGGTTCCTGACGAAGTGCTAGAGGGTCAAAACACAGTTTCCTGAGATTCAACTTTGGCACCCCAGGAAGGGTAATCCCATAAAAGGGTTATAGTGGATACATCATAGTTTGCAAATAGGCCAAACACTGAATCGGAGCTACAGGTTTTAAAACCAGCTCAAATGAAAGAGGAAGGATCCTGACGGAGTGCTAGTAGATCAAAACACAGTTTTGTGAAAGTCAACTTTGGCACCCCATGGAGGGTAATCCCGTGGAAAGGTAATAGTCGATACATCATGGTTTGCAAATACGCCAAAAGGTGAATCGGAGCTGCAGGTTTTAAAACCAGCTCAAATGAAAGAGGAAGGTTCCTGACGAAGTGCTAGAGGGTCAAAACACAGTTTCCTGAGATTCAACTTTG
This sequence comes from Haliotis asinina, assembly GCF_037392515.1. Taxonomy (NCBI): domain Eukaryota; kingdom Metazoa; phylum Mollusca; class Gastropoda; order Lepetellida; family Haliotidae; genus Haliotis; species Haliotis asinina. The sequence continues at coordinate 25,042,515 of NC_090291.1, forward strand.
GCACCCCAGGAAGGGTAATCCCATAAAAGGGTAATAGTCGATACATCATGGTTTGCAAATACGCCAAACACTGAATCGGAGCTGCAGGTTTTAAAACCAGCTCAAATGAAAGAGGAAGGATCCTGACGGAGTGCTAGTAGATCAAAACACAGTTTTGTGAAAGTCAACTTTGGCACCCCATGGAGGGTAATCCGGTGGAAAGGTAATAGTCGATACATCATGGTTTGCAAATACGCCAAAAGGTGAATCGGAGCTGCAGGTTTTAAAACCAGCTCAAATGAAAGAGGAAGGTTCCTGACGAAGTGCTAGAGGGTCAAAACACAGTTTCCTGAGATTCAACTTTGGCACCCCAGGAAGGGTAATCCCATAAAAGGGTAATAGTGGATACATCATGGTTTGCAAATACGCCAAACAGTGAATCGGAGCAACAGGTTTTAAAACCAGCTCAAATGAAAGAGGAAGGATCCTGACGGAGTGCTAGTAGATCAAAACACAGTTTTTTGAAAGTCAACTTTGGCACCCCATGGAGGGTAATCCCGTGGAAAGGTAGTAGTCGATACATCATGGTTTGCAAATAGGCCAAAAGGTGAATCGGAGCTGCAGGTTTTAAAACCAGCTCAAATGAAAGAGGAAGGTTCCTGACGAAGTGCTAGAGGGTCAAAACACAGTTTCCTGAGATTCAACTTTGGCACCCCAGGAAGGGTAATCCCATAAAAGGGTTATAGTGGATACATCATAGTTTGCAAATACGCCAAACACTGAATCGGAGCTACAGGTTTTAAAACCAGCTCAAATGAAAGAGGAAGGATCCTGACGGAGTGCTAGTAGATCAAAACACAGTTTTGTGAAAGTCAACTTTGGCACCCCATGGAGGGTAATCCCGTGGAAAGGTAATAGTCGATACATCATGGTTTGCAAATACGCCAAAAGGTGAATCGGAGCTGCAGGTTTTAAAACCAGCTCAAATGAAAGAGGAAGGATCCTGACGAAGTGCTAGAGGGTCAAAACACAGTTTCCTGAGATTCAACTTTGGCACCCCAGGAAGGGTAATACCATAAAAGGGTAATAGTGGATACATCATGGTTTGGAAATACGCCAAACAGTGAATCGGAGCAACAGGTTTTAAAACCAGCTCAAATGAAAGAGGAAGGATCCTGACGGAGTGCTAGTAGATCAAAACACAGTTTTGTGAAAGTCAACTTTGGCACCCCATGGAGGGTAATCCCGTGGAAAGGTAATAGTGGATACATCATGGTTTGCAAATACGCCAAAAGGTGAATCGGAGCTGCAGGTTTTAAAACCAGCTCAAATGAAAGAGGAAGGTTCCTGACGAAGTGCTAGAGGGTCAAAACACAGTTTTGTGAAAGTCAACTTTGGCACCCCAGGAAGGGTAATCCCATAAAAGGGTTATAGTGGATACATCATAGTTTGCAAATAGGCCAAACACTGAATCGGAGCTACAGGTTTTAAAACCAGCTCAAATGAAAGAGGAAGGATCCTGACGGAGTGCTACTAGATCAAAACACAGTTTTGTGAAAGTCAACTTTGGCACCCCAGGGAGGGTAATCCCGTGGAAAGGTAATAGTCGATACATCATGGTTTGCAAATACGCCAAAAGGTGAATCGGAGCTGCAGGTTTTAAAACCAGCTCAAATGAAAGAGGAAGGTTCCTGACGAAGTGCTAGAGGGTCAAAACACAGTTTCCTGAGATTCAACTTTGGCACCCCAGGAAGGGTAATCCCATAAAAGGGTAATAGTCGATACATCATGGTTTGCAAATACGCCAAACACTGAATCGGAGCTGCAGGTTTTAAAACCAGCTCAAATGAAAGAGGAAGGATCCTGACGGAGTGCTAGTAGATCAAAACACAGTTTTGTGAAAGTCAACTTTGGCACCCCATGGAGGGTAATCCGGTGGAAAGGTAATAGTCGATACATCATGGTTTGCAAATACGCCAAAAGGTGAATCGGAGCTGCAGGTTTTAAAACCAGCTCAAATGAAAGAGGAAGGTTCCTGACGAAGTGCTAGAGGGTCAAAACACAGTTTCCTGAGATTCAACTTTGGCACCCCAGGAAGGGTAATCCCATAAAAGGGTAATAGTGGATACATCATGGTTTGCAAATACGCCAAACAGTGAATCGGAGCTACAGGTTTTGAAACCAGCTCAAATGAAAGAGGAAGGATCCTGACGGAGTGCTAGTAGATCAAAACACAGTTTTTTGAAAGTCAACTTTGGCACCCCATGGAGGGTAATCCCGTGGAAAGGTAGTAGTCGATACATCATGGTTTGCAAATAGGCCAAAAGGTGAATCGGAGCTGCAGGTTTTAAAACCAGCTCAAATGAAAGAGGAAGGTTCCTGACGAAGTGCTAGAGGGTCAAAACACAGTTTCCTGAGATTCAACTTTGGCACCCCAGGAAGGGTAATCCCATAAAAGGGTTATAGTGGATACATCATAGTTTGCAAATACGCCAAACACTGAATCGGAGCTACAGGTTTTAAAACCAGCTCAAATGAAAGAGGAAGGATCCTGACGGAGTGCTAGTAGATCAAAACACAGTTTTGTGAAAGTCAACTTTGGCACCCAATGGAGGGTAATCCCGTGGAAAGGTAGTAGTCGATACATCATGGTTTGCAAATAGGCCAAAAGGTGAATCGGAGCTGCAGGTTTTAAAACCAGCTCAAATGAAAGAGGAAGGTTCCTGACGAAGTGCTAGAGGGTCAAAACACAGTTTCCTGAGATTCAACTTTGGCACCCCAGGAAGGGTAATCCCATAAAAGGGTAATAGTGGATACATCATAGTTTGCAAATAGGCCAAACACTGAATCGGAGCTACAGGTTTTAAAACCAGCTCAAATGAAAGAGGAAGGATCCTGACGGAGTGCTAGTAGATCAAAACACAGTTTTGTGAAAGTCAACTTTGGCACCCCATGGAGGGTAATCCCGTGGAAAGGTAATAGTCGATACATCATGGTTTGCAAATACGCCAAAAGGTGAATCGGAGCTGCAGGTTTTAAAACCACCTCAAATGAAAGAGGAAGGATCCTGACGAAGTGCTAGAGGGTCAAAACACAGTTTCCTGAGATTCAACTTTGGCACCCCAGGAAGGGTAATACCATAAAAGGGTAATAGTGGATACATCATGGTTTGGAAATACGCCAAACAGTGAATCGGAGCAACAGGTTTTAAAACCAGCTCAAATGAAAGAGGAAGGATCCTAACGGAGTGCTAGTAGATCAAAACACAGTTTTGTGAAAGTCAACTTTGGCACCCCATGGAGGGTAATCCCGTGGAAAGGTAGTAGTCGATACATCATGGTTTGCAAATAGGCCAAAAGGTGAATCGGAGCTGCAGGTTTTAAAACCAGCTCAAATGAAAGAGGAAGGTTCCTGACGAAGTGCTAGAGGGTCAAAACACAGTTTCCTGAGATTCAACTTTGGCACCCCAGGAAGGGTAATCCCATAAAAGGGTTATAGTGGATACATCATAGTTTGCAAATAGGCCAAACACTGAATCGGAGCTACAGGTTTTAAAACCAGCTCAAATGAAAGAGGAAGGATCCTGACGGAGTGCTAGTAGATCAAAACACAGTTTTGTGAAAGTCAACTTTGGCACCCCAGGGAGGGTAATCCCGTGGAAAGGTAATAGTCGATACATCATGGTTTGCAAATACGCCAAAAGGTGAATCGGAGCTGCAGGTTTTAAAACCAGCTCAAATGAAAGAGGAAGGTTCCTGACGAAGTGCTAGAGGGTCAAAACACAGTTTCCTGAGATTCAACTTTGGCACCCCAGGAAGGGTAATCCCATAAAAGGGTAATAGTCGATACATCATGGTTTGCAAATACGCCAAACACTGAATCGGAGCTGCAGGTTTTAAAACCAGCTCAAATGAAAGAGGAAGGATCCTGACGGAGTGCTAGTAGATCAAAACACAGTTTTGTGAAAGTCAACTTTGGCACCCCATGGAGGGTAATCCGGTGGAAAGGTAATAGTCGATACATCATGGTTTGCAAATACGCCAAAAGGTGAATCGGAGCTGCAGGTTTTAAAACCAGCTCAAATGAAAGAGGAAGGTTCCTGACGAAGTGCTAGAGGGTCAAAACACAGTTTCCTGAGATTCAACTTTGGCACCCCAGGAAGGGTAATCCCATAAAAGGGTAATAGTGGATACATCATGGTTTGCAAATACGCCAAACAGTGAATCGGAGCAACAGGTTTTAAAACCAGCTCAAATGAAAGAGGAAGGATCCTGACGGAGTGCTAGTAGATCAAAACACAGTTTTTTGAAAGTCAACTTTGGCACCCCATGGAGGGTAATCCCGTGGAAAGGTAGTAGTCGATACATCATGGTTTGCAAATAGGCCAAAAGGTGAATCGGAGCTGCAGGTTTTAAAACCAGCTCAAATGAAAGAGGAAGGTTCCTGACGAAGTGCTAGAGGGTCAAAACACAGTTTCCTGAGATTCAACTTTGGCACCCCAGGAAGGGTAATCCCATAAAAGGGTTATAGTGGATACATCATAGTTTGCAAATACGCCAAACACTGAATCGGAGCTACAGGTTTTAAAACCAGCTCAAATGAAAGAGGAAGGATCCTGACGGAGTGCTAGTAGATCAAAACACAGTTTTGTGAAAGTCAACTTTGGCACCCCATGGAGGGTAATCCCGTGGAAAGGTAATAGTCGATACATCATGGTTTGCAAATACGCCAAAAGGTGAATCGGAGCTGCAGGTTTTAAAACCAGCTCAAATGAAAGAGGAAGGATCCTGACGAAGTGCTAGAGGGTCAAAACACAGTTTCCTGAGATTCAACTTTGGCACCCCAGGAAGGGTAATACCATAAAAGGGTAATAGTGGATACATCATGGTTTGGAAATACGCCAAACAGTGAATCGGAGCAACAGGTTTTAAAACCAGCTCAAATGAAAGAGGAAGGATCCTGACGGAGTGCTAGTAGATCAAAACACAGTTTTGTGAAAGTCAACTTTGGCACCCCATGGAGGGTAATCCCGTGGAAAGGTAATAGTGGATACATCATGGTTTGCAAATACGCCAAAAGGTGAATCGGAGCTGCAGGTTTTAAAACCAGCTCAAATGAAAGAGGAAGGTTCCTGACGAAGTGCTAGAGGGTCAAAACACAGTTTTGTGAAAGTCAACTTTGGCACCCCAGGAAGGGTAATCCCATAAAAGGGTAATAGTGGATACATCATAGTTTGCAAACAGGCAAAAAGGTGACTGGGAGCTAGAGGTTTTAAAAGCAGCTCAAATGAAAGAGGAAGGTTCCTGACGGAGTGCTAGTAGATCAAAACACAGTTTTGTGAAAGTCAACTTTGGCACCCCATGGAGGGTAATCCCGTGGAAAGGTAGTAGTCGATACATCATGGTTTGCAAATACGCAAAAAGGTGAATCGGAGCTGCAGGTTTTAAAACCACCTGAAATGATAGAGGAAGGTTCCTGACGAAGTGCTAGAGGGTCAAAACACAGTTTCCTGAGAGTCAACTTTAGCACCCCGGGAAGGGTAATCCCATAAAAGAGTTATACTCGATACATCATGATTTGCAAATACGCCAAAAGGTGAATCGGAGCTGCAGGTTTTAAAACCAGCTCAAATGAAAGAGGAAGGTTCCTGAAGAAGTGCTAGAGGTTCAAAACACAGTTCTGTGAAAGTCAACTTTGGCACCCCAGGAAGGGTAATCCCGTGAAAGGGTAGTAGTGGATACATCATAGTTTGCAAACAGGCAAAAAGGTGACTGGGAGCTACAGGTTTTAAAACCAGCTCAAATGAAAGAGGAAGGTTCCTGACGAAGTGCTAGAGGGTCAAAACACAGTTTTCTGAAAGTCAACTTTGTCACCCCAGGAAGGGTAATCCCATAAAAGGGTACTAGTAGATACATCATACTTTGCAAATACGCCAAACAGTGAATCGGAGCTACAGGTTTTAAAACCAGCTCAAATGAAAGAGGAAGGATCCTGACGGAGTGCTAGTAGATCAAAACACAGTTTTGTGAAAGTCAACTTTGGCACCCCAGGGAGGGTAATCCCGTGGAAAGGGTAATAGTGGATACATCATAGTTTGCAAACAGGCAAAAAGGTGACTGGGAGCTACAGGTTTTAAAACCATCTCATATGATAGAGGAAGGTTCCTGACGGAGTGCTAGTAGATCAAAACACAGTTTTCTGAAAGTCAACTTTGGCACCCCAGGGAGGGTAATCCCGTGGAAAGGTAATAGTCGATACATCATGGTTTGCAAATCGGCAAAAAGGTGAATAGGAGCTACAGGTTTTTAAACCAGCTCAAATGAAAGAGGAAGGTTCCTGATGGAGTGCTAGAGGGTCAAAACACAGTTTCCTGAAAGTCAACTTTGGCACCCCAGAAAGGGTAATCCCGTGAAAGGGTAATAGTCGATACATCATGGTTTGCAAATACGCCAAAAGGTGAATCGGAGCTGCAGGTTTTAAAACCAGCTCAAATGAAAGACGAAGGTTCCTGACGGAGTGCTAGTAGATCAAAACACAGTTTTGTGAAAGTCATCTTTGGCACCCCAGGGAGGGTAATCCCGTGGAAAGGGAAATAGTCGATACATCATGGTTTGCAAATAGGCCAAACGGTGAATCGGAGCTACAGGTTTTAAAACCAGCTCAAATGATAGAGGAAGGTTCCTGACGGAGTGCTAGTAGATCAAAACACAGTTTTGTGAAAGTCATCTTTGGCACCCCAGGGAGGGTAATCCCGTGGAAAGGTAATAGTCGATACATCATTGTTTGCAAATCGGCAAAAAGGTGAATCGGAGCTACAGGTTTTTAAACCAGCTCAAATGAAAGAGGAAGGTTCCTCATGGAGTGCTAGAGGGTCAAAAGACAGTTTCCTGAAAGTCAACTTTGGCACCCCAGAAAGGGTAATCCCGTGAAAGGGTAGTAGTGGATACATCATGGTTTGCAAATACGCCAAAAGGTGAATCGGAGCTGCAGGTTTTAAAACCAGCTCAAATGAAAGACAAAGGTTCCTGACGGAGTGCTAGTAGATCAAAACACAGTTTTGTGAAAGTCAACTTTGGCACCCCAGGGAGGGTAATCCCGTGGAAAGGTAATAGTCGATACATCATGGTTTGCAAATCGGCAAAAAGGTGAATCGGAGCTACAGGTTTTTAAACCAGCTCAAATGAAAGAGGAAGGTTCCTGATGGAGTGCTAGAGGGTCAAAACACAGTTTTCTGAGAGTCAACTTTGGCACCCCAGGAAGGGTAATCCCATAAAAGGGTAATAGTGGATACATCATAGTTTGCAAACAGGCAAAAAGGTGACTGGGAGCTACAGGTTTTAAAACCAGCTCAAATGAAAGAGGAAGGTTCCTGACGGAGTGCTAGTAGATCAAAACACAGTTTTGTAAAAGTCAACTTTGGCACCCCAGGGAGGGTAATCCCGTGGAAAGGGAAATAGTCGATACATCATGGTTTGCAAATAGGCCAAACGGTGAATCGGAGCTACAGGTTTTAAAACCAGCTCATATGATAGAGGAAGGTTCCTGACGGAGTGCTAGTAGATCAAAACACAGTTTTGTGAAAGTCATCTTTGGCACCCCAGGGAGGGTAATCCCGTGGAAAGGTAATAGTCGATACATCATTGTTTGCAAATCGGCAAAAAGGTGAATCGGAGCTACAGGTTTTTAAACCAGCTCAAATGAAAGAGGAAGGTTCCTCATGGAGTGCTAGAGGGTCAAAAGACAGTTTCCTGAAAGACAACTTTGGCACCCCAGAAAGGGTAATCCCGTGAAAGGGTAGTAGTGGATACATCATGGTTTGCAAATACGCCAAAAGGTGAATCGGAGCTGCAGGTTTTAAAACCAGCTCAAATGAAAGAGGAAGGTTCCTGACGAAGTGCTGGAGGGTCAAAACACAGTTTCCTGAGAGTCAACTTTGGCACACCAGGAAGGGTAATCCCATAAAAGGGTAATAGTGGATACATCATAGTTTGCAAACAGGCAAAAAGGTGACTGGGAGCTAGAGGTTTTGAAACCAGCTCAAATGAAAGAGGAAGGTTCCTGACGGAGTGCTAGTACATCAAAACACAGTTTTGTGAAAGTCAACTTTGGCACCCCATGGAGGGTAATCCCGTGGAAAGGTAATAGTCGATACATCATGGTTTGCAAATACGCCAAAAGGTGAATCGGAGCTGCAGGTTTTAAAACCAGCTCAAATGAAAGAGGAAGGATCCTGACGGAGTGCTAGAGGATCAAAACACAGTTTTGTGAAAGTCAACTTTTACACCCCAGGGAGGGTAATCCCGTGGAAAGGGTAATAGTCGATACATCATGGTTTGCAAATCGGCGAAAAGGTGAATCGAAGCTACAGGTTTTAAAACCAGCTCAAATGAAAGAGGAAGGTTCCTGATGGAGTGCTAGAGGGTCACAACACAGTTTCCTGAAAGTCAACTTTAGCACCCCAGGGAGGGTAATCCCGTGACAGAGTAATAGTGGATACATCATGGTTTGCAAATAGGCCAAACGGTGAATCGGAGCTACAGGTTTTAAAACCAGCTCATATGATAGAGGAAGGTTCCTGACGGAGTGCTAGTAGATCAAAACACAGTTTTGTGAAAGTCAACTTTGGCACCCCAGAAAGGGTAATCCCGTGAAAGGGTAATAGTTGATACATCATGATTTGCAAATACGCCAAAAGGTGAATCGGAGCTGCAGGTTTTAAAACCAGCTCAAATGAAAGAGGAAGGTTCCTGACGAAGTCCTAGAGGGTCACAACACAGTTTTGTGAAAGTCAACTTTGGCACCCCAGGAAGGGTAATCCCATAAAAGGGTAATAGTGGATACATCATAGTTTGCAAACAGGCAAAAAGGTGACTGGGAGCTAGAGGTTTTAAAAGCAGCTCAAATGAAAGAGGAAGGTTCCTGACGGAGTGCTAGTAGATCAAAACACAGTTTTGTGAAAGTCAACTTTGGCAACCCATGGAGGGTAATCCCGTGGAAAGGTACTAGTCGATACATCATGGTTTGCAAATACGCCAAAAGGTGAATCGGAGCTGCAGGTTTTAAAACCAGCTCAAATGAAAGAGGAAGGTTCCTGACGAAGTGCTAGAGGGTCAAAACACAGTTTCCTGAGAGTCAACTTTAGCACCCCGGGAAGGGTAATCCCATAAAAGAGTTATACTCGATACATCATGATTTGCAAATACGCCAAAAGGTGAATCGGAGCTGCAGGTTTTAAAACCAGCTCAAATGAAAGAGGAAGGTTCCTGAAGAAGTGCTAGAGGTTCAAAACACAGTTTTGTGAAAGTCAACTTTGGCACCCCAGGAAGGGTAATCCCGTGAAAGGGTAGTAGTGGATACATAATAGTTTGCAAACAGGCAAAAAGGTGACTGGGAGCTACAGGTTTTAAAACCAGCTCAAATGAAAGAGGAAGGTTCCTGACGAAGTGCTAGAGGGTCAAAACACAGTTTTCTGAAAGTCAACTTTGTCACCCCAGGAAGGGTAATCCCATAAAAGGGTACTAGTAGATACATCATACTTTGCAAATACGCCAAACAGTGAATCGGAGCTACAGGTTTTAAAACCAGCTCAAATGAAAGAGGAAGGATCCTGACGGAGTGCTAGTAGATCAAAACACAGTTTTGTGAAAGTCAACTTTGGCACCCCAGGGAGGGTAATCCCGTGGAAAGGGTAATAGTGGATACATCATAGTTTGCAAACAGGCAAAAAGGTGACTGGGAGCTACAGGTTTTAAAATCAGCTCAAATGAAAGAGGAAGGTTCCTGATGGAGTGCTAGTTGATCAAAACACAGTTTTGTGAAAGTCAACTTTGGCACCCCAGGGAGGGTAGTCCCATAAAAGGGTAATAGTGGATACATCATGGTTTCCATATACCCCAAACAGTGAATCGGAGCTACAGGTTTTAAAACCAGCTCAAATGAAAGAGGAAGGTTCCTGACAGAGTGCTAGTAGATCAAAACACAGTTTTGTGAAAGTCAACTTTGGCACCCCAGGGAGAGTAATCCCGTGAAAGGGTAATAGTGGATACATCATGGTTTGCAAATTTTCCAAACGGTGAATCGGAGCTACAGGTTTTAAAACCAGCTCATATGATAGAGGAAGGTTCCTGACGGAGTGCTAGTAGATCAAAACACAGTTTTGTGAAAGTCAACTTTGGCACCCCAGGCAGGGTAATCCCGTGGAAAGGTAATAGTCGATACATCATGGTTTGCAAATCGGCAAAAAGGTGAATAGGAGCTACAGGTTTTTAAACCAGCTCAAATGAAAGAGGAAGGTTCCTGATGGAGTGCTAGGGGGTCAAAACACAGTTTCCTGAAAGTCAACTTTGGCACCCCAGAAAGGGTAATCCCGTGAAAGGGTAATAGTCGATACATCATGGTTTGCAAATACGCCAAAAGGTGAATCGGAGCTGCAGGTTTTAAAACCAGCTCAAATGAAAGAGGAAGGATCCTGACGGAGTGCTAGTAGATCAAAACACAGTTTTGTGAAAGTCAACTTTGGCACCCCAGAAAGGGTAATCCCGTGAAAGGGTAATAGTCGATACATCATGGTTTGCAAATACGCCAAAAGGTGAATCGGAGCTGCAGGTTTTAGAACCAGCTCAAATGAAAGAGGAAGGTTCCTGACGAAGTGCTAGAGGGTCAAAACACAGTTTCCTGAGAGTCAACTTTGGCACCCCAGGAAGGGTAATCCCATAAAAGGGTAATAGTGGATACATCATAGTTTGCAAACAGGCAAAAAGGTGACTGGGAGCTACAGGTTTTAAAACCAGCTCAAATGAAAGAGGAAGGTTCCTGACGGAGTGCTAGTAGATCAAAACACAGTTTTGTGAAAGTCAACTTTGGCACCCCAGGGAGGGTAATCCCGTGGAAAGGTAATAGTCGATACATCATGGTTTGCAAATCGGCGAAAAGGTGAATCGAAGCTACAGGTTTTAAAACCAGCTCAAATGAAAGAGGAAGGTTCCTGACGGAGTGCTAGAGGGTCACAGCACAGTTTCCTGAAACTCAACTTTGGCACCCCAGGGAGGGTAATCCCGTGAAAGGGTAACAGTGGATACATCGTGGTTTGCAAATAGGCCAAACGGTGAATCGGAGCTACAGGTTTTAAAACCAGCTCAAATGAAAGAGGAAGGTTCCTGACGGAGTGCTAGTAGATCAAAACACAGTTTTGTAAAAGTCAACTTTGGCACCCCAGGAAGTGTAATCCCGTGGAAAGGTAATAGTCGATACATCATGGTTAGCAAATACGCCAAACAGTGAATCGGAGCTGCAGGTTTTAAAACCAGCTCAAATGAAAGAGGAAGGTTCCTGACGAAGTGCTAGAGGGTCAAAACACAGTTTCCTGAGAGTCAACTTTGGCACCCCAGGAAGGGTAATCCCATAAAAGGGTAATAGTGGATACATCATGGTTTGCAAATACGCCAAACACTGAATCGGAGCTACAGGTTTTAAAACCAGCTCAAATGAAAGAGGAAGGTTCCTGGCGGAGTGCTAGTAGATCAAAACACAGTTTCCTGAAAGTCAACTTTGGCACCCCAGGAAGGGTAATCCCGTGGAAAGGTAATAGTCGATACATCATGGTTTGCAAATCGGCGAAAAGGTGAATCGGAGCTACAGGTTTTAAAACCAGCTCATATGAAAGAGGAAGGTTCCTGATGGAGTGGTAGAGAGTCACAACACAGTTTCCTGAAAGTCAACTTTGGCACCCCAGGGAGGGTAGTCCCGTGGAAAGGTAATAGTCGATACATCATGGTTAGCAAATACGCCAAACAGTGAATCGGAGCTGCAGGTTTTAAAACCAGCTCAAATGAAAGAGAAAGGTTCCTGACGAAGTGCTAGAGGGTCAAAACACAGTTTCCTGAGAGTCAACTTTGGCACCCCAGAAAGGGTAATCCCATAAAAGGGTAATAGTGGATACATCATGGTTTGCAAATACGCCAAACACTGAATCGGAGCTACAGGTTTTAAAACCAGCTCAAATGAAAGAGGAAGGTTCCTGGCGGAGTGCTAGTAGATCAAAACACAGTTTTGTGAAAGTCAACTTTGGCACCCCAGGGAGGGTAATCCCGTGGAAAGGTAATAGTCGATACATCATGGTTTGCAAATCGGCGAAAAGGTGAATCGGAGCTACAGGTTTTAAAACCAGCTCAAATGAAAGAGGAAGGTTCCTGATGGAGTGGTAGAGAGTCACAACACAGTTTCGTGAAAGTCAACTTTGGCACCCCAGGAAGGATAATCCCGTGAAAGGGTAATAGTGGATACATCATGGTTTGCAAATACGCCAAAAGGTGAATCGGAGCTACAGATTTTAGAACCAGCTTAAATGAAAGAGGAAGGTTCTTGATGCAGTGCTAGAGGGTCACAACATAGTTTCCTGAAAGTCAACTTTGGCACCCCAGGAAGGGTAATTCCATAAAAGGGTAATAGTGGATACATCATAGTTTGCAGACAGACAAAAAGGTGAATGGGAGCTACAGGTTTTAAAAGCAGCTCAAATGAAAGAGGAAGGTTCCTGACGGAGTGCTAGAAGATCAAAACACAGTTTCCTCAAAGTCAACTTTGGCACCCCAGGAAGGGTAATGCCGTGGAAAGGTAAAAGTGGATACATCATGGTTTGCGAATCGGCAAAAAGGTGAATCGAAGCTACAGGTTTTAAAACCAGCTCAAATGAAAGAGGAAGGTTCCTGACGGAGTGCTAGAGGGTCACAACACAGTTTCCTGAAAGTCAACTTTGGCACCCCTGGAAGTGTAATCCCGTGAAAGGGTGATAGTGGATACATCATGGTTTCCAAATAGGCCAAACAGTGAATCGGAGCTACAGGTTTTAAAACCAGCTCAAAAGATAGAGGAAGGTTCCTGACGAAGTGCTAGAGGGTCAAAACATAGTTTCCTGAAAGTCAACTTTGGCACCCCAGGAAGGGTAATCCCATAAAAGGGTAATAGTGGATACATCATAGTTTGCAAACAGACAAAAAGGTGAATGGGAGCTACAGGTTTTTAAACCAGCTCAAATGAAAGAGGAAGGTTCCTGACGGAGTGCTAAGGGGTCAAAACACAGTTTCCTGAAAGTCAACTTTGGCACCCCTGGAAGGGTAATCCCGTGAAAGGGTAATAGCGGATACATCATGCTTTGCAAATACGTCAAAAGGTGAATCGGAGCTACAGGTTTTAAAACCAGCTCAAATGAAAGAGGAAGGTTCCTCACGGAGTGCTAGTAGACCAAAACACAGTTTTGTGAAAGTCAACTTTGGCACCCTAGGAAGGGTAATCCCGTGGAAAGGTGATAGTGGATACATCATGGTTTGCAAATCGGCGAAAAGGTGAATCGGAGCTACAGGTTTTAAAACCAGCTCATATAATAGAGGAAGGTTCCTGACGGAGTGCTAGTAGATCAAAACACAGTTTTGTGAAAGTCAACTTTGGCACCCCAGAAAGGGTAATCCCGTGAAAGGGTAATAGTCGATACATCATGGTTTGCAAATACGCCAAAAGGTGAATCGGAGCTGCAGGTTTTAAAACCAGCTCAAATGAAAGAGGAAGGTTCCTGACGAAGTGCTAGAGGGTCAAAACACAGTTTCCTGAGAGTCAACTTTGGCACCCCAGGAAGGGTAATCCCATAAAAGGGTAATAGTGGATACATCATAGTTTGCAAACAGGCAAAAAGGTGACTGGGAGCTACAGGTTTTAAAACCAGCTCAAATGAAAGAGGAAGGTTCCTGACGGAGTGCTAGTAGATCAAAACACAGTTTTGTGAAAGTCAACTTTGGCACCCCAGGGAGGGTAATCCCGTGGAAAGGTAATAGTCGATACATCATGGTTTGCAAATCGGCGAAAAGGTGAATCGAAGCTACAGGTTTTAAAACCAGCTCAAATGAAAGAGGAAGGTTCCTGATGGAGTGCTAGAGGGTCACAGCACAGTTTCCTGAAAGTCAACTTTGGCACCCCAGGAAGGGTAATCCCGTGAAAGGGAAACAGTGGATACATCGTGGTTTGCAAACAGGCCAAACGGTGAATCGGAGCTGCAGGTTTTAAAACCAGCTCAAATGAAAGAGGAAGGTTCCTGACGGAGTGCTAGTAGATCAAAACACACTTTTGTAAAAGTCAACTTTGGCACCCCAGGGAGGGTAATCCCGTGGAAAGGTAATAGTCGATACATCATGGTTAGCAAATACGCCAAACAGTGAATCGGAGCTGCAGGTTTTAAAACCAGCTCAAATGAAAGAGGAAGGTTCCTGACGAAGTGCTAGAGGGTCAAAACACAGTTTCCTGAGAGTCAACTTTGGCACCCCAGGAAGGGTAATCCCATAAAAGGGTAATAGTGGATACATCATGGTTTGCAAATACGCCAAACACTGAATCGGAGCTACAGGTTTTAAAACCAGCTCAAATGAAAGAGGAAGGTTCCTGGCGGAGTGCTAGTAGATCAAAACACAGTTTCCTGAAAGTCAACTTTGGCACCCCAGGAAGGGTAATCCCGTGGAAAGGTAATAGTCGATACATCATGGTTTGCAAATCGGCGAAAAGGTGAATCGGAGCTACAGGTTTTAAAACCAGCTCAAATGAAAGAGGAAGGTTCCTGATGGAGTGGTAGAGAGTCACAACACAGTTTCCTGAAAGTCAACTTTGGCACCCCAGGGAGGGTAGTCCCGTGGAAAGGTAATAGTCGATACATCATGGTTAGCAAATACGCCAAACAGTGAATCGGAGCTGCAGGTTTTAAAACCAGCTCAAATGAAAGAGAAAGGTTCCTGACGAAGTGCTAGAGGGTCAAAACACAGTTTCCTGAGAGTCAACTTTGGCACCCCAGAAAGGGTAATCCCATAAAAGGGTAATAGTGGATACATCATGGTTTGCAAATACGCCAAACACTGAATCGGAGCTACAGGTTTTAAAACCAGCTCAAATGAAAGAGGAAGGTTCCTGGCGGAGTGCTAGTAGATCAAAACACAGTTTTGTGAAAGTCAACTTTGGCACCCCAGGGAGGGTAATCCCGTGGAAAGGTAATAGTCGATACATCATGGTTTGCAAATCGGCGAAAAGGTGAATCGGAGCTACAGGTTTTAAAACCAGCTCAAATGAAAGAGGAAGGTTCCTGATGGAGTGGTAGAGAGTCACAACACAGTTTCGTGAAAGTCAACTTTGGCACCCCAGGAAGGATAATCCCGTGAAAGGGTAATAGTGGATACATCATGGTTTGCAAATACGCCAAAAGGTGAATCGGAGCTACAGATTTTAAAACCAGCTTAAATGAAAGAGGAAGGTTCTTGATGCAGTGCTAGAGGGTCACAACATAGTTTCCTGAAAGTCAACTTTGGCACCCCAGGAAGGGTAATTCCATAAAAGGGTAATAGTGGATACATCATAGTTTGCAGACAGACAAAAAGGTGAATGGGAGCTACAGGTTTTAAAAGCAGCTCAAATGAAAGAGGAAGGTTCCTGACGGAGTGCTAGAAGATCAAAACACAGTTTCCTCAAAGTCAACTTTGGCACCCCAGGAAGGGTAATCCCGTGGAAAGGTAAAAGTGGATACATCATGGTTTGCGAATCGGCAAAAAGGTGAATCGAAGCTACAGGTTTTAAAACCAGCTCAAATGAAAGAGGAAGGTTCCTGACGGAGTGCTAGAGGGTCACAACACAGTTTCCTGAAAGTCAACTTTGGCACCCCTGGAAGTGTAATCCCGTGAAAGGGTGATAGTGGATACATCATGGTTTCCAAATAGGCCAAACAGTGAATCGGAGCTACAGGTTTTAAAACCAGCTCAAAAGATAGAGGAAGGTTCCTGACGAAGTGCTAGAGGGTCAAAACATAGTTTCCTGAAAGTCAACTTTGGCACCCCAGGAAGGGTAATCCCATAAAAGGGTAATAGTGGATACATCATAGTTTGCAAACAGACAAAAAGGTGAATGGGAGCTACAGGTTTTAAAACCAGCTCAAATGAAAGAGGAAGGTTCCTGACGGAGTGCTAAGGGGTCAAAACACAGTTTCCTGAAAGTCAACTTTGGCACCCCTGGAAGGGTAATCCCGTGAAAGGGTAATAGCGGATACATCATGCTTTGCAAATACGTCAAAAGGTGAATCGGAGCTGCAGGTTTTAAAACCAGCTCAAATGAAAGAGAAAGGTTCCTGACGAAGTGCTAGAGGGTCAAAACACAGTTTCCTGAGAGTCAACTTTGGCACCCCAGAAAGGGTAATCCCATAAAAGGGTAATAGTGGATACATCATGGTTTGCAAATACGCCAAACACTGAATCGGAGCTACAGGTTTTAAAACCAGCTCAAATGAAAGAGGAAGGTTCCTGGCGGAGTGCTAGTAGATCAAAACACAGTTTTGTGAAAGTCAACTTTGGCACCCCAGAAAGGGTAATCCCGTGAAAGGGTAATAGTCGATACATCATGGTTTGCAAATACGCCAAAAGGTGAATCGGAGCTGCAGGTTTTAAAACCAGCTCAAATGAAAGAGGAAGGTTCCTGACGAAGTGCTAGAGGGTCAAAACACAGTTTCCTGAGAGTCAACTTTGGCACCCCAGGAAGGGTAATCCCATAAAAGGGTAATAGTGGATACATCATAGTTTGCAAACAGGCAAAAAGGTGACTGGGAGCTACAGGTTTTAAAACCAGCTCAAATGAAAGAGGAAGGTTCCTGACGGAGTGCTAGTAGATCAAAACACAGTTTTGTGAAAGTCAACTTTGGCACCCCAGGGAGGGTAATCCCGTGGAAAGGTAATAGTCGATACATCATGGTTTGCAAATCGGCGAAAAGGTGAATCGAAGCTACAGGTTTTAAAACCAGCTCAAATGAAAGAGGAAGGTTCCTGATGGAGTGCTAGAGGGTCACAGCACAGTTTCCTGAAAGTCAACTTTGGCACCCCAGGAAGGGTAATCCCGTGAAAGGGAAACAGTGGATACATCGTGGTTTGCAAACAGGCCAAACGGTGAATCGGAGCTGCAGGTTTTAAAACCAGCTCAAATGAAAGAGGAAGGTTCCTGACGGAGTGCTAGTAGATCAAAACACACTTTTGTAAAAGTCAACTTTGGCACCCCAGGGAGGGTAATCCCGTGGAAAGGTAATAGTCGATACATCATGGTTAGCAAATACGCCAAACAGTGAATCGGAGCTGCAGGTTTTAAAACCAGCTCAAATGAAAGAGGAAGGTTCCTGACGAAGTGCTAGAGGGTCAAAACACAGTTTCCTGAGAGTCAACTTTGGCACCCCAGGGAGGGTAATCCCGTGGAAAGGGTAATAGTGGACACATCATAGTTTGCAAACAGGCAAAAAGGTGACTGGGACCTACAGGTTTTAAAACCAGCTCAAAGGAAAGAGGAAGGTTCCTGACGGAGTGCTAGTAGATCAAAACACAGTTTTGTGAAAGTTAACTTTGGCACCCCAGGGAGGGTAATCCCGTGAAAGGGTAATAGTGGATACATCATGGTTTGCAAATAGGCCAAACGGTGAATCGGAGCTACAGGTTTTAAAACCAGCTCATATGATAGAGGAAGGTTCCTGACGGAGTGCTAGTAGATCAAAACACAGTTTTGTGAAAGTCAACTTTGGCACCCCAGAAAGGGTAATCCCGTGAAAGGGTAATAGTCGATACATCATGGTTTGCAAATACGCCAAAAGGTGAATCGGAGCTGCAGGTTTTAAAACCAGCTCAAATGAAAGAGGAAGGTTCCTGACGAAGTGCTAGAGGGTCAAAACACAGTTTCCTGAGAGTCAACTTTGGCACCCCAGGAAGGGTAATCCCATAAAAGGGTAGTAGTGGATACATCATAGTTTGCAAACAGGCAAAAAGGTGACTGGGAGCTACAGGTTTTAAAACCAGCTCAAATGAAAGAGGAAGGTTCCTGACGGAGTGCTAGTAGATCAAAACACAGTTTCCTGAAAGTCAACTTTGGCACCCCAGGGAGGGTAATCCCGTGGAAAGGTAATAGTCGATACATGATGGTTAGCAAATACGCCAAACAGTGAATCGGAGCTGCAGGTTTTAAAACCAGCTCAAATGAAAGAGGAAGGTTCCTGACGAAGTGCTAGAGGGTCAAAACACAGTTTCCTGAGAGTCAACTTTGGCACCCCAGGAAGGGTAATCCCATAAAAGGGTAATAGTGGATACATCATGGTTTGCAAATACGCCAAACACTGAATCGGAGCTACAGGTTTTAAAACCAGCTCAAATGAAAGAGGAAGGTTCCTGGCGGAGTGCTAGTAGATCAAAACACAGTTTTGTGAAAGTCAACTTTGGCACCCCAGGGAGGGTAATCCCGTGGAAAGGTAATAGTCGATACATCATGGTTTGCAAATCGGCGAAAAGGTGAATCGGAGCTACAGGTTTTAAAACCAGCTCAAATGAAAGAGGAAGGTTCCTGATGGAGTGGTAGAGAGTCACAACACTGTTTCGTGAAAGTCAACTTTGGCACCCCAGGAAGGATAACCCGTGAAAGGGTAATAGTGGATACATCATGGTTTGCAAATACGCCAAAAGGTGAGTCGGAGCTACAGATTTTAAAGCCAGCTTAAATGAAAGAGGAAGGTTCTTGATGCAGTGCTAGAGGGTCACAACATAGTTTCCTGAAAGTCAACTTTGGCACCCCATGAAGGGTAATTCCATAAAAGGGTAATAGTGGATACATCATAGTTTGCAGACAGACAAAAAGGTGAATGGGAGCTACAGGTTTTTAAACCAGCTCAAATGAAAGAGGAAGGTTCCTGACGGAGTGCTAGTAGATCAAAACACAGTTTCCTCAAAGTCAACTTTGGCACCCCAGGAAGGGTAATCCCGTGGAAAGGTAGAAGTGGATACATCATGGTTTCCGAATCGGCAAAAAGGTGAATCGAAGCTACAGGTTTTAAAACCAGCTCAAATGAAAGAGGAAGGTTCCTGACGGAGTGCTAGAGGGTCACAACACAGATTCCTGAAAGTCAACTTTGCCACCCCTGGAAGGGTAATCCCGTGAAAGGGTCATAGTGGATACATCATGCTTTGCCAATAGGAAAAAAGGTGAATCGGAGCTACAGGTTTTAAAACCAGCTCAAATGAAAGAGGAAAGTTCTTGATGCATTGCTAGATGGTCACAACATAGTTTCCTGAAAGTCAACTTTGGCACCCCTGGAAGTGTAGTCCCGTGAAAGGGTGATAGTGGATACATCATGGTTTCCAAATAGGCCAAACGGTGAATCGGAGCTACAGGTTTTAAAACCAGCTCAAAAGATAGAGGAAGGTTCCTGACGAAGTGCTAGAGGGTCAAAACATAGTTTCCTGAAAGTCAACTTTGGCACCCCAGGAAGGGTAATCCCATAAAAGGGTAATAGTGGATACATCATAGTTTGCAAACAGACAAAAAGGTGACTGGGAGCTACAGGTTTTAAAACCAGCTCAAATGAAAGAGGAAGGTTCCTGACGGAGTGCTAGTAGACCAAAACACAGTTTTGTGAAAGTCAACTTTGGCACCCTAGGAAGGGTAATCCCGTGGAAAGGTGATAGTGGATACATCATGGTTTGCAAATTGGCGAAAAGGTGAATCGGAGCTACAGCTCAAATGAAAGAGGAAGGTTCCTGACGGAGTGCTAGTAGATCAAAACACAGTTTGGTGAAAGTCAACTTTGGCACCCCAGGAAGGGTAATCCCGTGGAAAGGTAGCAGTGGATACATCATGGTTTGCAAATTGGCGAAAAGGTGAATCGAAGCTACAGATTTCAAAACCAGCTCAAATGAAAGAGGAAGGTTCCTGATGGAGTGCTAAGGGGTCAAAACACAGTTTCCTGAAAGTCAACTTTGGCACCCCTGGAAGGGTAATCCCGTGAAAGGGTAATAGCGGATACATCATGCTTTGCAAATACGTCCAAAGGTGAATCGGAGCTACAGGTTTTAAAACCAGCTCAAATGAAAGAGGAAGGTTCATAATGGAGTGCTAGAGGGTCAAAACACAGTTTCGTAAAAGACAACTTTGGCACCCCAGGAAGGGTAATCCCTTGAAAGGGTAATAGTGGATACATCATACTTTGCAAATAGTGAAAAAGATGAATCGGAGCTAGAGGTTTTAAAACCAGCTCAAATGATAGAGGAAGGTTCCTGACGGAGTGCTAGAGGGTCAAAACACAGTTTTATGAAAGTCAACTTTGGCACCCCAGGAAGGGTAATCCCGTGAAAGGGGAATAGTGGATACATCATGGTTTGCAAATAGGCCAAAAGATGAGTGGGAGCTACAGGTTTTAAAACCATCTCAAATGATAGAGGAAGGTTCCTGACGGAGTGCTAGTAGATCACAACACAGTTTTGTGAAAGTCAACTTTGGCACAACAGGAAGGGTAATCCCGCGAAAGGGTAATAGTGGATACATCATGGTTTACAAATAGGCCAGAAGATGAGTGGGAGCTACAGGTTTTAAAACCACCTCAAATGAAAGAGGAAGGTTCCTTACGGAGTGCTAGAGGCTCAAAACACAGTTGTGTGAAAGTCAACTTTGGTACAACAGGAAGGGTAATCGCGTGAAAGGGTAGTAGTGGATACATCATGGTTTGCAAATAGGCGAAAAGGTGAATTGGAGCTACAGGTTTTAAAACCACCTCAAATGAAAGAGGAAGGTTCATAATGGAGTGCTAGAGGGTCAAAACACAGTTTCGTGAAAGTCAACTTTGGCACCCCAGGAAGGGTAATCCCTTGAAAGGGTAATAGTGGATACATCATGGTTTGCAAATCGACAAAAAAGGTGAATCGGAGCTACAGGTTTTAAAACCAGCTCAAATGAAAGAGGAAGGTTCATAATGGAGTGCTAAAGGGTCAAAACACAGTTTCCTGAAAGTCAACTTTGGCACCCCAGGAAGGGTAATCCCGAGAAAGGGTAATAGTGGATACATCATACTTTGCAAATAGTGAAAAAGATGAATCGGAGCTAGAGGTTTTAAAACCAGCTCAAATGATAGAGGAAGGTTCCTGACGGAGTGCTAGAGGGTCAAAACACAGTTTTATGAAAGTCAACTTTGCCACCCCTGGAAGGGTAATCCCGTGAAAGGGTCTTAGTGGATACATCATGCTTTGCCAATAGGAAAAAAGGTGAATCGGAGCTACAGCTTTTAAAACCAGCTCAAATGAAAGAGGAAAGTTCTTGATGCATTGCTAGATGGTCACAACATAGTTTCCTGAAAGTCAACTTTGGCACCCCTGGAAGTGTAATCCCGTGAAAGGGTGATAGTGGATACATCATGGTTTCCAAATAGGCCAAACGGTGAATCGGAGCTACAGGTTTTAAAACCAGCTCAAAAGATAGAGGAAGGTTCCTGACGAAGTGCTAGAGGGTCAAAACATAGTTTCCTGAAAGTCAACTTTGGCACCCCAGGAAGGGTAATCCCATAAAAGGGTAATAGTGAATACATCATAGTTTGCAAACAGACAAAAAGGTGACTGGGAGCTACAGGTTTTAAAACCAGCTCAAATGAAAGAGGAAGGTTCCTGACGGAGTGCTAGTAGACCAAAACACAGTTTTGTGAAAGTCAACTTTGGCACCCTAGGAAGGGTAATCCCGTGGAAAGGTGATAGTGGATACATCATGGTTTGCAAATCGGCGAAAAGGTGAATCGGAGCTACAGGTTTTAAAACCAGCTCAAATGAAAGAGGAAGGTTCCTGACGGAGTGCTAGTAGATCAAAACACAGTTTGGTGAAAGTCAACTTTGGCACCCCAGGAAGGGTAATCCCGTGGAAAGGTAGCAGTGGATACATCATGGTTTGCAAATTGGCGAAAAGGTGAATCGAAGCTACAGATTTCAAAACCAGCTCAAATGAAAGAGGAAGGTTCCTGATGGAGTGCTAAGGGGTCAAAACACAGTTTCCTGAAAGTCAACTTTGGCACCCCTGGAAGGGTAATCCCGTGAAAGGGTAATAGCGGATACATCATGCTTTGCAAATACGTCAAAAGGTGAATCGGAGCTACAGATTTAAAAACAACTCAAATGAAAGAGGAAGGTTCATAATGGAGTGCTAGAGGGTCAAAACACAGTTTCGTAGAAGACAACTTTGGCACCCCAGGAAGGGTAATCCCTTGAAAGGGTAATAGTGGATACATCATACTTTGCAAATAGTGAAAAAGATGAATCGGAGCTAGAGGTTTTAAAACCAGGTCAAATGATAGAGGAAGGTTCCTGACGGAGTGCTAGAGGGTCAAAACACAGTTTTATGAAAGTCAACTTTGGCACCCCAGGAAGGGTAATCCCGTGAAAGGGGAATAGTGGATACATCATGGTTTGCAAATAGGCCAAAAGATGAGTGGGAGCTACAGGTTTTAAAACCATCTCAAATGATAGAGGAAGGTTCCTGACGGAGTGCTAGTAGATCACAACACAGTTTTGTGAAAGTCAACTTTGGCACAACAGGAAGGGTAATCCCGCAAAAGGGTAATAGTGGATACATCATGGTTTCCAAATCGACAAAAAAGGTGAATCGGAGCTACAGGTTTTAAAACCAGCTCAAATGAAAGAGGAAGGTTCATAATGGAGTGCTAAAGGGTCAAAACACAGTTTCCTGAAAGTCAACTTTGGCACCCCAGGAAGGGTAATCCCGAGAAAGGGTAATAGTGGATACATCATACTTTGCAAATAGTGAAAAAGATGAATCGGAGCTAGAGGTTTTAAAACCACCTGAAATGATAGAGGAAGGTTCCTGACGGAGTGCTAGAAGGTCAAAACACAGTTTTATGAAAGTCAACTTT
The DNA here is from genome assembly GCF_037392515.1 of Haliotis asinina. Taxonomy (NCBI): domain Eukaryota; kingdom Metazoa; phylum Mollusca; class Gastropoda; order Lepetellida; family Haliotidae; genus Haliotis; species Haliotis asinina. The sequence continues at coordinate 25,065,211 of NC_090291.1, forward strand.
GGCACCCCAGGAAGGGTAACACCGTGAAAGGGGAATAGTGGATACATCATGGTTTGCAAATAGGCCAAACGGTGAATGGGAGCTACAGGTTTTAAAACCAACTCAAATGAAAGAGGAAGGTTCTTGATGGAGTGCTAGAGGGTCACAACATAGTTTCCTGAAACTCAACTTTGGCACTTCTAGAAAGGTAATCCGTGAAAGGGTAATAGTGGATACATCATAGTTTGCAAATAGGCCAAACGGTGAATGGGAGCTACAGGTTTTAAAACCAGCTCAAATGAAAGAGGAAGGTTCCTGATGGAGTGCTAGAGGGTCAAAACACAGTTTCCTGAAAGTCAACTTTGGCACCCCAGGAAGGGTAATCCCGTGGAAAGGTAGTAGTGGATACATCATGGTTTGCAAATCGACGAAAAATGGAATCGAAGCTACAGATTTTAAAACCAGCCCAAATGAAAAAGGAAGGTTCCTGATGGAGTGCTAAAGGGTCAAAACACAGTTTCCTGAAAGTCAACTTTGGCACCCCTGCAAGGGTAATCCCGTGAAAGGGTAACAGCGGATACATCATGCTTTGCAAATACGTCAAAAGGTGAATCGGAGCTACAGATTTAAAAACAACTCAAATGAAAGAGGAAGGTTCATAATGGAGTGCTAGAGGGTCAAAACACAGTTTCGTAGAAGACAACTTTGGCACCCCAGGAAGGGTAATCCCTTGAAAGGGTAATAGTGGATACATCATACTTTGCAAATAGTGAAAAAGATGAATCGGAGCTAGAGGTTTTAAAACCAGGTCAAATGATAGAGGAAGGTTCCTGACGGAGTGCTAGAGGGTCAAAACACAGTTTTATGAAAGTCAACTTTGGCACCCCAGGAAGGGTAATCCCGTGAAAGGGGAATAGTGGATACATCATGGTTTGCAAATAGGCCAAAAGATGAGTGGGAGCTACAGGTTTTAAAACCATCTCAAATGATAGAGGAAGGTTCCTGACGGAGTGCTAGTAGATCACAACACAGTTTTGTGAAAGTCAACTTTGGCACAACAGGAAGGGTAATCCCGCAAAAGGGTAATAGTGGATACATCATGGTTTCCAAATCGACAAAAAAGGTGAATCGGAGCTACAGGTTTTAAAACCAGCTCAAATGAAAGAGGAAGGTTCATAATGGAGTGCTAAAGGGTCAAAACACAGTTTCCTGAAAGTCAACTTTGGCACCCCAGGAAGGGTAATCCCGAGAAAGGGTAATAGTGGATACATCATACTTTGCAAATAGTGAAAAAGATGAATCGGAGCTAGAGGTTTTAAAACCACCTGAAATGATAGAGGAAGGTTCCTGACGGAGTGCTAGAAGGTCAAAACACAGTTTTATGAAAGTCAACTTTGGCACCCCAGGAAGGGTAACACCGTGAAAGGGGAATAGTGGATACATCATGGTTTGCAAATAGGCCAAACGGTGAATGGGAGCTACAGGTTTTAAAACCAACTCAAATGAAAGAGGAAGGTTCTTGATGGAGTGCTAGAGGGTCACAACATAGTTTCCTGAAACTCAACTTTGGCACTTCTAGAAAGGTAATCCGTGAAAGGGTAATAGTGGATACATCATAGTTTGCAAATAGGCCAAACGGTGAATGGGAGCTACAGGTTTTAAAACCAGCTCAAATGAAAGAGGAAGGTTCCTGATGGAGTGCTAGAGGGTCAAAACACAGTTTCCTGAAAGTCAACTTTGGCACCCCAGGAAGGGTAATCCCGTGGAAAGGTAGTAGTGGATACATCATGGTTTGCAAATCGACGAAAAATGGAATCGAAGCTACAGATTTTAAAACCAGCCCAAATGAAAAAGGAAGGTTCCTGATGGAGTGCTAAAGGGTCAAAACACAGTTTCCTGAAAGTCAACTTTGGCACCCCTGCAAGGGTAATCCCGTGAAAGGGTAACAGCGGATACATCATGCTTTGCAAATACGTCAAAAGGTGAATCGGAGCTACAGGTTTTAAAACCAGCTCAAATGAAAGAGGAAGGTTCATAATGGAGTGCTAGAGGGTCAAAACACAGTTTCGTAAAAGACAACTTTGGCACCCCAGGAAGGGTAATCCCATAAAAGGGTAATAGTGGATACATCATACTTTGCAAATAGTGAAAAAGATGAATCGGAGCTAGAGTTTTTAAAACCAGCTCAAATGATAGAGGAAGGTTCCTGACGGAGTGCTAGAGGGTCAAAACACAGTTTCCTGAAAGTCAACTTTGGCACCCCTGCAAAGGTAATCCCGTGAAAGGGTCATAGCGGATACATCATGCTTTGCAAATACGCCAAAAGGTGAATCGGAGCTACAGGTTTTAAAACCAGCTCAAATGAAAGAGGAAGGTTCATAATGGAGTGCTAGAGGGTCAAAACACAGTTTCGTAAAAGACAACTTTGGCACCCCAGGAAGGGTAATCCCGTGAAAGGGTAATAGTGGATACATCATACTTTGCAAATAGTGAAAAAGATGAATCGGAGCTAGAAGTTTTAAAACCACCTCAAATGATAGAGGAAGGTTCCTGACGGAGTGCTAGAGGGTCAAAACACAGTTTTATGAAAGTCAACTTTGGCACCCCAGGAAGGGTAATCCCGTGAAAGGGGAATAGTGGATACATCATAGTTTGCAAATAGGCCAAACGGTGAATGGGAAATACAGGTTTTAAAACCAACTCAAATGAAAGAGGAAGGTTCTTGATGCAGTGCTAGAGGGTCACAACATAGTTTCCTGAAAGTCAACTTTGGCACTTCTAGAAGGGTAATCCCGTGAAAGGGTAACAGTGGATACATCATAGTTTGCAAATAGGCCAAACGATGAATGGGAGCTACAGGTTTTAAAACCAGCTCATATGAAAGAGGAAGGTTCCTGACGGAGTGCTAGTAGATCAAAACACAGTTTTGTGAAAGTCAACTTTGGCACAACAGGAAGGGTAATCCCGCGAAAGGGTAATAGTGGATACATCATGGTTTACAAATAGACCAAAAGATGAGTGGGAGCTACAGGTTTTAAAACCACCTCAAATGAAAGAGGAAGGTTCCTTACGGAGTGCTAGAGGCTCAAAACACAGTTGTGTGAAAGTCAACTTTGGTACAACAGGAAGGGTTATCGCGTGAAAGGGTAATAGTGGATACATCATGGTTTGCAAATCGGCGAGAAGGTGAATCGGAGCTACAGGTTTTAAAACCACCTCAAATGAAAGAGGAAGGTTCATAATGGAGTGCTAGAGGGTCAAAACACAGTTTCGTGAAAGTCAACTTTGGCACCCCAGGAAGGGTAATCCCTTGAAAGGGTAATAGTGGATACATCATACTTTGCAAATAGTGAAAAAGATGAATCGGAGCTAGAGGTTTTAAAACCAGCTCAAATGATAGAGGAAGGTTCCTGACGGAGTGCTAGAGGGTCAAAACACAGTTTTATGAAAGTCAACTTTGGCACCCCAGGAAGGGTAATCCCGTCAAAGGGGAATAGTGGATACATCATGGTTTGCAAATAGGCCAAACGGTGAATGGGAAATACAGGTTTTAAAACCAACTCAAATGAAAGAGGAAGGTTCTTCGTGCAGTGCCAGAGCGTCACAACATAGTTTCCTGAAACTCAACTTTGGCACTTCTACAAAGGAAATCCCGTGAAAGGGTAATAGTGGATACATCATAGCTTGCAAATAGGCCAAACGATGAATGGGAGCTACAGGTTTTAAAGCCAGCTCAAATAATAGAGGAAGGTTCCTGACGGAGTGCTAGAGGGTCAAAACACAATTTTGTGAAAGTCAACTTTGGCACAACAGGAAGGGTAATTCCGTGAAAGAGGTAATAGTGGATACATCATGGTTTGGAAATAAGCCAAAACGTGAATTGGAGCTACAGGTTTTAAAACCAGCTCAAATGAAAGAGGAAGGTTCATATTGGAGTGCTAAAGGGTCAAAACACAGTTTCGTGAAAGTCAACTTTGGCACCCGAGGAAGGGTAATCCCGTGTAAGGGTAATAATGGATACATCATGGTTTGCAAATAGACAAGAAGGTGAATCGGAGCTACAGGTTTCAAAACCAGCTCAAATGAAAGAGGAAGGTTCCTGACGGAGTGCTAGAGGGTCACAACACAGTTTCCTGAAAGTCAACTTTGCCACCCCTGGAAGGGTAATCCCGTGAAAGGGGAATAGTGGAAACATCATGCTTTGCCAATAGGAAAAAAGGTGAATCGGAGCTACAGGTTTTAAAACCTGCTCAAATGAAAGAGGAAAGTTCTTGATGCAGTGCTAGAGGGTCACAACATAGTTTCCTGAAACTCAACTTTGGCACTTCTAGAAGGGTAATCCCGTGAAAGGGTGATAGTGGATACATCATGGTTTCCAAATAGGCCAAACGGTGAATCGGAGCTACAGGTTTTAAAACCAGCTCAAAAGATAGAGGAAGGTTCCTGACGAAGTGCTAGAGGGTCAAAACATAGTTTCCTGAAAGTCAACTTTGGCACCCCAGGAAGGGTAATCCCATAAAAGGGTAATAGTGAATACATCATAGTTTGCAAACAGACAAAAAGGTGACTGGGAGCTACAGGTTTTAAAACCAGCTCAAATGAAAGAGGAAGGTTCCTGACGGAGTGCTAGTAGACCAAAACACAGTTTTGTGAAAGTCAACTTTGGCACCCTAGGAAGGGTAATCCCGTGGAAAGGTGATAGTGGATACATCATGGTTTGCAAATCGGCGAAAAGGTGAATCGGAGCTACAGGTTTTAAAACCAGCTCAAATGAAAGAGGAAGGTTCCTGACGGAGTGCTAGTAGATCAAAACACAGTTTGGTGAAAGTCAACTTTGGCACCCCAGGAAGGGTAATCCCGTGGAAAGGTAGCAGTGGATACATCATGGTTTGCAAATTGGCGAAAAGGTGAATCGAAGCTACAGATTTCAAAACCAGCTCAAATGAAAGAGGAAGGTTCCTGATGGAGTGCTAAGGGGTCAAAACACAGTTTCCTGAAAGTCAACTTTGGCACCCCTGGAAGGGTAATCCCGTGAAAGGGTAATAGCGGATACATCATGCTTTGCAAATACGTCAAAAGGTGAATCGGAGCTACAGATTTAAAAACAACTCAAATGAAAGAGGAAGGTTCATAATGGAGTGCTAGAGGGTCAAAACACAGTTTCGTAGAAGACAACTTTGGCACCCCAGGAAGGGTAATCCCTTGAAAGGGTAATAGTGGATACATCATACTTTGCAAATAGTGAAAAAGATGAATCGGAGCTAGAGGTTTTAAAACCAGGTCAAATGATAGAGGAAGGTTCCTGACGGAGTGCTAGAGGGTCAAAACACAGTTTTATGAAAGTCAACTTTGGCACCCCAGGAAGGGTAATCCCGTGAAAGGGGAATAGTGGATACATCATGGTTTGCAAATAGGCCAAAAGATGAGTGGGAGCTACAGGTTTTAAAACCATCTCAAATGATAGAGGAAGGTTCCTGACGGAGTGCTAGTAGATCACAACACAGTTTTGTGAAAGTCAACTTTGGCACAACAGGAAGGGTAATCCCGCAAAAGGGTAATAGTGGATACATCATGGTTTCCAAATCGACAAAAAAGGTGAATCGGAGCTACAGGTTTTAAAACCAGCTCAAATGAAAGAGGAAGGTTCATAATGGAGTGCTAAAGGGTCAAAACACAGTTTCCTGAAAGTCAACTTTGGCACCCCAGGAAGGGTAATCCCGAGAAAGGGTAATAGTGGATACATCATACTTTGCAAATAGTGAAAAAGATGAATCGGAGCTAGAGGTTTTAAAACCACCTGAAATGATAGAGGAAGGTTCCTGACGGAGTGCTAGAAGGTCAAAACACAGTTTTATGAAAGTCAACTTTGGCACCCCAGGAAGGGTAACACCGTGAAAGGGGAATAGTGGATACATCATGGTTTGCAAATAGGCCAAACGGTGAATGGGAGCTACAGGTTTTAAAACCAACTCAAATGAAAGAGGAAGGTTCTTGATGGAGTGCTAGAGGGTCACAACATAGTTTCCTGAAACTCAACTTTGGCACTTCTAGAAAGGTAATCCGTGAAAGGGTAATAGTGGATACATCATAGTTTGCAAATAGGCCAAACGGTGAATGGGAGCTACAGGTTTTAAAACCAGCTCAAATGAAAGAGGAAGGTTCCTGATGGAGTGCTAGAGGGTCAAAACACAGTTTCCTGAAAGTCAACTTTGGCACCCCAGGAAGGGTAATCCCGTGGAAAGGTAGTAGTGGATACATCATGGTTTGCAAATCGACGAAAAATGGAATCGAAGCTACAGATTTTAAAACCAGCCCAAATGAAAAAGGAAGGTTCCTGATGGAGTGCTAAAGGGTCAAAACACAGTTTCCTGAAAGTCAACTTTGGCACCCCTGCAAGGGTAATCCCGTGAAAGGGTAACAGCGGATACATCATGCTTTGCAAATACGTCAAAAGGTGAATCGGAGCTACAGGTTTTAAAACCAGCTCAAATGAAAGAGGAAGGTTCATAATGGAGTGCTAGAGGGTCAAAACACAGTTTCGTAAAAGACAACTTTGGCACCCCAGGAAGGGTAATCCCATAAAAGGGTAATAGTGGATACATCATACTTTGCAAATAGTGAAAAAGATGAATCGGAGCTAGAGTTTTTAAAACCAGCTCAAATGATAGAGGAAGGTTCCTGACGGAGTGCTAGAGGGTCAAAACACAGTTTCCTGAAAGTCAACTTTGGCACCCCTGCAAAGGTAATCCCGTGAAAGGGTCATAGCGGATACATCATGCTTTGCAAATACGCCAAAAGGTGAATCGGAGCTACAGGTTTTAAAACCAGCTCAAATGAAAGAGGAAGGTTCATAATGGAGTGCTAGAGGGTCAAAACACAGTTTCGTAAAAGACAACTTTGGCACCCCAGGAAGGGTAATCCCGTGAAAGGGTAATAGTGGATACATCATACTTTGCAAATAGTGAAAAAGATGAATCGGAGCTAGAAGTTTTAAAACCACCTCAAATGATAGAGGAAGGTTCCTGACGGAGTGCTAGAGGGTCAAAACACAGTTTTATGAAAGTCAACTTTGGCACCCCAGGAAGGGTAATCCCGTGAAAGGGGAATAGTGGATACATCATAGTTTGCAAATAGGCCAAACGGTGAATGGGAAATACAGGTTTTAAAACCAACTCAAATGAAAGAGGAAGGTTCTTGATGCAGTGCTAGAGGGTCACAACATAGTTTCCTGAAAGTCAACTTTGGCACTTCTAGAAGGGTAATCCCGTGAAAGGGTAACAGTGGATACATCATAGTTTGCAAATAGGCCAAACGATGAATGGGAGCTACAGGTTTTAAAACCAGCTCATATGAAAGAGGAAGGTTCCTGACGGAGTGCTAGTAGATCAAAACACAGTTTTGTGAAAGTCAACTTTGGCACAACAGGAAGGGTAATCCCGCGAAAGGGTAATAGTGGATACATCATGGTTTACAAATAGACCAAAAGATGAGTGGGAGCTACAGGTTTTAAAACCACCTCAAATGAAAGAGGAAGGTTCCTTACGGAGTGCTAGAGGCTCAAAACACAGTTGTGTGAAAGTCAACTTTGGTACAACAGGAAGGGTTATCGCGTGAAAGGGTAATAGTGGATACATCATGGTTTGCAAATCGGCGAGAAGGTGAATCGGAGCTACAGGTTTTAAAACCACCTCAAATGAAAGAGGAAGGTTCATAATGGAGTGCTAGAGGGTCAAAACACAGTTTCGTGAAAGTCAACTTTGGCACCCCAGGAAGGGTAATCCCTTGAAAGGGTAATAGTGGATACATCATACTTTGCAAATAGTGAAAAAGATGAATCGGAGCTAGAGGTTTTAAAACCAGCTCAAATGATAGAGGAAGGTTCCTGACGGAGTGCTAGAGGGTCAAAACACAGTTTTATGAAAGTCAACTTTGGCACCCCAGGAAGGGTAATCCCGTCAAAGGGGAATAGTGGATACATCATGGTTTGCAAATAGGCCAAACGGTGAATGGGAAATACAGGTTTTAAAACCAACTCAAATGAAAGAGGAAGGTTCTTCGTGCAGTGCCAGAGCGTCACAACATAGTTTCCTGAAACTCAACTTTGGCACTTCTACAAAGGAAATCCCGTGAAAGGGTAATAGTGGATACATCATAGCTTGCAAATAGGCCAAACGATGAATGGGAGCTACAGGTTTTAAAGCCAGCTCAAATAATAGAGGAAGGTTCCTGACGGAGTGCTAGAGGGTCAAAACACAATTTTGTGAAAGTCAACTTTGGCACAACAGGAAGGGTAATTCCGTGAAAGAGGTAATAGTGGATACATCATGGTTTGGAAATAAGCCAAAACGTGAATTGGAGCTACAGGTTTTAAAACCAGCTCAAATGAAAGAGGAAGGTTCATATTGGAGTGCTAAAGGGTCAAAACACAGTTTCGTGAAAGTCAACTTTGGCACCCGAGGAAGGGTAATCCCGTGTAAGGGTAATAATGGATACATCATGGTTTGCAAATAGACAAGAAGGTGAATCGGAGCTACAGGTTTCAAAACCAGCTCAAATGAAAGAGGAAGGTTCCTGACGGAGTGCTAGAGGGTCACAACACAGTTTCCTGAAAGTCAACTTTGCCACCCCTGGAAGGGTAATCCCGTGAAAGGGGAATAGTGGAAACATCATGCTTTGCCAATAGGAAAAAAGGTGAATCGGAGCTACAGGTTTTAAAACCTGCTCAAATGAAAGAGGAAAGTTCTTGATGCAGTGCTAGAGGGTCACAACATAGTTTCCTGAAACTCAACTTTGGCACTTCTAGAAGGGTAATCCCGTGAAAGGGTAATAGTGGATACATCATGGTTTACAAATAGGCCAAAAGATGAGTGGGAGCTACAGGCTTTAAAACCAGCTCAAATGAAAGAGGAAGGTTCCTGACGGAGTGCTAGTAGATCAAAACACAGTTTCCTGAAAGTCAACTTTGACACCCCAGGAAGGGCAATCCCGTGGAAAGGTAAAAGTGGATACATCATGGTTTGCGAATCGGCAAAAAGGTGAATCGAAGCTACAGGTCTTAAAACCAGCTCAAATGAAAGAGGAAGGTTCCTGATGGAGTGCTAGAGGGTCACAACACAGTTTCCTGAAAGTCAACTTTGCCACCCCAGGAAGGGTAATCCCGTGAAAGGGTCATAGTGGATACATCATCCTTGCCAATAGGAAAAAAGGTGAATCGGAGCTATAGGTTTTAAAACCAGCTCAAATGAAAGAGGAAAGTCCTTGATCCATTGCTAGATGGTCACAACATAGTTTCCTGAAAGTCAACTTTGGCACCCCTGGAAGTGTAATCCCATGAAAGGGTGATAGTGGATACATCATGGTTTCCAAATAGGCCAAACGGTGAATCGGAGCTACAGGTTTTCAAACCAGCTCAAAAGATAGAGGAAGGTTCCTGACGAAGTGCTAGAGGGTCAAAACATAGTTTCCTGAAAGTCAACTTTGGCACCCTAGGAAGGGTAATCCCATCAAAAGGGTTATAGTGGATACATCATGGTTTGCAAACAGACAAAAAGGTGAATGGGAGCTACAGGTTTTAAAACCAGCTCAAATGAAAGAGGAAGGTTCCTGACGGAGTGCTAGTAGACCAAAACACAGTTTCGTGAAAGTCAACTTTGGCACCCCAGGAAGGGTAATCCCGTGGAAAGGTGATAGTGGATACATCATGGTTTGCAAATCGGCGAAAAGGTGAATCGGAGCTACAGGTTTTAAAACCAGCTCAAATGAAAGAGGAAGGTTCCAGACGGAGTTCTAGTAGATCAAAACACAGTTTTGTGAAAGTCAACTTTGGCACCCCAGGAAGGGTAATCCCGTGGAAAGGAAAAAGTGGATACATCATGGTTTGCAAATCGGCGAAAAGGTGAATCGAAGCTACAGATTTTAAAACCAGCTCAAATGAAAGAGGAAGGTTCATAATGGAGTGCTAGAGGGTCAAAACACAGTTTCGTGAAAGTCAACTTTGGCACCCCAGGAAGGGTAATCCCTTGAAAGGGTGATAGTGGATACATCATGGTTTGCAAATCGACAAAAAAGGTGAATCGGAGCTACAGGTTTTAAAACCAGCTCAAATGAAAGAGGAAGGTTCATAATGGAGTGCTAAAGGGTCAAAACACAGTTTTGTGAAAGTCAACTTTGGCACCCCAGGAAGGGTAATCCCGTGAAAGGGTGATAGTGGATACATCATACTTTGCAAATAGTGAAAAAGATGAATCGGAGCTAGAGGTTTTAAAACCAGCTCAAATGATAGAGGAAGGTTCCTGACGGAGTGCTAGAGGGTCAAAACACAGTTTTATGAAAGTCAACTTTGGCACCCCAGGAAGGGTAACACCGTGAAAGGGGAATAGTGGATACATCATGGTTTGCAAATAGGCCAAACGGTGAATGAGAAATACAGGTTTTAAAACCAACTCAAATGAAAGAGGAAGGTTCTTGATGGAGTGCTAGAGGGTCCCAACATAGTTTCCTGAAACTCAACTTTGGCACTTCTAGAAAGGTAATCCCGTGAAAGGGTAGTTGTGGATACATCATAGTTTGCAAATAGGCCAAACGGTGAATGGGAGCTACAGGTTTTAAAACCAGCTCAAATGAAAGAGGAAGGTTCCTGACGGAGTGCTAGTAGATCAAAACACAGTTTTGTGAAAATCAACTTTGGCACAACAGGAAGGGTAATCCCGCGAAAGGGTTATAGTGGATACATTATGGTTTACAAATAGGCCAAAAGATGAGTGGGAGCTACAGGTTTTAAAACCACCTCAAATGAAAGAGGAAGGTTCCTTACGGAGTGCTAGAGGCTCAAAACACAGTTGTGTGAAAGTCAACTTTGGTACAACAGGAAGGGTTATCGCGTGAAAGGGTAATAGTGGATACATCATGGTTTGCAAATAGGCGAAAAGGTGAATCGGAGCTACAGGTTTTAAAACCACCTCAAATGAAAGAGGAAGGTTCATAATGGAGTGCTAGAGGGTCAAAACACAGTTTCGTGAAAGTCAACTTTGGCACCCCAGGAAGGGTAATCCCTTGAAAGGGTAATAGTGGATACATCATACTTTGCAAATAGTGAAAAAGATGAATCTGAGCTAGAGGTTTTAAAACCAGCTCAAATGATAGAGGAAGGTTCCTGACGGGGTGCTAGAGGGTCAAAACACAGTTTTATGAAAGTCAACTTTGGCACCCCAGGAAGGGTAATCCCGTGAAAGGGGAATAGTGGATACATCATGGTTTGCAAATAGGCCAAACGGTGAATGGGAAATACAGGTTTTAAAACCAACTCAAATGAAAGAGGAAGGTTCTTGATGCAGTGCTAGAGGGTCACAACATAGTTTCCTGAAACTCAACTTTGGCACTTCTACAAAGGTAATCCCGTGAAAGGGCAATAGTGGATACATCATAGTTTGCAAATAGGCCAAATGATGAATGGGAGCTACAGGTTTTAAAACCAGCTCAAATGATAGAGGAAGGTTCCTGACGGAGTCCTAGTAGATCAAAACACAGTTTTGTGAAAGTCAACTTTGGCACCCTAGGAAGGGTAATCCCGCGAAAGGGTAATAGTGGATACATCATGGTTTACAAATAGGCCAAAAGATGAGTGGGAGCTACAGGTTTTAAAACCACCTCAAATGAAAGAGGAAGGTTCCTTACGGAGTGCTAGAGGCTCAAAACACAGTTTTATGAAAGTCAACTTTGGCACAGCAGGAAGCGTAATCGGGTGAAAGGGTGATAGTGGATACATCATGGTTGGCAAATCGGCGAAAAGATGAATCAGAGCTACAGGTTTTTAAACCAGCTCAAATGAAAGAGGAAGGTTCATAATAGAGTGCTAGAGTGTCAAAACACAGTTTCGTGAAAGTCAACTTTGGCACCCCAGGAAGGGTAATCCCATGAAAGGGTGATAGTGGATACATCATGGTTTGCAAATCGACAAAAAAGGTGAATCGGAGCTACAGGTTTTAAAACCAGCTCAAATGAAACAGGAAGGTTCCTGACGAAGTGCTAGAGGGTCAAAACACAGTTTCGTGAAAGTCAACTTTGGCACCCAAGGAAGGGTAATGCCGTGAAAGGGTCATAGTGGATACATCATACTTTGCAAACAGGCAAAAAGGTGAATCGGAGCTACAGGTTTTAAAACCAGCTCAAATGATAGAGGAAGGTTCCTGACGGAGTGCTAGTAGATCAAAACACAGTTTTGTGAAAGTCAACTTTGGCACCCCAGGAAGGGTAATCGCGTGGAAAGGTAATAGTGGATACATCATGGTTTGCAAATACGCCAAAAGGTGAATCGGAGCTACAGGTTTTAAAACCAGCTCAAATGAAAGAGGAAGGTTCCTGATGGAGTGCTAGAGGGTCAAAACACAGTTTCCTGAAAGTCAACTTTGGCACCCCAGGAAGTGTAATCCCGTGAAAGGGTAATAGTGAATACATCATAGTTTGCAAATAGTGAAAAAGATGAATCGGAGCTACAGATTTTAAAACCAGCTCAAATGATAGAGGAAGGTTCCTGACGGAGTGCTAGAGAGTCAAGGCACAGTTTTATGAAAATCAACTTTGCCACCCCAGGAAGGGTAATCCCGTGAAAGGGTAATAGTGGATACATCATGGTTTGCAAATCGGCGAAAAGGTGAATCGGAGCTACAGGTTTTAAAACCAGCTCAAATGATAGAGGAAGGTTCCTGACGGAGTGCTAGTAGATCAAAACACAGTTTTGTGAAAGTCAACTTTGGCACCCCAGGAAGGGTAATCCCGCGAAAGGGTCATAGTGGATACATCATGGTTTACAAATAGGCCAAAAGATGAGTGGGAGCTACAGGTTTTAAAACCAGCTCATATGAAAGAGGAAGGTTCCTTACGGAGTGCTAGAGAGTCAAAACACAGTTTTGTGAAAGTCAACTTTTGCACAACAGGAAGGGTAATCCCGTGAAAGGGTAATAGTGGATACATCATGGTTTGCAAATAGGCGAAAAGGTGAATCGGAGCTACAGGTTTTAAAACCAGCTCAAATGAAAGAGGAAGGTTCCTGGTGGAGTGGTAGAGGGTCAAAACACAGTTTCGTGAAAGTCAACTTTGGCACCCCAGGAAGTGTTATCCCTTGAAAGGGTAATAGTGGATACATCATGGTTTGCATATCTACAAAAAAAGTGAGTCGAAGCTACAGGTTTTAAAACCAGCTCAAATGATAGAGGAAGGTTCCAGACGGCGTGCTAGAGGGTCAAAACACAGATTTCTGAAAGTCAACTTTGGCACCCCAGGAAGGGTAATCCTGTGAAAGGGTAACAGGCGATACATCATGGTTTGCAAATAGGGGAAAAGGTGAATCGGAGCTACAGCTTTTAAAACCAGCTCAAATGAAAGAGGAAGGTTCCTGACGAAGTGCTAGAGGGTCAAAACACAGTTTCGTGAAAGTCAACTTTGGCACCCAAGGAAGGGTAATGCCGTGAAAGGGTCATAGTGGATACATCATACTTTGCAAACAGCCAAAGAGGTGAATCGGAGCTACAGGTTTTAAAACCAGCTCAAATGATAGAGGAAGGTTCCTGACGGAGTGCTAGTAGATCAAAACACAGTTTTGTGAAAGTCAACTTTGGCACCCCAGGAAGGGTAATCCCGTGGAAAGGTAGCAGTGGATACATCATGGTTTGCAAATCGGCGAAAAGGTGAATCGGAGCTACAGGTTTTAAAACCAGCTCAAATGAAAGAGGAAGGTTCCAGACGGAGTGCTAGTAGATCAAAACACAGTTTTGTGAAAGTCAACTTTGGCACCCCAGGAAGGGTAATCCCGTGGAAAGGTAGCAGTGGATACATCATGGTTTGCAAATCGGCGAAAAGGTGAATCGAAGCTACAGATTTTAAAACCAGCTCAAATGAAAGAGGAAGGTTCCTGATGGGGTGCTAAAGGGTCAAAACACAGTTTCCTGAAAGTCAACTTTGGCACCCCAGGAAGGGTAATCCCGTGAAAGGGTAATAGCGGATACATCATGCTTTGCAAATACGCCAAAAGGTGAATCGGAGGTACAGGTTTTAAAACCAGCTCAAATGAAAGAGGAAGGTTCATAATGGAGTGCTAGAGGGTCAAAACACAGTTTCGTAAAAGACAACTTTGGCACCCCAGGAAGGGTAATCCCGTGAAAGGGTGATAGTGGATACATCATACTTTGCAAATAGTGAAAAAGATGAATCGGAGCTAGAGGTTTTAAAACCAGCTCAAATGATAGAGGAAGGTTCCTGACGGAGTGCTAGAGGGTCAAAACACAGTTTTATGAAAGTCAACTTTGGCACCCCAGGAAGGGTAATCCCGTGAAAGGGGAATAGTGGATACATCATGGTTTACAAATAGGCCAAAAGATGAGTGGGAGCTACAGGTTTTAAAACCAGCTCAAGTGATAGAGGAACGTTCCTGACGGAGTGCTAGTAGATCACAACACAGTTTTGTGAAAGTCAACTTTGGCACAACAGGAAGGGTAATCCCGCGACAGGGTAATAGTGGATACATCATGGTTTACAAATAGGCCAAAAGATGAGTGGGAGCTACAGGTTTTAAAACCACCTCAAATGAAAGAGGAAGGTTCCTTACGGAGTGCTAGAGGCTCAAAACACAGTTGTGTGAAAGTCAACTTTGGTACAACAGGAAGGGTAATCGAGTGAAAGGGTAATAGAAGATACATCATGGTTTGCAAATAGGCGAAAAGGTGAATTGGAGCTACAGGTTTTAAAACCACCTCAAATGAAAGAGGAAGGTTCATAATGGAGTGCTAGAGGGTCAAAACACAGTTTCGTGAAAGTCAACTTTGGCACCCCAGGAAGGGTAATCCCTTGAAAGGGTGATAGTGGATACATCATGGTTTGCAAATCGACAAAAAAGGTGAATCGGAGCTACAGGTTTTAAAACCAGCTCAAATGAAAGAGGAAGGTTCATAATGGAGTGCTAGAGGGTCAAAACACAGTTTTGTGAAAGTCAACTTTGGCACCCCAGGAAGGGTAATCCCGTGAAAGGGTGATAGTGGATACATCATACTTTGCAAATAGTGAAAAAGATGAATCGGAGCTAGAGGTTTTAAAACCAGCTCAAATGATAGAGGAAGGTTCCTGACGGAGTGCTAGAGGGTCAAAACACAGTTTTATGAAAGTCAACTTTGGCACCCCAGGAAGGGTAACACCGTGAAAGGGGAATAGTGGATACATCATGGTTTGCAAATAGGCAAAACGGTGAATGAGAAATACAGGTTTTAAAACCAACTCAAATGAAAGAGGAAGGTTCTTGATGGAGTGCTAGAGGGTCACAACATAGTTTCCTGAAACTCAACTTTGGCACTTCTAGAAAGGTAATCCCGTGAAAGGGTAATAGTGGATACATCATAGTTTGCAAATAGGCCAAACGGTGAATGGGAGCTACAGGTTTTAAAACCAGCTCATATGAAAGAGGAAGGTTCCTGACGGAGTGCTAGTAGATCAAAACACAGTTTTGTGAAAGTCAACTTTGGCACAACAGGAAGGGTAATCCCGCGAAAGGGTAATAGTGGATACATCATGGTTTACAAATAGGCCAAAAGATGAGTGGGAGCTACAGGTTTTAAAACCACCTCAAATGAAAGAGGAAGGTTCCTTACGGAGTGCTAGAGGCTCAAAACACAGTTGTGTGAAAGTCAACTTTGGTACAACAGGAAGGGTTATCGCGTGAAAGGGTAATAGTGGATACATCATGGTTTGCAAATAGGCGAAAAGGTGAATCGGAGCTACAGGTTTTAAAACCACCTCAAATGAAAGAGGAAGGTTCATAATGGAGTGCTAGAGGGTCAAAACACAGTTTCCTGAAAGTCAACTTTGGCACCCCACGAAGGGTAATCCCTTGAAAGGGTTATAGTGGATACATCATACTTTGCAAATAGTGAAAAAGATGAATCGGAGCTAGAGGTTTTAAAACCAGCTCAAATGATAGAGGAAGGTTCCTGACGGAGTGCTAGTAGATCAAAACACAGTTTTGTGAAAGTCAACTTTGGCACAACAGGAAGGGTAATCCCGCGAAAGGGTCATAGTGGATACATCATGGTTTACAAATAGGCCAAAAGATGAGTGGGAGCTACAGGTTTTAAAACCAGCTCAAATGAAAGAGGAAGGTTCCTTACGGAGTGCTAGAGGCTCAAAACACAGTTTTATGAAAGTCAACTTTGGCACAGCAGGAAGCGTAATCGGGTGAAAGGGTGATAGTGGATACATCATGGTTGGCAAATCGGCGAAAAGGTGAATCAGAGCTACAGGTTTTTAAACCAGCTCAAATGAAAGAGGAAGGTTCATAATAGAGTGCTAGAGTGTCAAAACACAGTTACGTGAAAGTCAACTTTGGCACCCCAGGAAGGGTAATGCCGTGAAAGGGTAATAGTGGATACATCATGGTTTGCAAATCGACAAAAAAGGTGAATCGGAGCTACAGGTTTTAAAACCAGCTCAAATGAAAGAGGAAGGTTCCTGACGAAGTGCTAGAGGGTCAAAACACAGTTTCGTGAAAGTCAACTTTGGCACCCAAGGAAGGGTAATGCCGTGAAAGGGTCATAGTGGATACATCATACTTTGCAAACAGGCAAAAAGGTGAATCGGAGCTACAGGTTTTAAAACCAGCTCAAATGATAGAGGAAGGTTCCTGACGGAGTGCTAGTAGATCAAAACACAGTTTTGTGAAAGTTAACTTTGGCACCCCAGGAAGGGTAATCGCGTGGAAAGGTAATAGTGGATACATCATGGTTTGCAAATACGCCAAAAGGTGAATCGGAGCTACAGGTTTTAAAACCAGCTCAAATGAAAGAGGAAGGTTCCTGATGGAGTGGTAGAGGGTCAAAACACAGTTTCGTGAAAGTCAACTTTGGCACCCCAGGAAGTGTAATCCCGTGAAAGGGTAATAGTGAATACATCATAGTTTGCAAATAGTGAAAAAGATGAATCGGAGCTACAGATTTTAAAACCAGCTCAAATGATAGAGGAAGGTTCCTGACGGAGTGCTAGAGAGTCAAGGCACAGTTTCATGAAAATCAACTTTGGCACCCCAGGAAGGGTAATGCCGTGAAAGGGTCATAGTGGATACATCATGGTTTGCAAATCTGCGAAAAGGTGAATCGGAGCTACAGGTTTTAAAACCAGCTCAAATGATAGAGGAAGGTTCCTGACGGAGTGCTAGTAGATCAAAACACAGTTTTGTGAAAGTCAACTTTGGCACCCCAGGAAGGGTAGTCCCGCGAAAGGGTAATAGTGGATACATCATGGTTTACAAATAGGCCAAAAGATGAGTGGGAGCTACAGGTTTTAAAACCAGCTCATATGAAAGAGGAAGGTTCCTTACGGAGTGTTAGAGGGTCAAAAGACAGTTTTGTGAAAGTCAACTTTTGCACAACAGGAAGGGTAATCCCGTGAAAGGGTAATAGTGGATACATCATGGTTTGCAAATCGGCGAAAAGGTGAATCGGAGCTACAGGTTTTAAAACCAGCTCAAATGAAAGAGGAAGGTTCCTGATGGAGTGGTAGAGGGTCAAAACACAGTTTCGTGAAAGTCAACTTTGGCACCCCAGGAAGTGTTATCCCTTGAAAGGGTAATAGTGGATACATCATGGTTTGCAAATCTACAAAAAAGGTGAGTCGAAGCTACAGGTTTTAAAACCAGCTCAAATGATAGAGGAAGGTTCCAGACGGCGTGCTAGAGGGTCAAAACACAGATTTCTGAAAGTCAACTTTGGCACCCCAGGAAGGGTAATCCTGTGAAAGGGTAATAGTGAATACATCATAGTTTGCAAATAGGGGAAAAGGTGAATCGGAGCTACAGGTTTTAAAACCAGCTCAAATGAAAGAGGAAGGTTCCTGACGAAGTGCTAGAGGGTCAAAACACAGTTTCGTGAAAGTCAACTTTGGCACCCAAGGAAGGGTAATGCCGTGAAAGGGTCATAGTGGATACATCATACTTTGCAAACAGCCATAGAGGTGAATCGGAGCTACAGGTTTTAAAACCAGCTTAAATGATAGAGGAAGGTTCCTGACGGAGTGCTAGTAGATCAAAACACAGTTTTGTGAAAGTTAACTTTGGCACCCCAGGAAGGGTAATCGCGTGGAAAGGTAATAGTGGATACATCATGGTTTGCAAATACGCCAAAAGGTGAATCGGAGCTACAGGTTTTAAAACCAGCTCAAATGAAAGAGGAAGGTTCCTGATGGAGTGCTAGAGGGTCAAAACACAGTTTCCTGAAAGTCAACTTTGGCACCCCAGGAAGTGTAATCCCGTGAAAGGGTAATAGTGAGTACATCATAGTTTGCAAATAGTGAAAAAGATGAATCGGAGCTACAGGTTTTAAAACCAGCTCAAATGATAGAGGAAGGTTCCTGACGGAGTGCTAGAGAGTCAAGGCACAGTTTTATGAAAATCAACTTTGGCACCCCAGGAAGGGTAATCCCGTGAAAGGGTAATAGTGGATACATCATGGTTTGCAAATCGGCGAAAAGGTGAATCGGAGCTACAGGTTTTAAAACCAGCTCAAATGATGGAGGAAGGTTCCTGACGGAGTGCTAGTAGATCAAAACACAGTTTTGTGAAAGTCAACTTTGGCACCCCAGGAAGGGTAATCCCGCGAAAGGGTCATAGTGGATACATCATGGTTTACAAATAGGCCAAAAGATGAGTGGGAGCTACAGGTTTTAAAACCAGCTCATATGAAAGAGGAAGGTTCCTGACGGAGTGCTAGAGGGTCAAAACACAGTTTTGTGGAAGTCAACTTTTGCACAACAGGAAGGGTAATCCCGTGAAAGGGTAATAGTGGATACATCATGTTTTGCAAATAGGCGAAAAGGTTAATCGGAGCTACAGGTTTTAAAACCAGCTCAAATGAAAGAGGAAGGTTCCTGATGGAGTGGTAGAGGGTCAAAACACAGTTTCGTGAAAGTCAACTTTGGCACCCCAGGAAGTGTTATCCCTTGAAAGGGTAATAGTGGATACATCATGGTTTGCAAATCTACAAAAAAGGTGAGTCGAAGCTACAGGTTTTAAAACCAGCTCAAATGATAGAGGAAGGTTCCAGACGGCGTGCTAGAGGGTCAAAACACAGATTTCTGAAAGTCAACTTTGGCACCCCAGGAAGGGTAATCCTGTGAAAGGGTAATAGTGAATACATCATAGTTTGCAAATAGGGGAAAAGGTGAATCGGAGCTACAGGTTTTAAAACCAGCTCAAATGAAAGAGGAAGGTTCATAATGGAGTGCTAAAGGGTCAAAACACAGTTTCCTGAAAGTCAACTTTGGCACCCCAGGAAGGGTAATCCCTTGAAAGGGTAATAGTGGATACATCATACTTTGCAAATAGTGAAAAAGATGAATCGGAGCTAGAGGTTTTAAAACCAGCTCAAATGATAGAGGAAGGTTCCTGACGGAGTGCTAGAGGGTCAAAACACAGTTTTATGAAAGTCAACTTTGGCACCCCAGGAAGGGTAATCCCGTGAAAGGAGAATAGTGGATACATCATGGTTTGCAAATAGGCCAAACGGTGAATGGGAAATACAGCTTTTAAAACCAACTCAAATAAAAGAGGAAGGTTCTTGATGCAGTGCTAGAGGGTCACAACATAGTTTCCTGAAACTCAACTTTGGCACTTCTACAAAGGTAATCCCGTGAAAGGGCAATAGTGGATACATCATAGTTTGCAAATAGGCCAAATGATGAATCGGAGCTACAGGTTTTAAAACCAGCTCAAATGAAAGAGGAAGGTTCCTGACGGAGTGCTAGTAGATCAAAACACAGTTTTGTGAAAGTCAACTTTGGCACCCCAGGAAGGGTAATCCCGCGAAAGGGTCATAGTGGATACATCATGGTTTACAAATAGGCCAAAAGATGAGTGGGAGCTACAGGTTTTAAAACCAGCTCATATGAAAGAGGAAGGTTCCTTACGGAGTGCTAGAGGGTCAAAACACAGTTTTGTGAAAGTCAACTTTTGCACAACAGGAAGGGTAATCCCGTGAAAGGGTAATAGTGGATACATCATGGTTTGCAAATAGGCGAAAAGGTGAATCGGAGCTACAGGTTTTAAAACCAGCTCAAATGAAAGAGGAAGGTTCCTGATGGAGTGGTAGAGGGTCAAAACACAGTTTCGTGAAAGTCAACTTTGGCACCCCAGGAAGTGTTATCCCTTGAAAGGGTAATAGTGGATACATCATGGTTTGCAAATCTACAAAAAAGGTGAGTCGAAGCTACAGGTTTTAAAACCAGCTCAAATGATAGAGGAAGGTTCCAGACGGCGTGCTAGAGGGTCAAAACACAGATTTCTGAAAGTCAACTTTTGCACCCCAGGAAGGGTAATCCTGTGAAAGGGTAATAGTGAATACATCATAGTTTGCAAATAGGGGAAAAGGTGAATCGGAACTACAGGTTTTAAAACCAGCTCAAATGAAAGAGGAAGGTTCCTGACGAAGTGCTAGAGGGTCAAAACACAGTTTCGTGAAAGTCAACTTTGGCACCCAAGGAAGGGTAATGCCGTGAAAGGGTCATAGTGGATACATCATACTTTGCAAACAGCCATAGAGGTGAATCGGAGCTACAGGTTTTAAAACCAGCTCAAATGATAGAGGAAGGTTCCTGACGGAGTGCTAGTAGATCAAAACACAGTTTTGTGAAAGTTAACTTTGGCACCCCAGGAAGGGTAATCGCGTGGAAAGGTAATAGTGGATACATCATGGTTTGCAAATACGCCAAAAGGTGAATCGGAGCTACAGGTTTTTAAACCAGCTCAAATGAAAGAGAAAGGTTCCTGATGGAGTGGTAGAGGGTCAAAACACAGTTTCCTGAAAGTCAACTTTGGCACCCCAGGAAGTGTAATCCCGTGAAAGGGTAATAGTGAGTACATCATACTTTGCAAATAGTGAAAAAGATGAATCGGAGCTACAGATTTTAAAACCAGCTCAAATGATAGAGGAAGGTTCCTGACGGAGTGCTAGAGAGTCAAGGCACAGTTTTATGAAAATCAACTTTGGCACCCCAGGAAGGGTAATGCCGTGAAAGGGTAATAGTGGATACATCATGGTTTGCAAATCGGCGAAAAGGTGAATCGGAGCTACAGGTTTTAAAACCAGCTCAAATGATGGAGGAAGGTTCCTGACGGAGTGCTAGTAGATCAAAAAACAGTTTTGTGAAAGTCAACTTTGGCACCCCAGGAAGGGTAATCCCGCGAAAGGGTCATAGTGGATACATCATGGTTTACAAATAGGCCAAAAGATGAGTGGGAGCTACAGGTTTTAAAACCAGCTCATATGAAAGAGGAAGGTTCCTGACGGAGTGCTAGAGGGTCAAAACACAGTTTTGTGGAAGTCAACTTTTGCACAACAGGAAGGGTAATCCCGTGAAAGGGTAATAGTGGATACATCATGGTTTGCAAATAGGCGAAAAGGTGAATCGGAGCTACAGGTTTTAAAACCAGCTCAAATGAAAGAGGAAGGTTCCTGATGGAGTGGTAGAGGGTCAAAACACAGTTTCGTGAAAGTCAACTTTGGCACCCCAGGAAGGGTAATCCTGTGAAAGGGTAATAGTGAATACATCATAGTTTGCAAATAGGGGAAAAGGTGAATCGGAGCTACAGGTTTTAAAACCAGCTCAAATGAAAGAGGAAGGTTCCTGATGGAGTGGTAGAGGGTCAAAACACAGTTTCGTGAAAGTCAACTTTGGCACCCCAGGAAGGGTAATCCTGTGAAAGGGTAATAGTGAATACATCATAGTTTGCAAATAGGGGAAAAGGTGAATCGGAGCTACAGGTTTTAAAACCAGCTCAAATGAAAGAGGAAGGTTCATACTGGAGTGCTAAAGGGTCAAAACACAGTTTCCTGAAAGTCAACTTTGGCACCCCAGGAAGGGTAATCCTGTGAAAGGGTAATAGTGAATACATCATAGTTTGCAAATAGGGGAAAAGGTGAATCGGAGCTACAGGTTTTAAAACCAGCTCAAATGAAAGAGGAAGGTTCCTGACGAAGTGCTAGAGGGTCAAAACACAGTTTCGTGAAAGTCAACTTTGGCACCCAAGGAAGGGTAATGCCGTGAAAGGGTCATAGTGGATACATCATACTTTGCAAACAGCCATAGAGGTGAATCGGAGCTACAGGTTTTAAAACCAGCTCAAATGATAGAGAAAGGTTCCTGACGGAGTGCTAGTAGATCAAAACACAGTTTTGTGAAAGTTAACTTTGGCACCCCAGGAAGGGTAATCGCGTGGAAAGGTAATAGTGGATACATCATGGTTTGCAAATACGCCAAAAGGTGAATCGGAGCTACAGGTTTTAAAACCAGCTCAAATGAAAGAGAAAGGTTCCTGATGGAGTGGTAGAGGGTCAAAACACAGTTTCCTGAAAGTCAACTTTGGCACCCCAGGAAGTGTAATCCCGTGAAAGGGTAATAGTGAGTACATCATAGTTTGCAAATAGTGAAAAAGATGAATCGGAGCTACAGATTTTAAAACCAGCTCAAATGATAGAGGAAGGTTCCTGACGGAGTGCTAGAGAGTCAAGGCACAGTTTTATGAAAATCAACTTTGGCACCCCAGGAAGGGTAATCCCGTGAAAGGGTAATAGTGGATACGTCATGGTTTGCAAATCGGCGAAAAGGTGAATCGGAGCTACAGGTTTTAAAACCAGCTCAAATGATGGAGGAAGGTTCCTGACGGAGTGCTAGTAGATCAAAAAACAGTTTTGTGAAAGTCAACTTTGGCACCCCAGGAAGGGTAATCCCGCGAAAGGGTCATAGTGGATACATCATGGTTTACAAATAGGCCAAAAGATGAGTGGGAGCTACAGGTTTTAAAACCAGCTCATATGAAAGAGGAAGGTTCCTGACGGAGTGCTAGAGGGTCAAAACACAGTTTTGTGAAAGTCAACTTTTGCACAACAGGAAGGGTAATCCCGTGAAAGGGTAATAGTGGATACATCATGGTTTGCAAATAGGCGAAAAGGTGAATCGGAGCTACAGGTTTTAAAACCAGCTCAAATGAAAGAGGAAGGTTCCTGATGGAGTGGTAGAGGGTCAAAACACAGTTTCGTGAAAGTCAACTTTGGCACCCCAGGAAGTGTTATCCCTTGAAAGGGTAATAGTGGATACATCATGGTTTGCAAATCTACAAAAAAGGTGAGTCGAAGCTACAGGTTTTAAAACCAGCTCAAATGATAGAGGAAGGTTCCAGACGGCGTGCTAGAGGGTCAAAACACAGATTTCTGAAAGTCAACTTTGGCACCCCAGGAAGGGTAATCCTGTGAAAGGGTAATAGTGAATACATCATAGTTTGCAAATAGGGGAAAAGGTGAATCGGAGCTACAGGTTTTAAAACCAGCTCAAATGAAAGAGGAAGGTTCATAATGGAGTGCTAAAGGGTCAAAACACAGTTTCCTGAAAGTCAACTTTGGCACCCCAGGAAGGGTAATCCCGTGAAAGGGTAATAGTGGATACATCATAGTTTACAAATAGGCAAAAAGGTGAATCGGAGCTACAGGTTTTAAAACCAGCTCAAATGAAAGAGGAAGGTTCCTGATGGAGTGCTAGAGGGTCAAAACACAGTTTCGTGAATGTCAACTTTGGCTCCCCTGTGAAAGCTCTATGTTTTAAAGCCAGACGGATCGAAGTGTAGGTCTCCCGTCCTTCATTTAAACATATTTCCTATGAGAGAAGCGTTTTGTGCGGTTTCGCACAGGTCAAAAGAATTTCAATGCCTCCTTTTGTGTGAAAAACTTTCAAATAGTGCTTTAAAAGAGTTGTCGACTCGGTGGGTTGGTTGCTTGTCCGTCATTTAAACACTTTCTGTTTTAGCAGCGTTTTCTTCTTTTCTTTGAAAACCTACATATCTGCGTACATAGTAATGTTCTCTGCGTAAATGTCAGTTTATGCCAATTTCGAATTGGGCTTCAAAAACCAGTAGGTTAGTAGTGGTGCTCGCTTATCCTGGATTTAAATATATACTTTCTATGTCACCGCCGTTTTGGACCATTTCTCACAGGTTCCAGGACGGGGAAAACCACTTCAGTACCTGCTTTTATGTGAAAAACTTCTTATGTGGGCAGATAGCTATGTTCCTTACATAACTATCACTTGATTGCATTTTCGAATAGTCATTGAAAGAACCAGACAGAGTGGCGCGTAGGTCTTTCTCAAAATAACATTCGAATACTTTTTGGATGGATATCGTTTTTCACGATTTCTCCCAGGTTCAAGGACAGTGATAAAAATTGAAATACCTCTTTTTGTGTGAAAATCTGTTGGTCTGCGCATACAGCACTTTTCAATACAAGAATTTCGCACGATTACACGAAGGTTCGAGGAGGGCAAAAACCCCTTCAATGCCTGCTTGTTGGGCATTTATTTGGCACTATTTTGAGCATATAAGACTGCATCTAGGGTTAGCGTGATTTTGGAACTTACGGGGCAGGGAAGGAGTGTTCGGAGCGGTGTGCTTTCGTTTGTGCGTGAGCTGGGGCTAAGTGCCGATGTCCCAAGCGAAAAAAGACCCCGCAAGCTGGGCACTCATTTGTCCTGTGTTGGCAAGTTAGGGTTAGCTTTAGATTTTCCGCGAACGGATACTGTTAGGATAAGAGCTAGGGTTGGGGTTAGGGTTAGGGTTAGGGTTAGGGTTAGGGTTAGGGTTAGGTTCCATTTCCAACTTGCGCTCATTTTGCGTATGCCACCATTCTTTTGTTTTAATGATGTATTTTTTATTTGACTCATTGCTTTATCTTTTATCTTCTTTTATTGTTATTTTTCTTTTTTTATTTTTCATATTTGAGACGTACCCTAAAATGGAAGAAGAGAGTGCTTAACAATGTCTCCCACATTACAAGGCACACCTCGGAAACACTCACGCGAAAGGGCTTCAAGCAACGCACAAGTCATGATAAAAATACTCATACACAAAATCTCAAAATTTTAAAAGATGAAAAAAAATGGGGGCTTCTTTATATCGCCGACGGCCCAAGGATACAGACACATTTTTCTCATAAGTGAAAACTATTATTTTGTAAAAACTAGGAAAGGGAGAATTCATTTTCCTACTTTACATGTCATGCACACTCGTGTGGATTCCTATTATTCTTCGTATATTTTATATATTTCTGATATTTAAGGACTATTACAGCAATATCAATGTCCGACTGCGTAAAAATTCTTTACAAGTGGTATAAGTTAATAGCAGGATATGTTCCCTTCCACCCGGCATTGGATATTGCTAATTGCTCATTAGACCAGGGGAGGAGTAATCCTTATGCCTTCCATTCTTCAAGTAAGTAATATGATATATACTGAAGACTTTATATGCAAAAGCAAATCGTCTTTGGGGCAAGCATATAACAGTATATGTTCCTAATGACAAACTTCCATTCAGCAAAATCATTATGCTAAAGTTAAGCCTAAAGCTTCATATGTAACATTTTACAATACCATTGAACCAAGGTCTTAACTTCTTACAAACTGGTACAGTGTCCTACAGTGTTACACAGTTCATACGTTCATACTCATACACCCACCATGTTACAAATCAGTGAAACATTGTTGACACATTGTTCACTGTTGGTAAAGTCATCTGGGCTTTTACTGAGTTTATTCCACACCTCATATTGAGACTATCACAGGTGATGGGTGTTCCATATGCGTGTGACATGACAAATTAAATAGCGAAGCGAAGCTATGAAGTCTTCAGCTGAAGTTTATTCAAAGCATATACCCGACTTCTTCACACATGACTGCAGAGGCTGAGGTTTACAATAAACAAGAAGCATGTAACTGAATTTGTTTGCAAATCTTGCCTTTGAGCATGAACAGACACTAAAATAGCCAGGCATGTTTCAATCTCTGCGTCATTAAATCAGGGACATGTATATTGATGAAGTGGGATTTTAAACATACATAAGAACAAAAAGCATTTCGACTGTTTCCTTTCATTTAATCAAGTAGAAGCATGTGTTCAGGTGATACAATGACACATGCATGCAGGCTGTGTCTTCAATGCCAATGACTATGTTACACTGGTAGCCTGGACAGTATTGGTTACATAATATATAACTTTCTTCAGTTGTGTAATTCGTAACACTTTCTTGATTATCAGTATCCAGTATGGGCAATATGCTACAGTTGATATGCTACAGTAGTTAGATATGTAGACTAAGTGACCGTTCATAGTATATCACCAGGGGGCGAAGAGGATTTTCAGGGTGGGGGGTGTCGTTCATTTTGTCCACTCAATATAGTGGGAGGATGGTGTGGGGGGTGTCAGCTGTTTTGTTCAGATATTTTAGGGGCATATGATAAATTATGAACTGTCCCTAACAGTTAGACTCTGAAATGAACATATTCTTCTGAAAAAACATTCATAGTGATAACAAATAATGTAATGAAATGGAGCCCTGAGACTTTCTACATTTCCTGAAGCTATGGAAATCTAAACTTGCCACACTTTCTAGATTTGCGTGGGCTTTCTTGGATACATATACTTCAGGGTCTGTAGGACAGACAATTAGATTTGCGACATTTTGGAATCTGTTATAGAACCAGGGAATTACCCTGGTTTATATAATGTCCAAAAGAAGAGCAGACATCCTCATTGGCTACGGACTAAACAGTGCACATGTTGAGGAGTCCAGACTTGGTGCAGTGACATAACCACTGTGGTAGAGTGCACCTGTTCTTAAGTTCACCCATTTGTCATCAAAACAGTATGCCATAAGCCTCTCTGGCACTTACATTTTATCATTTGACACAGTGATCATGTTTACTGAGTGAAATATCTTCTTGATAACAATGGACTGTATGGACAAAAGTTATGGATAACATCTTCATTTTGAGAGATCACTCATGAAATAAACACATTGTTATTCATGAAGTTTGTCTATATTGTGCCTCAAAGCATATAAAGTCCCACTGAAAAGAAGGTATAGACTGGTGTGATAGAGGTTATTGTTGTATAGACTGGTGTGATAGAGGTTATTGTTGTATAGACTGGTGTGATAGAGGTTATTGTTGTATAGACTGGTGTGATAGAGGTTATTGTTGTATAGACTGGTGTGATAGAGGTTATTGTTGTATAGACTGGTGTGATAGAGGTTATTGTTGTATAAACTGGTATCATATGATTCAGATTGAGATTGTGATTAATGCTTTAGTCAGGAATATTCAGATGCATGCAAGTGTTTCAGCAAGTATCACCATTCCCTTATAAAATGGCTTACATTAATTATGACTTTTGTCCATTAATCGTTCTCTATTTCAATGATACAATGTACTGGAGATCTACCAATTACAATTGCAAGAATAGCATCGTCTTGGTCCAAAATCTTAACAAAAGTATCTACATCCACAATATCACATGTGGAGTTAAAGAGATCATTTTGGTTTTTCATGTTAACCATACATGACATAAACAGTTTTACAATGACATTCTCTTGAAAAAATTTCAGCTGATCCATATAGTAAACACAATGTCAGTAAACTGCTCATTTTTCTCTGTGATGAGCATACAGAGATAATTTTCATTACTGAATGTTATACAGGAATAGTTTTATTGACTAAGTCATGAGTTCAGATGGACATAAAATATATCTTCTCAATGAGATTTAATAGCATCATTTAGGGCATTTCTTCTTACTAAATTCACACAGTATGTCGTTTAGGTTATACATATGTACAAGTTGCAACATATTATATACGGAGGATTTTTTACTACCTGCATTGCATGTAGAACTATGTGAACATCTTAACTGACCAGGACAAACTAGAAACATTACTTAAAAATATGGTTATACTTTGCCTTGCATAACTTTCCTACTAGGTGCAGGGCTCTTTTTTCTGTGTAAAACATTGTACTGTACAGGCATAATACCAATGACATCAAATACAACAAAACTTGGAGTGTGCTTGTGTAGGTTACTGTTGCATAATACTGATGACATCCAATACAACAAGACTGGGGGTGATAACATGCAATACAACAAGACTGGGGGTGTGCTTGTGTAGGTTACTGTTGCAGCATTGGTGAAATGGAACCACTCACTCACTCACTCACTCTAAACACAATCCACTTGTGATGCTTCAGCTGCAGGCACCTGCATGTTCATTGTGGTAAATGTTTGCAAAACAGTTTATATAACATATTGTTACAAATTACTGATTAAGTGATAATTCTTACTGGGTCACAATGTTTAATATAAGGGTAACACTATTTTTCAGGGCATTATCATTTGCAGAAGACCGAGGGCTTCTGCAAATGATAATGCCCTCAAAAATAGCGTTATTGTTATTATAGCTAAAATGTATAGAGTTTTTAATACAATAAGAATAAAAACAGCGGCATCGGTTGAGAAGCATTTACTGCCAACAACAAAACGACGGAGGTCACTGACACACATTTTGCAAATATAGACACGTCATAGAACAACACAGATGACGTCACTATTGAGAGTGACATTTGACCTTGAACTTTGCTCATACTACCAGCCGCCATTGATTTCAGTGATCAACAACGTTAGACTTCAAGTCGATATTTTCATTGCTGTATGTTGTCATTTATGGTACAATTGTTATGGTTGGCATAGGCAGGAAAGTGCATAATGGCACAGGCACATGTGACGAATGTGAGCCAGACATATGGTCAATAATGAACCCAAGTTCATTCGAGCCGTAGGTGATTGACCTTCAACAGCTGAGCTACTTATGACGTCACCTAACAACGGGCTTGATAATGGCCCGTCGTCAAGCATTTTGCGGGCGTTATCAAGTTACAGTGGACCGCTCATTTCTGATAACGTGCGGTCGTTTTAATGATAATTCTATCCATTTTAGCTATAAAGTTGAATAAGGCAGGCTATTGAGTTGATCACACACTTGGACACACAGATAACTGGAGTACACCACTCTACCTGCCCCTTCATGAACACTTGACCTACATGATCGCTGCCTGACCGCTTCAGTATAACCGTTTCTCACTCTCAAACCAAGACTTTGGTGATTTGTGACCCATTACTTCTGATTTGACTCAAGTGCATTGTACTAGAAAACTCTGTTGTAAATTGTTGCATGTTGCTCTCTACTCAATAAAAAATATCGAATATTTTATACCTTTTGTCACAGCAAAGTTGTAACCGTAACAGTGTTTGGCATGAATGAGCATATGTACCAGATGAACCTCCACATGGAGTACAGTGTTGTGCCTCACACATTATGTAGGTAAAAATTCCTCTTTTCTTCTTAATTTCTTGTAACAACTTGCTTGTGAATGTGGTGTCGTGGTTATATGGCTGCAGCAATGCTGAAACCATTTACAATCTTCTTTCTTCCAATCGCTCACCATCATTCCAATTGGCTGACTCAGTCAGTGACACAGCTTGACCATCTCAAACATTTTTATCACCTGGTCACAATTCTGGAGGCACTCGATAGACCTTTCCATGACCTTTGCATGGGCGCAGCAACGATAAACTGGTCTGTATAAGTATTTCTGATGTCATGTCTAAGGCAAACATTGCAGGTAAGAAATGTTTACAGTACTAAAGCTTTAATAAATGACCAGGTCATGTCAATACCTTGTGCTCCTTGTTGTAACTCGGCAATTGTAATTTTGCATGAAAACTGACCGCCTTTTAAAGACGTTGCATTTAATATGAAACTGTTAGGGTAACTGTATCTCATAACATAATGATTATCTATTAGTGTTGTTAAAAATTACTAATATATTTTCTTACTTACCTCACACAGATTTAAAAAAATAATGTTCTCTTGCAACTAGAAATAACAATATCATTATGTCAGAGAGGTATCTCAATCTGTAATTATGCAAGGTGAAAATGTAATGAGTGGGTATGTATGGCTGATTATGATAGTTTCTGTTACAGAGCCACTACCTCACAGTTGTGAGTGCTTTTCTGTATATTTTGTTGTTAATTAAATGATAATTATGATGGGTCACATTTTGTATAATAGATGATCTGCATTTTTAGGATTCTCGCAGCAGGCTTGTGCAGGAATCATCTGCCCTTGACTTCCTGTTTGTTTATTTCTGTTTCGGGGGCATTCTACTGTATTGGCTATGGCTGTAGGTGCTCGTACTTTCGGGAAATGACTGAAAATACATATATATAAAGGCTAGTTGCCGTGTTGACACAGAGACACACACTCGGTCATTCACTAGAGTTACCTTGCCAACGCTTTATCCGTCAACGCCTGATCTACTGCTGTCAGACCGCTCACTGTGTTCATTCTGCACGACTCTGCACGACTGTTTCTCTCTCACACTAAGACTTTGTGAGTTTGCTACTATATACATATATATTGTGACCCATTGTCTTAGCTTTTGCCGCATTTTGTATTGTATTTGAAATCTGTATTGTGAAATTGACTTGTGACTTTGTATACCTTGCTCTTTGCATAATAATACAGAGTTTGAATGTTTCAGACTTATCTTTGTTCACAGGGGATTTCTTACATTGTTTGTCACGCTGAATTCTTAACCGTAACAAAATTGGCGGCTCGTCCGGGATAGAATTAATTTGACATTTGAGACCATTTGTGAACTTTATTTCAAATTTGTGCAATTTTGCAACAAGTTAATTGTCGAATGCAACAAGTTAATTGTGGAACCAGCAAAATGGTGTTTGAACTTGAGAAGTTTGTATTGTCCCCTGACTCTGAGACAATCAGTCATTTGAGGATTTATGGCAAATTTCTTCACATCCCAAACTTGATGCCAAAACTGCAACTAAGAAAGTGAAATCCCAAATATGACATAAGTTGCATTTGACCACTTTCTAAATGGCATCGTGTAATCATAGCTTTCGGCTGTGGGAACTGTGCCAATTTACACCAATCAGAAGGGTACACAAAGTACACAGTCTAGACTGCCAGTTGTCTGACTTTCATTTCTGAGGAAGTCATGGTGGCTGAGCGGGCTAGGCAACTGACTTTGTGTGCTGGCAAGTAGGTGCCTGACTCTGAGGGTACGGGTTCGAATCACGAACCAAACAAGTGCTAGAATTTGTACTTTACTAAGAACCTGAAATCCCAAATATGACATATGTTGCATTTGAACACTTTCTAAATGGCATTGTGTAATCACTGCCATGAGGAAATTTCAGAAATTGAAATTTGTGTTGAATCACTATATTGGTGAGGGAATTTTTGAAGATGATGTTTTGGAAATGGTGTCAGAGGAAGGTTCAGATCAATTAGAAATAAAGAAACTTTAAATTCAGTTACAAATTCAAAAAGAAGAAAATAGAAAACAGGAAGAACGGAAAAGGATGGAAATAGAAAAAGAAAAAGAGATGGAAATGAAAAAGTTTCAGATGGAGAAGGAAAGAGAAAGAGACAGAAAGGAATTAGAATTAAAGAAATTGCAAGCTGATAGAGAAATTTTTCTGAAAAAACTTGAAAACCCTTCTCAGACCTCAGATTCTTCCTCATTGACATTGCAAGGCATGCTAAGCTTGTACCCCTTTTAATGAGAAAGAAGTAGACAAATATTTCCTACATTTTGAATAGGTTGATGAAAATCTCAAGTGGCCTAGGGAGTCATGGACTATGTTACTGCAAACTGTTTAGAAGGGTAAAGCTCAGGATGCTTATTCAGCCTTGTCAGTACAGCAAAGCTCAGATTATGATCTTGTCAAGAGTACACTTTTGAAAGCTTATGAATTAGTGCCTGAGGCTTATCGTCAGAAATTCAGGAATGCTCACAAAAGGGACAATGACACTTTTGCTAGAGTTTGCTAGAGAAAAGGAAACATTGTTTGATAGGTGGTGTGGATCTGAGGACGTCACAGATTTTGATGGTTTGAGACACTAAGTGTTGATGGAAGATTTCAAGCAGAGTGTTCATTCTGACCTTAAGACTTATTTGGATGAACAAAAGGTTCATGACTTACATAAGGCAGCACTGTTAGCAGATAATTATTGTTTGACTCACAAGAGTTCTTTTAAGTCTCCGGGTAATACAAAGTTTTCTGGCCAGAAGTGCTTTTCCCCCGCTAAGACTTCAGGACAAGCAGGTTACAGTGGTGTTAGAACAGGTTCAAATTCTAGTGGCAAGCAGTCACATACTTTTCAGTCTAAGCCTAAGACTACCAGTGGTTCTGATCCTGTTTGTGCATATTGTAAGTAGCCATGTCATTTGATGTCTGCATGTTACAAACTCCAGTTTAGAAATCAGGCTACAGGTTCCCCAAATGCATTTGTGTCCATCGCACCTAAGCCTTTCTTTCCAGGTAGTTCTGAGGAGAGTTTTGTCTGTGAGAGTAAATCTCCAGATTCTGTAGTTCAGAAGGAGTTTTTGCCCTTAGTGTATGAGGGTTCTGTGTCACTTATGGGACCCCAAGGCCTGTTATCTTATCTTGAGGGATACTGGAGCTCTTCAATCTCGGATTTTGAAGGGTATTTTGCCTTTTTTCTGATGAGTCTTCAGCTAACTCAGATGTTTTGCTTCAGGGTATAGGTGGCAATTCTTCTGCTCCTCTCCGTTTTGTGAATTTGACTTCAGATCTGATTTCAGGTGAGGTGAAAGGTGGTCTTCTTGACTCTCTCCCATTTCTGGGTTTCGATGTATTGATCTGTAATGATCTTATGAGGTCCATAGGTGGCGCTGATCCTACTGTCACTGTTTTGCCGGAGAGTGCAGATAGTACAGAAAAACGGAAGGATGAATTACCGGGTACTTTTCCTTCTTGTGCAGTGACGAATGTTGAAAGGCACTTCTTCCAAAGGCACTCTGACAGAATGATACCATTTACTATTTGTCATAGTGATCCATTCATGGATCATTCTTTGTGTGAGATACAGACGGATGACTTATCTTCAAAGAGTAGTAGCTCTTCAGGACTTCTTGAAAAGTCAGATAGTTTATCAGGTGGTGAACACATTCTTTCCACAGAGCAGCTTATTAGTGCACAGGGTGAGGATGTTGAAGTGCAGAAGTTGGCTAGTAAGGCTGTTTCTTTTGAGGAGGTTATCAAGGTTTCAGTTTCTTATTACTACAAGGATGGTGTTCTGATGAGGAAATATAGTTCACTGAATGCTCCTGTGGAGGATGAATGGAAATTGTACCATCAAATTGTGGTACCGAAATTATTTTGAAAACATATACTTTCATTGGCACATGAAAGTCCCATGGCAGGTCATTTGAGTGTAAACAAAACTTGTGATGACATTTTGGCACATTTGTTTTGGCCCAGTTTGAGACAAGATGTGGCTGAATTTTGAAAGACCTGTCATGCAAGTGTTGGAAAACCAAATCAGAAAATTTCTTCCACTCCATTAAAACGTATAGCGGCTTTTGGAGAGCCTTTCCATAGAGTTATTATTGATTGTGTTGGTCCACTACCTAAGACTAAGTTTGGTGCTCCTGTGATTGTCAAGGCTTTGATCAAGTTTTTCACGTTAGTTGGTTTGCCAGATGTTGTTCAGTCTGATCAGGGCTCAAACATTATCTCTAAGGTGTTTTAACAAGCTATGTACCAGTTGGATATTAAGCAAGTTAAGTCTAGTGCTTATCCAGAGTTGCAGGGAGCTGTAGAGAGGTTTGGTCAAACTTTGAAGAATATGATGAACACTTTTGGTTTTGAGACAGAGAAACTTTGGGATGAGGGTGTGTGTTTGTTGTTGTTTGCTCTCAGGGAGTCAGATCTGGAAAGTTTAGGGTTTAGCCCCTTAGAGCTTGCTTTTGGTCACAGTGTGCCTTGGACACTAAAACATTTAAAAGAACAATGGTTCAATGACAGTTCTGAGATCAATGTTTTAGACTGTGTCTACAAAAGTAAGTGATTTGGTCAGAAAAAGCATGAAAGTTTCACAGAAAGTCAAAAGAGAGAAATTCCACTTGTGGTGAGAAAGCAACACACTCTATGTCGTCCTGACACCTACCCGTCGTAAACAAAAGAGGTTGTGTCATGTACACATGATTCAGAAATATCATAACAGGTTAGAAACCAAACAGGTTAATTGCAATGCCACACTCTCCCGGTTACTGATTGTACTGAAGACAATGGTAAACATGTTGACAACATTGATGATGGTGTTAGCAGTGTGCAGCTTTAATGAGTTTTCTCATTTATTTCCTGATGTGCCTGGTCGAACTGATGTTGTTAGCCATGATATTGATGTAGGTGATGCTGTACCTGTAAAACAACACCCTTATCGCATGAATCCTGTGAAACATGAAATTCTGCAGATTGAAGTGAAATACATGTTAGACAATGACATTATTGAACCCAGTGACCGCTGTGCTCACATGAAAGCTGTCAATGCACTCTTACGAACTGATTCATACCCAATACCGAGAGTGGACGAATGCAATGATCGCATTGGCCAAGATAAATATAGAATTAAGTTTGACTTATTGAAGGGCTTCTGGCAGATTCCACTCATGAACCGTGCAAAGATCTGCATTTGCTACACCAGATGGACTGTATCCGTACAAAGTGATGCCATTCGGTCTGAAGAACGCGCCAGCGACATTCCAGAGACTCGTCAACAATGTCACATCTGGTCCTGATACTGTTGAAGCTTACATGGATGACGTCATCAATTGCGACATGGCGTGAGAAGACCATTTGAGAGGAACTTTCCTCGAAAGACTATCTGAAGCAAAATTGACTGTGGATCTCGCCAAGTGGGAATTTGGGAGCCCTGTGGTTTGAGCTGGCCAGGCCTCAATATATGGCTGACAGGCGTTTATCTGAAATTATGATCAAAGTAAAAATTTTTAGGGCATGTTGTAGGGTTGGGCATGGCCAGGTACAGCCAGTTCATGCTAAGGTTGAAGCAACTGTAAATTTTCCAGTGCCTCAGTCAAAGAGTGAACTCATGACATTCTTGGGTATGGCAGGCTGTTATAGAAAGTTTTGTAGAAAATTTCTCAGATGTTGTATCACCACTTACCAACCTTTGGGGGGAAAAAGAAATATTTCATTGGGACAGCAGTTGTCAGAGTGCATTTGTCAAAGCCATAATCATGAATTCCCAGTATTGCAGGTAACAAACTTTGAGAACGCATTTAAGGTACAAATTGATGCAGGTGATGCAGATGCAGGTGTTTGACAATTTGACAAGCATCAAAGAAATCATTCTAACATTGAAAAAGAGACATGAGGTCTTTTGCTAGCATGACAGGATTTGGAAGTGTACCTAGGTACCTCTACCTTGCCCATTAATGTGTTTACTGATCACAATCCCTTTACTTTTCTTCATAACATGAAGAACAAGAACGTTCAGTTTGTTATGAGGTGGAGTTTGACCTTACAAGGGTTCAGTTTTGTGATCAGACACATTTAAGGCAAAGACAATGTTTGTGCTGATGTACTTTCCAGGCTGTAAATGTATTATGACTTCATGATGTTGTATGTATGTTTTTGCATTATATCATCATAATTCTGCAAGATGTTTTTCATGTTACTCATATTATCACATCATGTTTTTATGTTATCTTGCTAAGGTTGTAATCGAAAGTTTCCTTAAGGGGAGAATGTTATGAGAGTGTATTTTCTGTAAATTGTATTATTGATTAAGTGATAATTATTATTGGGTCACAATGTTCAGAGATTTGAGTGAAAGTTATTATGGGTCACTCTTCATATGATAAATATTCAGTGCTATCAGGAGCAGCAGGCTTTATAAGTAGTGCTGTAGAGCTGCTTTCCGTGACTAGTTGTGTTTACTTCTGGAAGCCAGTGAGAAAGTTCTAAGTTTGTGGTGATGTGGTCGGAAAGTGCTCGAATATTTAGAAATGAGTGCTTGTGTGTATATATATATAGCTGGTTACTGTGTTGAGGACACACACGGACTACTCTTGGAATAACTGGAGTACATCAATTGGCCTACCTGCAGTCTGCCACTTCGTCAACATTGATTGACCACTCACTGCATCTGTTTCTCACCGTAAACCATTACTTTGGTGAGTTGATATTATATTTGTGATCCATAACTTTAGATTTCACTAAGGTGCATTGTAGATGAAACCTCTATTGTGAATCTTTTTGTCATGCTTTTGTTTGCTCAATAGATAATATTGAATATTTTAGACTTGTCTGTGCTCATGATAAATTTAGGATTTCTAGGGATAATAATAGGGATTTCTTACACCTTTTGTCATGGCAAATTATTAACCATAACACAACTGATAAACAAGGGATACAACATGTTTTGGGACTGCCCAATTTTGTGTAGAAGTTTGTTCCACAATATCTTTCAGAGACTTATTCAAATCAGGTGTTGTAATTTGCTGGAATGATGATATTCACATCAAAGCATTGATGAAGTGAAGAAGCCCTTGTCTGCTAAACCAGTTCTGAAGTATTTCAATCCAGAGGCTGAAACTGTTTTGCAATGTGATGTGTCAGAAAAAAGTTTAGGGGCTTGTATTATGCAGAGCAATCATTCAGTTATGTATGCATTGTGATCACTCACTGAGACTCCAACAAATTATGCTCAGATAGAGAAGGAGCTACTTGCCATTGTGTTTGACATGGAGAAACACATGTGTTTGACAGATGGTCATGGCTAATACCCTCCGTCGTACCTTTCTACCACAAATGTCAGACCAGTGGAATCAAGATGCTCACTGTATCATGATGGCAGACAGTCAATCTCCAGCTGAAATAGATGTTGAATCAATGGATATGTTGAGTTATGTTCCAATATCATCACAAACATTCACTCAGATATCTAAGGCCTCATCTCAAGATAGTGAAATTCAAGCAGTAGCAGCAGTCATCAAAGAAGGATGGCCAGACAATAAATCTGATTTCCCATCTATAGCTCAGCAATACTTCCACTCTATAGATGAACTGTCATTCCAGAATGGTGTAGTCCTTAAAGGTGAACGTGTGGTAGTTCCTAAAGCTGAATGGTAGTGCCTAAAGCATCATGGTCAAACTACACTCTCGTCACTCTGGAATTAAGAATTCTCTTAGAAGTGCAAGGGTAGCAGTGTTTTGGCTCAATATGAATAGAGATGTGAAGGAATTCAAAAACAGGTGTGAAATTGTGCCTGTTACAATGATGAGCAACAAAGATATTCACTGAAAAGTTACAGCCTACCCTTGGAGAAAGTAAGAGTTGATTTGTGGGACTTTGAGGGGAAGGACTTTCTCATAGAGACTGACTATTACTCAGACTTTTTTGATGTAGATAGACTGCATGGTAAGATATCAAAGAGTGTCTGATGGAGCAGTTTGGAAGACATGGCATTCTGCTTCAAGTCATGTCAGACATTAGAAAACCATTTGGCTCCAAAGCCTTTGCAACATTTGTCAGAACCTTTGAATTTGACCTTGTCCATACTCTCTGTGCTATCCACAGTCCAACAGGAAAGTTGAGAACTCAGTGAAATTGTCCAAGAGAATAGTGATAAATCAAAATACACACCTCTGTACGATATGTTCCCATTCACTTTGTATTGGCTCATCCTCATATCAACCTCTTATGACGTCATTTGAGGTTGTTTCCATATATCCCCCTTGGGCATTATCTTGTCCTCCATGGGACTTACAATATCAATGTTTGCTCGGGCGAATATGGAAAACCTCGGCCATGCCTCGATTTTCCATATTCTCCGTCATGAAAAAACATCGGCAATTCTTGAATATTTCTCTCGACTTCCGTCTCGAGAAATATTCAAGAATTACCTGTCAAAATGACAAAATAAATGAGCAAGTGTACTTTTTATTACTTTTTCACCACAACATGAATGACACAGTTCGTAGCGATAATTGCGCCAGAAGAGGTTGGAGGGAG
This sequence comes from Haliotis asinina, assembly GCF_037392515.1. Taxonomy (NCBI): domain Eukaryota; kingdom Metazoa; phylum Mollusca; class Gastropoda; order Lepetellida; family Haliotidae; genus Haliotis; species Haliotis asinina. Next base: position 25,102,963 of record NC_090291.1, read on the forward strand.
CACAGTCTCCTGTGCAGTTGTGTTGCAAACGTCTGACGCATCCTCAGTCTGATCTCCTGGATGGTGGTGTGTGTGTGGTTGGGTGTTGGTGTGGTGGTGTGTGTGGAGGTGTGATGATGATTTTAAGGGAGGGGGTAACCCATTAAAACCGCCCCCCTCCCCCCAGCCATAATTACGAACGGTCCCTAGAAAGGTTACTTTTTTGACGATGGCATAAAATGGAAAACAAATCGACTTGTAAAACCAACACCGTCAGATAAACTTTTGGCCCTACTAATGACGTCATTGAATAGTGTTTCCAGTTTCTGTTGTTTTATGTACATGTTATAACCGCCTTCATGTCTTATTTTCAGATTTCTGGTTTAATTTTAGAAGTTAGACTCACCCTCAACACTGCGGTGTCCCGTTCGCTCCATAATCAGTTGTTCAGGTACTCCTTTCTCATACAGCTTCGTTGCTGTAGTGACCCTTAGAGAGTGGTTTGTCATATGTCCAGTTATACCTGCTTTACGACGAAGTTCGGGGACCACTTTCTGCAATGTGTTGTGGCCAATCGGTTGACGACTGTACCAGCATGTATCTGTAGGGTGTTGTAGTGGCGTCAGGTAGAACATCTCATCCCTTCCATCTGTGGGACACAGACTCGTGTACTTCTTGTACAGCATTACGTGACAACGTTCTTTACATTCACTTGCGTGGTGTGTTGCCTCTTTAGGAGTTATCTTGAGATGCTTAAGTCCGCCTTGACAGGTCTTTGAACTATCTTCTTTGTACTTAAGATATGCTCGCTTTTCGGTAGGTTCTCACAAGGTAATCAGAGATGGCTTGTAACGAAAGCTTCTGTGTTCAGATCCACTTCTCAGAGAGAAATGTTTACCATTTAGATACACCATAGTATTTACAAGAACTCTGGCGTTGTGACCGCCAAGAAGTTTTAGTTTCCACAGTTGGTACTCTTCATCGTCCCTAATAGGCTCGGCTTGTTTCTTCTTTCGTCCCAATCCAGTATTAGTAATTCTCTTAAGTTCACCATCAAACACTTGCCTGAATTCCTCGAATTCTGGAGAGTTGAGCATGTCCAGATCTCGCTTAGAGGTAAGTCGAATGTGAGACTGAAGTCCCATAACAAGAGATACAAGTGAAGACGGCGGGTCCATCTCTCCATTTTTCTTTCTTACTTCCATTACAAATCTACTCAACCAGAATGTTAGTTCTTCCGTATCCATATTATCATGAGTTTTCATGATTTTCTCCTCGTTGAGCCTGTTGTTATTTCGCCATATTGCCCACGTGTTATAAGTGTTCATGGCCCATTTGTTTCTACGACGGGTGTTCACGGGTACAGCAGTGCGGGTTCGGCCTTCTGTGTCAGTTTTAGACGAAATAAACTTGAACCGCCCCTGTGTTCATTTCTATATCAACCTCTTGCGAGGTTGCTATTTACTACGGAATATGGCGCATATCCTTATTCAGGGATATTTCAATGAAATATTTAGCACGAACTGTGCATGGTGACATGATCACCCAACACCAAGCTTGTTACACATTTTTACCTACAACTAAGTGAAAATCCTTCCTCACATGATATCACTGCAGTTTGCAGCAGTGCTGTGGCAACATTGTTGTGTAACCTGCTTGTGGTTTCACTGGCAGGTGAGAGTGAAGCAGTTGACTTTTTGCCAACTTTAATTAATCGCATCATATGTCATATTTGGGATTTAACTTTCTTAGTAAAGTGCAAATTCTAGTACTTTTTGGGGTTGAATCCCATCCGAGATTCGAACCCGCACCTTAACTAAGAAATTGAAATCCCAAATATGACATACCTTGCATTTGACCACTTTCTAAATGGCACTGTGTAATCATAACTTGTAATGGCTGGGTATTATGTAACCATACGCTCATTTTAGAATGAATTTGGCGTTCGCTTAAGACTAGCCACATGTCTTTCATATGTAATGGTTAAAAAAAGTACCAACAAATGTGACTTTATTTGTTTTTTAAGTCACATGGAATAATGTGAATGAAGACCCAAAAAAGACATTTGTGCTTATGAAGTTATAGTAGTATTTCATATGTGAATTATTAAATCTCTGCACATTTAACGTCTTTCCCAAGGTTATGATCGCTGCATGCCAGAACATGAGATTTTGCTCACAACATGTTATAATAGGCTACCTCAAAAGATGTGTATCACAAATGTCTCAAAGTAACATCTTAACTAACTTGATTACTATCAACTTGTCAACAACTCTCCTGATGCTGTTAACTCAGTGTGGGGACAGATTCAATGCATACATGACTCAAATTTAGTTGATGATATCATCTAGTTAATCTTTGGTGAAGATTTAGGTATATCAGTCATGTGACGTAGTAATAAAGAGCAGTGTTGGTAATATATCATTGTTTGTTTGGAGAGTTTATGGCAGAACAGGAAGAAAGTTCACATTAAAACTGTACGTATTTGCACAATTGACTGCACCATGCTTTCTGTATCTTATTGGGAGCTGGGGGAAGAGCAAAAAAAGTAACTGAACAAACATGCAAGATTGTCCTAATGTTATATTTATGTCCAAATAAAACAGGAAATGTATGACATGATCATGACTACTTCTGTTTCCGTGCGGATGTTGTTCTGAAAGTGCTGCTACTCCCTGTAGAACGGAGCCCTGTGGTCTGAGCTGACTTCAGGAAGGTAGTACTGCCACTTGCATCCCGGGCCAGTCCTCGACGTATGGATGACATGCGTTTATCTGAAATTATGATTAAACTAAAAATAATTGATGTAATGGACAATAAAAACAAGCAGGGTTCACTAATAACCCAGACCTCGACTCCAAAATTAGCAAAAGAACAATTTTCATTTTGAAGGTTTTGCAACCATAGATTTGGTGAGATACTTGAATACTCTAATATTCTTCAAACTTTCAATCAACCCAGGGTAAAAATAAAATTCAGTATCATGTTAAAGGTATGGTACCATTACATCCTTAAGTCATGGCAGATTATGTTATGTCATATTGCCTTTAGGAACTTAAGCAAGAATGTCAGTATTTTGACTGATTTGAGTCAAAGAACAAAATGGATGTCTTGGATATAAGGAGTGAGTGAATGAGTTCAGTTTTACACTGTTAGCAATATTCCAGTAATATCATTGCAGGTGACACCAGAAAAAGGTTTCATTCATTGTACCCATGGGTGAAATCAAACCTAGGGCCAAAATTTTCAAAGCTCTCTTCGCGTTAAGATAGTCGTAAGATAATGTTAATGAATGCCACTTATGGCTATCTTAGTGCAAAGAGTGCTTTGATACTGTAAGCCAAGGTGTGTGATGAGCAAATGCTGTAACCACAAGGCTGCCTCACCACCCTTTGGCTCTAAAGAAACTGATGTGTGAAAAATTTGGCAATAAAAAAAATGAAAGACTGACATTAGGAAATGAAAAGGAAAGAATTTGGACTAAGCAATAACAAATTCATGGTTACAAAGACATTCTGCCAAAAGAAAGAAATTGATTAACAGCATGCTTGCTTTCTCCTCAATTGTTTGACCTATCTGAGCAGATTAGATTTGTTCTGCCATTCTCTGAACATACAGTTCAAAAGTTGTTTTTTTTACATTGTGTAAAGGTGTCTGTTACTTTCAAATGTCCTGATGTTGTGGCAGTATTTAGGGGTATAGGTCATGAAAGTCATTCTGCATTACTGTTAAGTAGTTAAGATTTTCTGGGGGTTGCAGTTTTGAAGGCTTATGAATAGGTTCTAAAAGTTACAGTCAGTTCAGGTATGCTAAGAAAAAAGATAATAGCACTATTGAATTTTTTATGCAGAGGGAATCTTTGACTGATGGGTGATGTACATCAAATGAGATAAATGAGTTTGAGGAGTTTTCAAGCCAGAATTCTCAGGGTACAGAAAAGAAAATGATAGCTCATCCCCTCTACTTTTTGCCCCTATACTTCTGTAATGTAAAGTTCTACTTCAGCTGGTATAGACATACTTCAAAGTTTCACACGAAGTGGTGTGTAGCTTTTGGTTTGTGTTCAGTTCACACTAAAGTCAAATAATCTGCTGATGATGGTGATCAACAGGCCAGGATTTCTGACTTCACACGGATGTTTGAGAGGTTGTAAATGAACAAAAATTTGTTTTATTGCCTATGAGGATGAAAATATCAGGGTTCATATTTTTCACACAATGCCCTAGGGCAAAATATAATTTTGTCATTGCAACATGATAACATGAAAAACGCGATGACATCATTCTTCTGTGATGATGCATTCTACATGTGGCAACAGGAGGTAGTCAGCCAAGGTTTGAAAGTAGAATTTGAGTAGTATATACAATGGGGGTTCTGGATCACTTTCAAGAAAAGTCTCTACAAAGCCTTATTTACTAACTAAGGCTTTGGTTGGGCCCTTAGCTCTTGCTACTATTACCCCTACTACTTAACGTGTGTTGGAGGTAACACTGTGCCGTACGGTACGATCAATAATTCTTCTCTTACCCGGCCTATGTCACGTTTATATCGATGAAACAGTTTAACGTGAACCGCCTATGATCTCTTTGGTGTTCGTAATAAAGGCTTGCTGGGCTTTTTGTATCCCCTGTTCTATGTACTTTTTTTTCTCGTCCTCGCTGATAGTAGACTTACGAGACTTGGACCGAATATCTTGTTTCATTCCGTTATATTTTGTGAGTTCAGAGAGGATTGAACGAAACTCCTCTTCTGAGATCTTACTATCAGAGAGTGCCGTGGAAATACGCCCACTTACTGTGTTGAGCTTTGCTTCGGCCAGAATCCTGATCTCGTCGTGTTTCAATACCTTACGATGAAGTCTGCGTGATACTAACTTAAGCACCAACCCTAACACCCCTACCACCCCAGCTGTTATTTCAATACCTAGCACTATAGGTGCAGCCACTATGGTAGCTAACAACCCAACACCTGCAGCCCCTAGTCCCATGCTGGTTGCCATAAGGGTAGTGTCAGCCCCGTCCACGATATTGAAAGCTCTATTATACTTCTTACATAGTGCTTTCCGCGTGTCACGGTCTTGTTCTAGTTGGCGTTTCACATCACATAACTGCCTCAAGCAGAACCCATCTACGGTTTCCAGCGTCTTCGCTACTTCCTCTACGACTGGGTACAGACCCATCCTATAATATATATTATGAAAGATATTTTAATTGGGTTTCAGTTAAAAGTCTATCAATGTATTTGAAGTCTACAAGATCTAGACTATTAGTCAGGGTAATAGGTGAGAGGCTAATATACCTTTCTGTTGTAATAAAAACCCCACTGAGGCTTATTAAGTGGTTTATAGAACCCGTGGTATCCCGTTGTATAACAATACGACAATATTGGTGCATGTGTTCGTTAGACCAGTGTATTGACACCCCGGGTAAAATTTGGTGTACTGTTGGGGGGTTTTCATTGAATAAAGACGTAAAGACGACTTCTATGATGAGTGTGAAAGGGGGGAATAGTCTATTAGGATTATTGCTAAATGTTAATCTATTGTTTGACCCAGTACTTAACCCCTTTTTTTTCCCGTCCCAAATAGTTATCATGCGTAATTTCCTCTCCGGAATGAAATCCCCGGCCCAGATACCGTTGTTCCTAATCTTAGAGATATTCTCCCATTCGTCTAATGTGAGATAAGGTGAGGCGAGTGTTAAGTTGACCAACCATTTGGGCTCTTTTAAATCTGATAACGACACCCGTCTGTACACGTTGTCTTTGAAGTGCAGGATATATAAGGCGTCTTCCTCACCAGGCTGATCGAATCCCTCCGTATCTCCTAGGTCGTTAAGCGTAGTGTTGGGACGATGACTGGTCATTATTATACTATTACGATATAATTTCCAACTGGTTTTCTGATAATAATTCAGGGGTGAACTTCATACCCATGAAGTGTATGTTGTCAGGCAGGAAGATATTGGTTAGTGACATCTTGTTTTCCACGATCACGTTGACCCCCTGCAGACTGGTGTTGGAGCCGACATCCACCCGCACGTAAACGTTGCAAACTTGATACTGGTGTCGTTTCCCCCACCCGAGTTTGATCCCCTTCACGATCTCGACATCATTCCCCGATGGTTCCCCTAGGTAGACTTTGATGACCAGTGTTGAGTTTGCCTGTAGACTCTCTAGTATACTGACCACGCCTTCGAATTCAGACACCAACTGCAATTTCACGTTTTGTATGGCCGGTTTACTCGATAGCATGTGGGCTGCCATAGTGTTGAGTGGGCTGACGACTACGCTACGTCTCTGAGTTGGGACGTAAGCCACGAGCAGGGTTCCATTGTTCACGACTTTGTTTAGGTGGTTGTCTTTGTTATCCGTGAACACGTAGGGGGAGCCGAGCCTAATATTGAGAAACCAGTCGTCGTTATCAGGTAACAACACCCACTTGTCATCTTCGGTGAAGACGAGCATATATGGTTTGTTTCGGGCGACGGTAGTGCTCTCAACATCGTCTAAGTCGAACAGTTTACCCCCGAACGATGGGTATATTATCCAGTTATTACCGGTGTTGACAAGGGCGTACTTAGTGTTGACTTTTGCTCTTGTGGTATCTATTATATCACTTAGGGTTCCACCGGAGGGGACTTCAACGCGTTTGTAAATGTTGTTTTTCAGTTGCAAGGCGTACGATGTACCATCTACTCCGGGAGCGTCGAAACCGCGCGTGTCTCCGAGGTCGGAGATCCCGATATTGACGCATTTTTTCACTCCGGGCCCTTGTGCGCTGGTCATTTTACATGAAGCGTTAAGCTGAGGTGTCCTATATTTACAGGATTATGATTTATATCTAACACCGATATTGTCAGCTCAGGTATGTTGCCCTGGGTTAATCTCTTATACTGCCGTGGTGAAAACGACTCGGTTCTACCGTCGTTGTATTTCTCAGTTTTCACCGGCACTGCTCTCAGTATAGTGGAAGGGTGACCTCCTTGAATGTTGTACGTTGTGCTCACCTGACCGAGATGAATGTACAGCTCTCGGTACGGTACTAGATCGGGTAACTTCGTGCCTGTGACGGTTGTTGTTGGTTTTATCTCGTCAGGAGACATACCGAGTATCCTCGCTAATGGTCGGCCGAGCCTCAAGGGGTTTCTTCCGTTGTTGATTAACACCACTGTACCGTTTGAGTCGTTCATCTTGAGTTCAGCTCCCAGGGGTTTGAAGACCTCGTCGTTTAGAGAGCACACGCTGTACTAGCCGTCAGTTATCTGACTGCGAGTTCCACTGACGAACAGCTTATTGTTGCTGACGTTGATGTTAGTCCATTGCGGTAGGTAGGTGATATCGCAGAGTGCGACTTCGAGTTGGCCTGACGTGTTATCGATCGCGTGCGTCAGCTGAACGGCCTCACCGCTCGTTATTCCTGGAAGTGTTATGTACATGTTAGAGTATATATGCTCATTATATAAGAGTTTTAAAATGTTGTTTTACCCTAAACTGGACGTAGATTTCTCCCCCATGAAGATCGTGGTTGCTCCTGGGTTGTATTTCAATGCCCAGCTTTTAGATGTGTTCGATAAGTATAAGCTTTCGGTGACTAACATCAAGGCAGTCCACGCTTGGTTCAACAACCCTATGCAGTTCTGGCAGAATCAATTAAACTTTGCCGTGTGGTGCACTACAACGGGGTGTGGTGTGACATTGACCGACACTCGGCGTGGACCGCTGAGTCAGTCTGTGTTCAAGTTCCACGTGTACTACCAGGTCAGACGTATCCTTAAAGAGATCAGCGCCCCCCTCCCACAGGACAAAGCGTGGGACGCAACAAACAACCCGTACGATAGACGGGTCTACGAACGTATTTGCAATGAATTCGAAATAAGCCCGAAGACGGATTGGCGTTTGCCGGGGCTGAACCACGGATTGGGTATTCCTTACAGCGATGGGCTCTCAGTAAAAGCATTTAAGAAAGATTTACTAACAAACTTTATGAAACGAAAAATGTTTAGTACTGAGAATTTTTTCCATGCATTAGATGATATTGTTCCTAAACCTACCAAATATGGACCAAAACCAGTGAAAGATGCAAGTGATGATTTAGTGAAACGAGGTATACTTAGGCAGGACTTTGCTTTGTCGAGTAATGAATGGAGGGATGATCGTATGAATTTTGAAGGTGGTGTTGCTTTCATAATCCAGAAAGTGGAGCAGTCAACCGCAGACGGGTGGAAAATGTTCATGCTGGACACGTCGAAAGGATTCACTCGTGCCGGGGTAGTCAGGTTGAACGACTCGATTCGAACGTACGTGTGGGCGCTGTTGGGTGCGCAGTCGATGACGCGTTCCAACATCCTCGGTAAGGGAACTGCTTACGACACTCAGAAACAGTTCGTTTCCAACGTTGAGGATGCTATCAATTCTCCAGTTGATCTCCCGCGGGCCATCGACCATTACCAAAACGTGTTAGAATACGCCAGATCGAAAGTCAATTACGTGTTCGGCGTGGGGCTGTACATGGCTCCGAGTGATATGCAACTGAGAGTAAAAAAAGTGGTGGGTTATAACAACAAAATAGTCATAGCCACGAAGGATCAAAAGTTGGGTATCAACCCCGATATTAACACCCCCTATATCCCACACATCCCACCACGTGAAACGGGTATAGTGGCGCCACCCCCGGAGCCTAAAGTTCATGTGGGGGTACCCCCCACACACCCCCATATTCAGGCCTCCTATCAGCAGCATATTGATAGTAAAACGGCCCTGGTGGTTGGTGGGGTAGCTTTGGGACTTATTTGGTTAAAGATTTCTTAGCCGCTACGTACACCAGACCCGCCACGGCGACGATGGCTGCCCACAGGTTTTGACTGAGCCACGTGGCAGTTTTAGCCAGAGCGCCCAACAACCACGAGACGATGCTACCCAGGATGCCGGGAAGGGCTTCGGCGGCTTTACCAGCCAGTTTAGCTAGACCTTCCCCGCGTTTTTTTATCCAGTCTTTAACACCACCGCCACTTGGGGTTCCGCTGCCGGCAGGCCCCACAGGGGTACCCCCTGTCAGTGACACCACCAGGGTTGATATGATGAAACCCAATGCAGTCAGAATGCTGGCGATGGTGATCCCTTGCTCCCGGAACTATATCCGAATCCTGTCTGCTAACGTGGTATCTCGGTAGAGGACTTGATTGATGGTTTCCCGCACACGGTTGGTCTGGGATCGAAGCTTTTCTTTGTAGCCGGACGCTGTCTCCAACCAGACCTGCCTTTCCTCTTCCAAATTACGTATTCGTTCCTCGATGGTGGCTTTCATAGACTCGTCCTCAGTTTCACCGAGTTTGCCCTTTTCATAGTTGATGTGGTCGTCTATCTCACTCACTTTGGCCGTGCTTTTCCAGAGCTGACCACGAATGGTTTGCATCAACAGGTCCAACCCCTTCAGTTCAGGTAATTTCGAGGCCCGGGAAGGGCTTGTTCTTGTAGTCGGCCAACACCTTTTCAATATCATAAGTCATGTTTTGATCCGATGTGGCGTCCCTGATGCCTTCCAGACTTTGAACTAACTTCGGAGGATACTGCTTAGGTCGCGCGCCACCGTAATCTATGAAGCCTAGTTCATCGCGGACAAAGTTACTCCCATGTCGACTGCTCAGTGTTGATAAAGCAAGCGGTTCTCTCGTTCGTTTATGCATGAGATCGATCTCCGGGTGAGCCTTCAAACGCAGCGTGCCATTGCTATCGATGGTAAACCTGGAATAGTCCCTTCCCAACGGCTTGAGTTTGGATTTATTTTCAACTGCGTTGTAATAATCGTCGACGGCGCCCTCCATGAGTGGGTCACCTGAGAATGAGGTCTCCTGGTCATCATTGAATGCCTGGGCACTATCGTCCCACATATCATTCATAGGTATGTCTTCATCCATTATTTAGTATTAAAAATATATTTCATTTATATATAACAATGTACGGCAGAAAATTAGATCCTTTCAGAAGATTGAGAGAGCCATTAGGAGCCAGAGCCGTGCGCCAGTCGGTGACCATCACCAACAATCCCAGCAAGATAGACCAGAATCAAACTCTGCTGGTTAGATTTCCAAACCTTGGTGAGAATGACCTTATTGTACCAGGCACTGTTCGACTGGCGTTCAATATCACGTTGACCTCCGACAACGACAAACGCGAGCTAGTGCGGAACGTGGGTCGAGCTATCATCAAGAAAACGACCGTCAAGATCAGCGGTAACGAGGTGCTGAGCATCGACGACAGCGACGTGTTTCACTGCTACGGGGATCTCTGGAAAAGCGAGGGAGAACGAGTCAATGATGTGTACCAGGGCATCAGCAAATCAACCCGGTCGCGCATAGGGTATGCCTTCACGCCAGACCAGCAAGACAAGCTATCGGACGGTGAAAAGGCCATCGCTCGAGCATACGGGAATCGATTCTGCGTGCCGCTCGACTTCGAGTTGCTCACGGGACACGCGCCGTTTTACCAGGCCGCGCTGGGTGATAGGCTTGAATACGAGCTCACGTTTAACGGCTATAGCAAAGTAGTGCGTACGCCGAACGGTGATGAGGCCAGTTATGCCATAGACAACATCTCTCTGGAGTTCGACATGGTCACTAGCCCGGAGCTGGCCAGGCAGGTTCGAAGCCAGTACTCTGGGAAGATGGCTATCCTGTACGATCGCGTACTGAGGCATAGATCAGTCGTGCGAGATAAGAGCGACACTGTGTGGAATGTCAACCTGAACGTGCCGGCGCGATCGATGAAAGGTATCCTGGTCGTCCCCGTGGAGGATTACGAGCCATTCCGGAGGGACAGCGAGAAGTTTTTCAACCCCGAGATTGAAAAGGTGGAAGTGACCATCGAGGGCGTGCCCAACCAGCTGTTCAGTCATGGTATGAGACCACACCAGCAGTGGGATGAGATAAAAAAGCTACCAGTGGGGGATTACATAACAAAGGACCTGGACCTCGGCTCCGTGCAGATCGGTGAATACCTGACCACCAAGTACGCCCTATGGTTGGACATGCGATCCACGGATGATGATAAACTGCACGGTAGCGGGCGCCGTATAGATAACGGCAGCGAAGGGATAACCATCCAGATTACTAAGAAGGCTCAACCCGCTGGTAAGTTGAAATTATATCTGTACGTTATTATGGACGCGCAACTTAATATAGACAATGGGAGATTCGTGCAAGCCATCTACTGATGGGGGCAACAATAAACAGTCCCCACTGCCCCACCTCCCCACTGACCCACACTGCGCCATAGTGTGCGGGCAGACTGGCTGTGGGAAGACCGTTTTCGTGTTGGATATGTTGGAGGGTTACTACAAGGATGTGTTCGATAACATCGTTATCATGTGCCCTACTCTGAGCATGAATAAAACGTACGCGCGACCTTGGGTGATGACGGACCCGGACTTGAGAAATTTAAAGGGGAACCGACGCTGTTCATACTGGACGACTGCAGCGCTAATCGCGAGATAACAAAAAAGAGAGACATGCAGAAGTTCAACTCGGTGTTGAAAGACCTCAGGGAGCAGACGCGATGGGTGGCCTTATTTCACTGCAAGGACAGGGATTCGTTCGAGGAGTGTTTGAGAGAGAACGATGTGATGAGCAAATTAGAACGGGAACGGGTGAAGAAACAGCTCGCTGAAACTAAACACGCTAAGCTCGTGCTCAAGACCGACCAACCAGTAGCATATAGAGTATGCTAAAGCTAAGCAAAGCTAAGCAAAGCTAAGCAAAGCTAAGCAAAGCTAAGCTAAAGCTAAGCAAATGCTAAGTATAGCTATGATATTTGAAGTGTTTGTCGTGTGCAACTTAACCTTCATTTCTCTGTGTTTTGTCTGTATCGGGTATTATATAGTTAAAACTAAATCTTACTTGTTATATTATAAGATGGAGTGTGAGGAATTGCTCGAACAATTGTCGGTGGGGGTCTCCCCCACTGATGATAAGCGAGAGAAACTGGTGGCGTTGGCTGTTGGCGGCAAAGCCAAACATTACTTTGGAGACTACACTCCGGATAAAATTCACAAAATGTCAGCCGAAGAAATCGATAAGCTGTACGCTAGATACGAGTCCCGGCTCGGAGCAGAAATGACAAAGACAATAGGATCGGCTATGACCCAGATATACACCGGTATTGTGTCATACTTCCTTCCCATTCCACCAGAGCGCCGACTTTACCTGTGGGAGGACCTCGAGAAAGACCCTTTTATTGAACACACCGTGAGCTCTATCAGCGGCGAGCTGTACCACAAATATGGTATGCTGTTGGCTCCAGTGACGGCGGCGATTATCACGGCAAAGCATTGTCAATTTGAGAGAAAGAATAATAATAATAGTATAGATGGATGCTGCACAGGAGACCCCAGTGGGGGTACCCCCCACACCCCCAACAGTGAGGGAAACCCCCACAGTGAGGGAAACCCCAGTGGTGGTACCCCCCACACCCCCAACAGTGAGGGAAACTCCACTGGAGGAGACCCCTTCACAGGAACCCCCAACAGTAACGAGGCAGAAGAATCCTAAGAGAGTAGCTGCCGGTAAAAAACGGTGGTGTAACCAACATAAAATTATCAACCCCCGACTGTTGTTGGCTGTAGGCTGCCTTGGCTATCTCGTGGTTATATAGTGAGGGAAACCCTAACCGTGAGGTACCCCCAAACAGTGAGCCTCCCAACAGTGGGGGTGTGGGGGTATCCCCCACGGTCGACCCGCATATCATGTTATAATTTTAATATTTTATATCATATACATAATGTCTGAGGGGAAAACGTTCGTCAACGACGCATACCACGCCACAGTGGTCGCCAGTCTAGCCGTAGGGTACGCTCGGTTGACTAAAATGGTGCTTAAACAACCAACTATAAAGCTAGATTTCAACCTGCAGGATATGGGTTTGCTCATAATGAACCTTGGTATGGCGATGGCCACAAAAGACATCCTAGTAAAACAAGGGATAATACCTGAAAATATAATGAAATAAATATAGGATGGCCACGATAGCTATGATGGCCGGTGGGGCGTTAGAGAATGCCCTGGCATTTTCCGGGAGTAATTTCCTCTTCTCGAAACTACGAGATGACAACACGGCTGAAATACAGGAAGAAAGGAAGCGGCACGATCTCGCTACTGAGAAATTACAAAGGGCACAGGCCGAGTACGCTAAAAAACGCCTCCAGAGGATCGATTTTATTAACGAACAACTCACGCGTGAAAACCATGCCGTTCAAACATTCGACGATGTCGATGAAGCAATGAAAGAATACTACCTACTAACTGGTAAACGATTGGAACCGCTCAATAAACCCACACTCGCTCAGTACTACACACCATCCAAGGGACAAATGAATTGTGAACTGGGCTTCATAGTGTTGGGTATAGCAGCTACTGCGTTGGTTGCGAAGCAATTAAATTAAATACCTATATAAGTAAACATGAGACCCGCTCCATACCGATGCGAATACATACTTATGGGGAAGACCGAGGCCTGTGGTAGGAAATGCAGGAATCAGGGGTTCTGTTGTTTCCATATAGGAAGTCCTAACTACACGTGTTCTGTGTGTGGTATCGGGGTTAAAGGGCACTACTGTCTATGTAAAGCTCACGGAGCGAACGTAGTCAGACATCAACTCATCTACGAGAATAAAAAGGGCTACATAAAAGAACGTAGACGACTGCTCAAGATAGACTCCAATTAAATGTTTTACACAAGGAACACTATATCCAACAGTGCGTGAAACAGCCACATATTTTTTATTAAGGGTTACCTCCCTTTACTGTGAACCAATTAGACATTGGTTCTCTTAGGTGTAAACACTATGACTACTGTGCGCGAGCTTAAGCGGGTCGCAAAACAGAGAGGTGTGATCGGGTATTCTCGAATGCGGAAGTCAGCATTGTTGAGATTACTAGGTTTAGAAGCCCCTCCTATGGTAAAACAATTAAAAGCTCAAGCAAAACAGCTTGGATACACGGGTTATTCAAACCTGGGGAGAGCCGGGTTAGTCGAATTGTTATCACATGCCCCCGTAGCAAAACCTCCCACTGTAAAACAACTGAAAGCCGAGGCACACGATTTGGGTTTAGGCGGGTATTCCCGTATGAGAAAACCACAACTTTTAGAATTATTACGACAGAATAGAGCTATTGACCTACAGTTCGTGCGCACTGAGCGCGCTGTAGGTAACTATTGGAGAGGTTGGCGCATGCACGTTGATAGAAACATAGACATTACAGATATCAAGCCTCTGATAGCTGATAAGGTCAACCAGGAACTAAATAACCTAGGAAGTATCAAGTTTCAGATCATAGTGAAAATGTCGCTCGATAAGAAGGTTGGGGGGCCCACAGGGACCACTGAGTATGTTCAGCCTTATTTCCGAGGTAAACAAGAGGTCGTCACACATACAGAGACCATTGACGCATCAATCGATACCAGTTTTCAGCAGATACGAGAATACCTAGAACGCGACACACACTTGGGGTCCGAGTGGGCTGTAGATAAAATCGATAATGTCTATCTAGACATAGCTAACTACGTGCCATTCAGAGGCGGGTCATACCTAGCCTTGCCCCCCTACTATAGGAACAAACATGCCATAGTAAACGTTAAGAATAGAGGAAACGATTGCCTGAGGTTAGCTATCAGGTCAGCCTTATTTCCAGCTGGCACTAATTCAGATAGGCTTTCTAGCTATCCCCAAGACGATGGGCTCAACTGGGATGGTATAGATGAACCCACCCCCATATCCCAGATCACTAAAGTAGAAAAACAGAATAATCTGGCTATAAATATCTTTGGGCACGAAGGTAACACAACAATAGTACACAGGGTCAGCCCGGTGAAGGATCGCCAAGTTATCAATATATTCATGATCCAGCGAGGTGACAAGTATCACTACACATGGATAAAACACTTTAGCAGGCTGTTGTATGACCAATCGGCACACAGAGAAAAGACCCACTTCTGTGAACGATGCCTACATGGCTTCACACGAGCTGATTTATTAGAATCCCACCGGGATGATTGTCAAGAAGTGGGGCAGACGGCCATACGAGTCGACATGCCTAAGGAAGGTGATAATATCCTAAAATTCAGTAACCACAAAAACCAAATGTCTGTGCCTTATATCATATACGCCGACTTCGAAGCCTTAGTTGTGGGTGGGGAATCCCCCAGTGGTGCCGCCGGCAAGGCTCCCAGTGGTAGCTTCACCCACAAAACACAAGAGCATAAAGCCTGTGGGTTTGGATACATTGTCGTCCGTTGTGACGGGGAAACAAAAGCTCCGGTAGTGTATAGGGGCCCTGACGCGGCTGAAAGGTTTCTAAAGTGTTTGCAGGAGGAAGAAAAAATTATTAGGAATGCATTGTATAGAATCGCTCCCATGCGTATGACCCGAGTCGACAGGCTAGCTCACGCTAGTAGCACTAACTGTCACGTGTGTGACTCACCACTTAACGGTGATTCGGTGAGAGATCACTGCCACATAACTGGTAAGTATAGAGGCGCCGCTCACAGCGCGTGCAACCTCAAGCTTAAAATCAACCCTAAGACAATAAACATCCCCGTTGTCTTTCACAACTTGAGAGGGTACGACTCACACTTGATCATGCAGGCCATCGCGAAAATCGATGGTAATATAACGTGCATCCCCAACAACATGGAGAGATACATCTCCTTCAGCTTAAAAGGACTTAGGTTCATTGACTCGTTTCAGTTCCTCCTGTCGTCACTCGACAGTCTGGTCAAGGCCAACAATACCTTCCCTATCACCGATCGATACACAGACGCCGAGACTAGACCCCTGCTTATGAGGAAGGGTGTGTACCCCTATGAGTACATGGATAGTTGGGTCAAGTTCACCGAGACCAGACTACCCCCTATTGACTGCTTTTATAGCAAGCTGAATGAGGCGTCCGTCTCACGAGATGATTACTCGCACGCGACTAACGTATGGAATAAACTGGGTTGTAAGAACCTGGGTGATTATCACGACCTGTACTTGAGGACAGATGTACTGCTGTTAGCCGACGTGTTTGAGACGTTTAGGCGGACGTGTTTCAAGCAGTATAAACTCGACCCTGCATGGTATTACACCAGCCCAGGTCTGTCGTGGGACGCCTTGCTTAAAAAGACCAGAGTTAATTTGGAATTGCTCACAGATTACGACATGCACCTATTCATTGAGAAAGACTTGCGAGGTGGGATTTCCATGGCATCCAAACGATACGCGAAAGCAAATAATCAATACGTGAAAGGTTACGATCCTAACAAGCCAACCAATCACATTCTCTACCTCGACGCAAACAACCTGTACGGCTGGGCCATGAGCCAGTATCTACCTACAGGGGGATTCGAATGGGTACCCCACGTTGATGTTATGGGGGTTGCACCAGATTCGAACAAAGGGTATATCCTCGAGGTTGACTTAGAGTATACCAAGGAATTACACACATCACACAACAGCTACCCCCTGGCCCCCGAACGTATGAGGGTTAACCCAGACTGGATGTCTGAGTACCAACATAACTTGTTAGGTGGGCGTGTGACAGACGTTGAAAAACTCGTGCCTAACTTAATGAATAAGACCAAGTACATCGTTCACTATCGCAACCTACAGCTGTACCTGTCGTTGGGTATGAGGCTGACCAAAATACACAGGGTGCTCATGTTCGACCAGAGCCCATGGATGGAGCCCTACATCAGAATGAACACAGACCTACGAAAAAAAGCCACCAGTGATTTTGAGAAAAATCTCTACAAGCTCATGAACAACTCGGTGTTTGGTAAGACTATGGAGAACCTGAGGAAACGCGTGACCGTGAAGCTGGTTCGGTCGAGTGAGGAAGACAAGCTCAGGAGATTGATAGTCAGTCCGGCATTCAACCGTAGTAAGATATTGACAGACAACCTGGTTGCCCTACACATGAAGAAAAGCCATATAAAATTCAACCGGCCTGTTTACGTGGGGATGAGCATCCTCGATTTATCCAAACACCTGATGTACGACCTTTACTACAACGAGCTCAAGAAACAGTACGGCGACAGGTGTGAAGTGCTGTACACTGACACGGATTCCCTGCAGATAGAAATTCGAACCGAGGACGTGTACGAGGACATGAAAAAACACCTTGATTTATACGACACCAGCGACTACCCTAAGACCCATGCCATACACAGTACGGTAAATAAAAAGGTCCTAGGTAAGATGAAGGACGAGTGTGCTAGCACGCCAATAGCCGAGTACATAGGTTTGAGACCTAAGATGTACTCCATACTGAAAGCCGACAATAGTGAGATCCGGAAGGCTAAGGGGGTTAAGAAGTATGTGGTGAAACAACACACACAACACAACACGCCAGATTCAAGGAAGCCCTGTTCAAGACCCGTACCTTTAGGCATAAAATGAACACACTTAGAAGTGATGGACATAAGATATACGGACTGACTATAAACAAGACGTCCCTGTCGCCTATGGACACGAAACGTTGGATAGCTATTGATGGGATAAACACATACGCGTATGGACATGAAAAAATTTGAGGCTATTTACTACAGCCCGCGTGGGTACTGGAAAGGAGCTAGCGCAGTAGATAAGCTAGCTAAAATAGCGCGAGTACCCCCGGAGGAAGCCAAAGCGTGGCTTGAAAAACAAGCCCTGTGGCAGATCTATTTGCCGGCACCACGCTACGTGCCTAGAAGGAGGTTCGGTATTAACATACCTAATAGCGTTCACCAGGCAGACCTACTGTTCCTACCCCACGACAAGAGGTACAAGTATGCCTTAACCGTAGTGGACGTAGCCAGTCGTTACAAGGAAGCCGAACCCTTGACCACGAAAGATTCGGCCCAGGTAGCCAGAGGATTCGAACGCATATACAAACGCAGCCCGCTGACGTGGCCAACAGAGCTGCAAGTTGACCCCGGACGGGAGTTCATGGGTGCCGTGTCACAACTGCTAGCCAAACACGATACAAAGGTCAGGCGTGGCACGGCCGGAGCCCATCGCAGCCAAGCCATAGTTGAGAGATTTAATAGGACTTTGGCTGAGCGCTTGTTCGGCCATCAGTATGCTAGCGAGATGGTCACCCCTGGAAAACGATCGACTGAATGGGTCACGAGGTTACCCAAGGTGGTGTCGGCAATCAACCATGAAGTCACCCGTCTCACCGGTAAGAAACCGGCAGACGCTATCAAACTAAAATCAATAGTTGCAGAGTCGGCCGCTCCATTGCGTGGGAAGGAGAAACAGATACCAGATAGGGCCCTAGTGAGGTATCTATACCAGCCGGGGGAACACGAGGGTGATAACCGTAAGCGGGCCACCGATCCTATATGGTCAGTCAAAACTTACAACATAGATAAAGTGGATATGAAAGCCGACGAACCTAACTTATACTACTTGAGGGATGGGCCGGGTAGGGGGTTTGTAAGAGAAGAATTATTGATCGTACCGTACGGCACAGTGTTACCTCCAACACACGTTAAGTAGTAGGGGTAATAGTAGCAAGAGCTAAGGGCCCAACCAAAGCCTTAGTTAGTAAATAAGGCTTTGTAGAGACTTTTCTTGAAAGTGATCCAGAACCCCCATTGTATATACTACTATTTGGGTTTATATTCCTCATTTTGAGAATATCTTATGAGTGCCCATATCATGCTATGTTTAAAACACTTGTGACTAATTATCTGTATATCTCTCACTCACACTGTCATTCGGGAAATACAAACATTTAGGCACTCATGGGCATTATATGAATTGGGCAGTCATATAATATTCTCTTTATAAGTATCAAGATGCAACAAATGAAATCATATTGTCTTAATCAGCTAACTGAGGTTGTTAGTGACAATTTTTTCAGTGTTATGTCAATGGGTGGATACAGTGACTGCAGAATTAGCTCATAATTAAGATGAACAACATGCTCGCGAAAACGAATGAGTACGTTGAGGAAGACGAAGGCATAGTTTATGTAAATGCAAGATTGCATGTTTCAATATTCCAATAATTTTATGTGTTAACATTGTTTAAAGTTTAAACTTCATCTTAAACTCAAATTTACTAAAACTTCGAATTCAATCATCTTAACTCGTTGGTCTAATGGTTATGGCTGTGGATTTGTAATCCTAAACTTACAGGTTCAAATCCCACTTGCATCAGCCAAAACTTTTGTAACTAATTTAACTAATATTCATAATGTATTTAAATTAGCCTCGTTTCCAGCACTTGTTTATCACATGACATCCCTAAGGTAGCACATAATCTAAAAAAGCATGCTCTTCAGTCTGTGCCTGACCACCATGCGGGAAAGCTGCTCACCTCACTGTCTGCTAATTACAGCATGTTAAGGAACAAATGTAAGTTACTTTAAATTCATATCACTTCTACTTTTATTCCTATATTAGCTATAGTAGTAATGAGTTATATATAATTACTGGTAAACAATTTTTTATAAGTTTAGTGAAATGCTGTTCAACTGTATGTTCAACCGGGTGTTTTTGTGCAGTTTTAGTGCAGTGTAAAGTTTGTTCATGCCTAAAGTAAATAAGTTTGAAGTGCATTGAGCAAAGATTATGAAATTACTTTTCTTACATTGTAGTTTTTTGAACCTCATCAGAGCTGTACAGATCTCCTCATGCTCCTGATTCGTTCATTCATCTGTCAGTCAACATTAGTCAGTCAACGTCACAGTTTTCATGAATAAATTACAGCCGGATTCTTGTAACTAAAGGTGAAAAGAATAAACTCTGATGCGAGTGTCGAAGATTTTGTTCTTGCATCTACATTTGTTCAAAAAAATTTGCAGACAGTGAGGTACGTATGGTGTTAATGCGTGGTGGTCTACAGTTCTCAATGATTGCAACGTTGAACCGTGTGGCAATGTTAACGTTTATTGTCAGAGTTTATTGTGTTCAATATTAGTTACTATTCATCTATTCAACCTGACATTCCTGGTCAACGATTATATATTCCTCCTACTATGTGATGTGACTTCCTGGTGCGTAGCTGACGTGTTTCAGAAGCATAATGGCTGAACGTAGCAGTGATAGCGATGCTTCTCTGGACATTCATGAACGTATTCAGCATCTGAGAACCATGACTGAGAAAGGCAAAAGTGAACATTTACGTTTGTTGAGGAACAAGACTATTGGTGCTCTTTCTAATCTGACAAAGTGCAAAAATGAACTTGAATCTTTATTGTTTGATAATGATAATTTGCCTTTAGTGAAGTCATGTATTCACAAGTTACATGATTTGTCTTCCCGTTACCAAACTTGTAATGAGATTTATTCCAGTTCACTTGACACCGAGGAAGCTAGAACAGCCGCTGTCCAGCAAGCTGAGGCTAAACTTCGAGACATCAAACATGTTCATGATTTAGCTGTGAGCTGGATTGGAAAAGCTGAACGTGAGTTGTTTGATCAAGTACGTAATCAATCTGTTTGCCAAGATTCAGCAGATGATAAACAGTCTCAGGTATCCAGTAAATCTCAAATCTCTCATGTCAGTTCTACTCAATCTGCACGGTTAATGGAGAAAGCTAAACTTGCTGAACTTCGTACAGAAAAAGCAATGTTTGAAACACAATCTAAGATTAAGCAGTTACAGCTGGATATTGACATCGCTAAAGCTACAGCAAGAGAGAAGGTGTTTGCTGATGAAGAGGAAACGATTATTCGTCAGCAACACGTCAAGTTCCATAATCCAGATCATGATGAGATACATCAACCTCTTCTATCCTCCGATGTAAAGTGTGAGGCAAACATTATCCCAAATCTTGTAAACCTTGATCATTCACTGAATCCAAATGCAACTGAATACCATTCTTATGACTCCAGACGTTTTGATAATCACATGAAAGGCAATGAACATTTGCACAGTGTTCCTGGTTATCCTATTTTTGCTCCAAGTAATCAGTTTATTGAAGCCCAGCAACAAATGGTAAATGCAATGTTTCTTCCTCGGTCTGAAGTTTCTAAGTTTACAGGGGAGCCAACTGAATTTGCAGCTTTCATGATGGCGTTCGATGCTCGCGTTGTTCCCCACACAAACAGCGATGCTGATAGGCTGTATTATCTAGATCAACAGTTACAAGGTGAGCCCAAAGATTTGATTTCTGGATGCTTATACATGGATGTTGCTTCTGGATATCAACAAGCAAGACGCCTTTTGTTTGAAGAATACGGTAACCCAAACAGGGTATCTACTGCTTATCTGAACAGAATACTGTCTTGTCCTGTTTTAAAACATGATGATTTTCAAGGACTTAAACAGTTCTCTTTCAATCTTAAGAAATGCTACCATGTCATGCAGAGTATGTCTCAGCTGTTGGTTCTCAATCATGCTCCTTATTTGCAAGCTATTGTGTTGAAGCTTCCACAACATCTCCAGAGCAAGTGGAGGGACCTTGTAACGTCTCTAACGATGAATGGGGAGTGTTTCAACGGATTTAAGGACCTGGTGGACTTCATCGAATTTGCAGCGAAGTCCGCGAATGAGCCAACATTTGGTAAACAAGCGCTTACCGCTAGCCAGGATCTTCTTCAGCCTAAAAATAACAGCTCCAGTAAAGGTAAACAGTCTTCCTCAAGGTCTCAGTCAGCAAGTTTTGTCACACAAGTTGGACACTCGCCTGATGGTAAGGTCAACAGTCCCAAATGTTTCTACTGCAAACAGTTTCATGATCTTGATGAGTGTAAACATTTCAAACAGAAATCCCTTGTGGAAAAACGTGACTTTTTGAAAACCTGTAACAGATGTTTCAGTTGTTATGGTCTTGGTCATTCTGCTAAAGGGTGTATGAGGAAAAAGATCTGCAAGACCTGCAATAAACGTCACCCAACAGCTATGCATGATAACAGTTATCAGTCCAGTAGGAATGCAAGTCACGAGGTTAACAGTGATAAAGTGAATGAGCAATCTAACAAAGGTTTGAACAATTCTACAAGTTGCAATGCATCCAAATCTAATTGTATTGAAACCATTTTCCAACCAATTCTTCCCGTTCAAGTAACAGTGAAAGGCAGCAACAAGGTGACGACTACCTACGCTATGTTGGACAACGGGAGCACTGGATGTTTCATGACTGAGGATCTGAGAAATCGACTGGATGTCAAGTCTAAACCAGCTACACTGAAGCTTCAGACGATGAATGGCACAGAATATGTCAATACATCTGTGGTAAACGGTCTTGTCGTCTCGGACCTTGATGGCACTAATCATGTGAGTCTCCCCGGTACATATTCTAAGGAAGTTATGCCTGTTGATCATGCTCACATTCCAAAGCCAGAATTGCTCAAACAGATACCTCATCTCAGAACAGTTGCAGATAAGTTGCCAACGTATATGCCAAATCTTGATATTGGAATTTTGATTGGTAGTAACTGTCCAGATGCTCTCAAACCTTTAGAAGTTGTTTCATCAAATGATTCAGGACCTTTTGCTGTCTTGCATAAACATGGCTGGACAATCAATGGCCCAATGCAAGTTCGGCAGAATATTGTTGACAATACTGTTGTCTGTAATAGAATCATCCTTCATGAAGTTGAGAAGTCGAGGGAATGCATAGCACCAGAAACAGTTCTGAAACTATTTGAATTAGATTTCAGTGAGAACGATCTTGGTTGTACACGTGCACGTGGTTACTCTATAGAGGATCAGCAATTCATGGAGAAAACAGAAAACAGTATTCAGTATATTGATGGCCATTTCCAAATTCCACTTCCTTTCCGTAATGAAAGGCTTATGCCAAATAACAGAGAGCAAGCTATCAAACGTGTCCTTTGGCAAAAGAAGAAAATGTTAAGAGATAAAATGTACCATAAGGACTACGTGAAATTCATGGACACCATAATTTCAAAAGGCTTTGCTTGTGAAGTACCTGAAAGTGAGTTAATTGGCAAAGAGGGTTGTGTTTGGTACTTGCCCCATCATGGCGTATACCATCCTAAAAAGCCAAACAAAATCAGAGTTGTATTTGACTGTAGTGCAAAATGTAATGGTTGTTCACTTAATGATGTTCTTCTCCAGGGACCAGATCTTGCAAATTCATTGATTGGGGTTCTCACAAGGTTTCGTTCAGAATCTGTGGCATTTATGGGAGATGTGGAAGCCATGTTCCATCAGGTC
The DNA here is from genome assembly GCF_037392515.1 of Haliotis asinina. Classification (NCBI taxonomy): domain Eukaryota; kingdom Metazoa; phylum Mollusca; class Gastropoda; order Lepetellida; family Haliotidae; genus Haliotis; species Haliotis asinina. The sequence continues at coordinate 25,126,088 of NC_090291.1, forward strand.
AAGGTGCCAAAGGAACAACAGGACTTTCTTAGATTCTTCTGGTGGCCCAATGGGAATATTCAAGGGGAACTGAAAGAGTTTAGAATGACTGGCCATACATTTGGAACCATATCGTCTCCAACCATTGCTAACTATGCCTTGAGGGAATCGGCAAACAAGGCAAAGAATAGGTATGATAATGACGTTATCCAAACCATTCTGCGGAACTTTTATGTGGATGACTGCCTTAAATCTGTTAAGGATGATCAAACTGCAGTAAAACTGATATCCGATTTACAGTCAGTATGTGCAGAAAGTGGCTTCAATCTCACCAAGTTTACTTGCAATAGTAAAGAGGTTCTTTCGTCTATTCCTTCTGAGCATTGTTCCAAAGAAGTACAGACTATAGATTTGAGTTATGATGATATTCCAATGGAAAGAGCACTTGGTATGCAGTGGGATGTTATGATGGATAGTTTCAGGTTTTCAGTTAATCTACCTCACAAACCACCAACCAGAAGAGGAATTTTGTCTACAATGTCCTCTCTGTACGATCCACTGGGACTTGTCTCTCCTATCTTGTTGCCAGCGAAGAGGATTCTCCAAGATCTCTGTAGAGATAAATCTCTCGGTTGGGATGATGAAGTTGATGATGGCCATAAGCTGAGATGGGAGCAATGGCTCTCTGACTTGGAATATCTGAAAGGTTTGTCTGTCAAACGTTGTCTCAAACCAATACATTTTGGAAATATTATTTCAAGTCAACTGCATATCTTCTCTGATGCCAGTGTTTCAGGATATGGGTGTGCAGCATACCTTCGCTTATGTGATGACAAGGACAACATTTATACCTCCCTATTGATGGGCAAAGCCAGGTTAGCACCCTTAAAAATTGTGACTATTCCAAGACTTGAACTTACTGCAGCAGTCACAGCAGTGAAAATAGGCCAGTTTTTGCTCAAGGAATCAGATATTGATATTGATAGTGTTACATACTATACTGACTCCACGACAGTGCTTCATTACATTTGTAATGAGCGTAATAGATATCCAGTCTTTGTGGCAAACAGAGTCAAGATGATCAGGGATTACGCCTCTCCTCAACAGTGGAAGTACATTGACACTAGGCAGAATCCAGCAGATACTGCGTCTTGTGGATTAAGTTGTAAACTGTTTCTTAAGTCAACAGCTTGGTTCAGGGGGCCAGATTTTCTTAGAAGTGCTGAATTAGAATGGCCTGTCTTTGAATGTGAGAGTCAGGGAGCTGTTAGTCTGGTACAGTCCAATACTGATGTTCAAGACACTGGTGCTGCTCAACGTCTTCTGAACCATTATTCGTCATGGTATCGTCTGAAACGAGCGGTGGCACTCTACCACAGATTCTTCTCATACCTTCAATCAAAAGGAAAAATTCAAAAGCACAAGTATCTGAGGTCACTGACAATCAAAGAGCTTGATGTTGCAGAGTACAGTATAGTCAGGTGTGTTCAGCAGACTCATTACAAAGCAGAACTTGCTTCCCTTGTCAGTTCATGTGAACGAGGCCGAGTACACGTTAGTCTCCCTAGAAGCAATTCGATTTGTAAGTTGAATCCAGTTGTCCGTGATGGTTTGCTGTGCGTTGGTGGTCGCATTAACAAAGCTGACATCTCAGATGACATGAAACATCCACGTTTGTTACCACGAAAATGCCATGTTTCTTCTTTGATTATTCAAGACATTCATCACAGTTTGGGACATGCAGGACGCAATCATGTCTTGTCTTCTCTGAGAGAAAAGTACTGGATTAGAAGTGTCTTGAGTAAATGTGTCACATGTAGACGATTCAAGATGCCAACCAGTGTACAGCAGATGTCTGAACTGCCAGCAAATCGCGTAAATCCAGCTCCTCCTTTCACCTTCACTGGTGTTGATTTTTTTGGCCCGCATATAGTGAAAGAAGGTAGAAAAAGTGTTAAACGGTACGGTGCTCTTTTCACGTGTCTAGTTAGCAGAGCTGTCCATCTAGAAACTGCTAATTCTTTGGACACAGATTCTTTTATCAACGCTCTTCGCAGATTTATTGCCCGTAGAGGACCAGTGAAAGAAATTGTATGTGACAATGGTACAAACTTCAGAGGTGGTGCAAAAGAACTGAGTCAGTCTTTGCTTGATATGGATCAGTCAAAACTGGCTTCATATTTTCTTCAGAAAGGTATCACTTGGAAGTTTAATCCCCCAGCTGCGAGTCACATGGGCGGTGTTTGGGAAAGAATGGTGAGATCTGTCCGAAACATTCTGAATCCTATGCTGCATGAGTTCGGTCACAGACTGGACGATGAGATGTACAGAACTTTCCTGTGTGAAGTGGAAGCTATTTTGAACTCTCGACCTTTGACCCCTGTGTCAAGTGACTCTGATGACCTGGATCCACTTACGCCAAATCACTTACTCATGTTGAAGTCAAACGTCTTCATTCCTCCTCCTGGAGATTTCAAGCAAGATGATATGTATGGATATAAACGCTGGAGACGAATTCAGCATCTTGCTAACGTTTTCTGGTCACGCTGGAGAAAGGAGTATCTTGTGAATCTACAACAGCGACAGAAGTGGAATCATCCTAAACGTAATTATCACCTGGATGACATTGTGTTGTTGAAAGATGAGTATCTGCCCAGAAGTGCGTGGTCTTTGGGTCACATCACTAGAACTGAGCCTGACAAAAGTGGTATTGTCCGGAACGTAAAAGTGAAAACCAAAGGCACTGAACTTCGTAGACCAGTTCACAAGCTTGTTCTACTTCTACCATCAAAGTCATTTTGATTCAAATTTGTATTTTGCATTTCAGAATTTGTTAAACACACCGGGTGTGTTTAAGAGGCCGAGTGTGTAAATGCAAGATTGCATGTTTCAATATTCCAATAATTTTATGTGTTAACATTGTTTAAAGTTTAAACTTCATCTTAAACTCAAATTTACTAAAACTTCGAATTCAAACATCTTAACTCGTTGGTCTAATGGTAATGGCTGTGGATTTGTAATCCTAAACTTACAGGTTCAAATCCCACTTGCATCAGCCAAAACTTTTGTAACTAATTTAACTAATATTCACAATGTATTTAAATTAGCCTCATTTCCAGCACTTGTTTATCACATGACATCCCTAAGGTAGCACATAATCTAAAAAAGCATGCTCTTCAGTCTGTGCCTGACCACCATGCGGGAAAGCTGCTCACCTCACTGTCTGCTAATTACAGCATGTTAAGGAACAAATGTAAGTTACTTTAAATTCATATCACTTCTACTTTTATTCCTATATTAGCTATAGTAGTAATGAGTTATATATAATTACTGGTAAACAATTTTTTATAAGTTTAGTGAAATGCTGTTCAACTGTATGTTCAACCGGGTGTTTTTGTGCAGTTTTAGTGCAGTGTAAAGTTTGTTCATGCCTAAAGTAAATAAGTTTGAAGTGCATTGAGCAAAGATTATGAAATTACTTTTCTTACATTGTAGTTTTTTGAACCTCATCAGAGCTGTACAGATCTCCTCATGCTCCTGATTCGTTCATTCATCTGTCAGTCAACATCAGTCAGTCAACGTCACAGTTTTCATGAATAAATTACAGCCGGATTCTTGTAACTAAAGGTGAAAAGAATAAACTCTGATGCGAGTGTCGAAGATTTTGTTCTTGCATCTACAGTTTAGTTCGAACTTCTTTAGTTGGTTTAACAAGACATGACAACCAAGTATACATGAATGAGGTGAGTGGACTTGCAGCTCAACCCCTGGGCCTTTCCTGCGAGCGGCATAATCCAGCTTGTGGTTGTCCCTACACAGACAGTCGAATACCGGACTCCACACTAACCTCAGTATAGATGTAAGCATACATAACAATGGACAGATAGAGAAACAATAGCACTTCCTTCTACAGTTGATGTGATGACAGACACAGCCAATGGCAGTGACAAAAAGAGGAACAGGGTAGCTGGCTATAAAGATTAAGAATGTAGATTGAATAATAAGAACTGTATATCATATGGCCTGGCTACATAGTTTTTGATCTTTAGAAATATTTGGACATGGCTGTCCTGAAGTAGACACTATAACAACTTCCCTCTGTTCCGTAAAGCTTGCACTCTAAGCTTAAATAAATTGTGTCCAAACTGACAGGAGTGAAGCTATGTAAATAACAACAGTGTGAATTTAAAAATTAAACGAGATTTATCTGTAAGGTGAAGTTTGATTTAGATTCCACTGACTTATGAAGTACTTCTGGGACCACATGAGATATTTAGAGTCAGGACCATATTTTTAACCCAGCGGCCCATAAATAAAAACAATTTCCAACGGATACAGTTTATATGCAAATTTATTAGAACACACGTGTCTACTAAATATGCTAAAACATCCACCACAAATTGCCAACAACTTCGCATGCTCAGTTACTAGTTTCTACAGATTCTGTAATGAATGTCCACACCCTAAGTGGTATGGCACAAATTCAAAATGGATTGCCCAAATTGGCCATGATTCATCACCGGTTTGTTGTAATATTGTCTGAAGACACAGTCATTACTCCAACCTGCTGTTCTTAGGATTGTCTCCAAGGGCACCTTAGATGATGCAGCTGCACTAGTTGCAGCTGATCGCACACTATGTGGGCTCAAGGTATACTGAACATCATTGAAAACGCACCACCTGTAAATTTTGAAATAAGGCAATAGAATCTTTTGGAAATGGAAAATTAATGGTGGGAATTTTGATAATAACACACTAGATCGTAAATAACGCTCTACAGTAAAAAACGGATCGTTCGAACACATCATCGAACACATCACATGAAAACAACAAAATTCATGCACATCACACAAGAAGGGCACAAATTGCATGCAGAAAGCATGCTGTTCAGGGGTATAAATGACCTTCGGCACAAAACCGTTCTCATTTTCGCAGTACTTTCGTAAGTAAAGTTTTTTTGGCATGCCAAGATTGTCACCAGAGGAACGAGAACAGGCCTTGGGTATGTTGCAGGTCGGCGCTTCAAGCAGAAACATTGCACGACGATTTGGGTGTCATCATTCGACCATTCTGAGGCTTGCTAACAGATACCAACAAACAGGAACCAGCAGGGACCGGCAACGCCCAGGTCAGGCACGTGTTACCACCCCTCGTCAAGATCGAGACATTGTACGGCGCCATATTCGGGATCGAACCTTGCCCGCTGCCAGAACCGCCAACGCTGTCCAGGGTCGACGTGGTTTGATCAGCGCTTCCACCGTCCGACGCCGTCTCCGTGCGGCAGGGTTACGTTGTCGACGCCCTTACGTTGGACCCATCCTGACTGACAGGCATCGCCGTGAACGCCGACAATGGGCTGAACAGCATCGTGTGTGGTTGTTACGACGTTGGCATGGTGTGGTGTTCTCCGACGAGTCGCGTTTTCACTTGCGAAATGCTGACGGGCGTCTACGGGTATGGCGTCGACGGGGTGAACGTTATCATCAGGATTGTGTTGTGCAAACCGATCGGTGGGGTGCAGGCAGCATTATGGTGTGGGGAGGGATAAGTTATCACCACAGAACCGCTCTGATTGTTTGTCGTGGCAGAGTGAATGCTGTTTACTACCGTGACAACATTCTTCAGAACAACGTCGTTCCCTTCTTTCACCAGCATCAAGATCTGCACACATTTCAACATGACAATGCACGAGCCCACACTGCACGTGTTTCGATACAGTATCTGGCTAACAACAACATTCCTCTACTTCATTGGCCTGCATTGTCACCAGATTTGTCACCCATCGAACACTTGTGGGATTACATCGGCCAACGCCTCGCACGTCGTCCGCAGATCAACAACCTTGGGGAACTCGACAATGCCTTGCAGCAAGAGTGGAATGCAGTGCCTCAGGACTTTATTCAGAGACTTATCCGTTCAATGAGGAGACGTTGCACAGCTTGTGTTGCTGCTAACGGGGGTCATACACGCTACTGACTTTCCATTTTGACCCCATCTTTATTTCATTGTCAGCTGCATTAAATCTTCACTGTTTTGCTTGATTGTTTTTTGCTTCTTTTCTTTATCAAACATTGGTCTACACAAATATGTAAAATTTACATAGATTGCTCACTTCTGCTCTTAGAAATCCACAATTTTAGGGGTGGTGCGTTTTCAATGATGTTCAGTATATTTAGATTAATGCCTGCCGCTTGTAACACAGTCTTAATCCATCTGGCTATAGTATCTTTGGTGGTTCTTTTGTGTGGCTTTTGAATGGTGACGAACAACGCTGTCTCGTCTCCTCTAATGTGGCTAGTTCTCTTCAAATAGTTCCTAAGTAAAGTCACTACACACAGATTTGAGTCTGTGAAACCTGGCAAAGTTATTTCTGCTTGATGGTATGCAGGTCGGATTGTTTCAGTAAATCTCCAAATCTTATCTTCACTAGACTATCATTACATCTACATTTCTGTAGTCGATCATATGAAGAGACTGCACCCTCTGTCCAGACAGCAGCAACAGTAACATACACAGTTTATGGGTCACTGTCTTAAGATCATCACCCATCATGCTTTGCAAATGTCTCAACACCACTGAAACATCCCAAATCACATTGTACTTTAGCAATGAAGGGCGCAAATTCATAAAACGAATTACCAAAGGGTGTTGTCCAAAACTGACATTCTTGAATTTCACTACTGCAGATAGGGCTGAACGAGCCAAGTTAATAGCTGAGTAGCTTAATCCTTGTCTGTACAGCCCTTCCAGGAAAGCAAGTGCCTCATTCACAGCTGGTGACAAGGGATTGAGATTCCTCTGATGACAAAAACACATCCATCTCTTGAAATATGTCCCATATTGTTTGTGGGTAGAATCCTTCCATGACTGCAGGATGATGTTAGCAACTGCTTCCTGAATGCCTTGACTTTTGAGCGCTTTCCTTATAACTTGAATGCTGATAGTTTCAACTAACTAGATATGTTTCCTGGTTTCCTGACCCAGGTGCAGAAGCTGTGAATGCTTTTTACATGTCATGGAGAGAGACTTACAATTACATTTTCTGTCCATTCAGTGTCATTGGGAAAGTGGTGCAGACGCTTCAAATAGAAGAAGTGGACAAAACATTGATGATTGCTCCCATTTGGCCAACCCATAAAATCCCTCACTGCTTCTTCACATTCCTCCCACATTTCTCATGACAATATTTACTAGATGAACAGGTGTTTGGGTATACGTTATTCATGAACATTTTGCAAAGTAATGTTTATTAACTACCTTTCTAAACTGATATATTTAGCAGTTCATGGGCACATTTTCGATTCAAACACATGGTAAGCATTTTTGTGTCATTGCAAAGATGCCATGTTGCCTGATCCTCTCCATACATGAAACATACAAAGGAAACTGTCCTTTTGTGTTTTCTTGTGGTCCATACATGATTTTAAAGAAAAACATGCAGTTTCACCAACATACTGTGCACCACTGATGTTAGTGGAAACATATGACTTTGTAAAAGTTAGTGGGAGTGTTTAACGTTTTTCTGGGTGTAGATATTATATTGATGTCATCGAAACCTTGTCTTTCACCAGACGGCTGCTTCTTCACTGTCTATAATGCAGAGAGTTGTATGTGCCATCCGTATTTGGTTAACTGCAAAATCATGTGCGTTCCATGCGTGTGATGGGTGACACTTTGTTGTCTGTATCCGACTATGTCAGACATGCAACATTTTTTTCATGTTGTGATCCTATTTCACAGGTAAGTATCCCCTCTAAACATACTCTACCTACATCTATATCATTGCTAATATACATACTATTTTAATAAACATAGAAATAACATGTATCTTATCATGTTAGTAACTAATCACGACGGCATAATGTAAATGTTCTTTTGTGTGGATCACTTTCTAACTGGAAGCACTAGGATTGCATGTAGGTTGGTGAGTGAATGATTAATCATAGTGATTTTATGTCTACAGTATACCAAATCATCAAATTCATGTACTTCTGACATCGTAAATATCCCTGACGAAGTGCTAATGTGTGACATCAGATATATTTTATCAACTATACAATTAGAGCATAACTATTTATGCTTAGCTTTTTATCTAATATTGCATCCATTTACATATATACAACACTTTCATGTCATCATCCATGCATAATTTTTTGGGATGTTGTGATCCTAATGCAAAGGCAATAAACTGGTTACAGTTTAAGCGATGTTCCCTGTCTCATTATTTATTGTCCTTGGGACATCTCAAGACATCAGTTGCTAAGATCAATAGCTACACAATAAAGACAATGTTCTTACTTCATTCAATATCCCCTGTGAATAATTCTAACTTACCTGGGTCTCCTTTCACAAAGGACTAAGGTGATTGTAAGCTACTAAGGTAACCTTAGTACAGTTTTAAAAATGGGAGTTAAGGTTAACCTTAACAAAGGCTGCTTCATGAAAGGAGACCCTTTTCAGTAATATTCAGTCTCTCACCAGATACAAATCACATTTTTCATAAAGTCTGCATATTATTTGTGGTCATAAACTTTCTCTGGACAGAGATAAGACCCTGTATTGTCAGCACTACACCTGGTGGCAGAAGTGAAAAACTAACCAGAAACAGAGACTCCTTCCATGCCCAGGGTCTGGGGATTTCCGGTGTTGAGAAGAGGTTTGAGTTCACTTGTCAAAACTGTGGTTAAAACAAACACTGTTATGGCAAAGTTGATACATTTGCAAGAACCAAATGTTTATTTCTGCCCTAGAACGTAGGTATCCCATAAAGGCAGCAAAGACAAACCTTTTAGGTTTTGGCAAAGCATTACATGAAAGATGATCTTGATGAAAACAAAACTTTAAAGAACTTCATGCTTTTTCAGAAATAAGGTGCAATTAACATTAGCATTCATAATTATATCCACATCTTTAGAAGATAATGCATCAAGACAGGTAAGTTATAGCTATATAAAAAACAAGCTTTACCTTCGTTTTCCTCTACATCAGTGTCTGTTTCATCTTCCTCATCATCTTTTTGCTCCTCCTCTTCTTCATTTTGTTTCCACAGTTTAACATTTGCATCTTCAGATTTTTCAATGTCCTTTTCATTTTGTGTACTGTTCATGCCGATAAAACCCTCTTCCTCAGTTATGTCTGACTCTCCGTTGTCTTGTAGGTGCAGGTGAATGTCAGTGATCTTAATACATCTGTGCAGACCCATTCCACCAATATGGGTGTGCTCATCATCAATATCTTCTTCTTCATCTGACCATGACTTTGAACTGTTTGTCTCTCCCTGCAGATGATGGTGGTTGTCTGTCAGATCAACACAACGTGGCACACTCTTCAGGTAGCTGCCATTTGTCTCCCTGAAAACTCCCTGTGTGTCTGACAACTCCCTTTCTAGACTTTCGATTTTTGATAACTTCGCCTTCACTTGTGACACTTTAAACTCAAGTGCTTTCTCAGAATTTCTCATGTCAAATTCCAGATCTCCAACCTGGGGAAAATATGTACATCAGTCCGAAAACAGTTGATGAATTAGCATGCTGAAGTCTTGTTACACATAGTAACAGTACTTCAAAGTAATATTATGTCAAGGGATGCAAAACACCAGCCTGCATTAATTGTTCTGCAGAACATGTCCAACAGGCTTAAAACCTAGCATGAAAAGGGGTGACAGTAGGTGAGTAAAAGGAATTAGAGACTGTTCATAATGTATGGCTACAGGTGGTGATGATGATTTATATGGCGGGAAGTTGTGTGATGATGAGAATTTGGATCACTTCCACTCATCGGGTTATTTCTGGCAACTCCCATCACCTACTAAGAATGAACACCCTGAGTGTGGGACATTGTTAGACATCCCCCACTGAGGGTGTTTGTTTACAATTTTTCAGACATGTTCTTTCTTAAATCTATTTATTCATTTTCTCTTTTTTAAATAATGAATAAGCACTGACATCGAGGAAACAATTCATTCTTAATCTCCTATGATTTCTTTGGCTTTGGTAACGAATTCTTGACAGACTTGTTCTCTCCCCGTGCTATGAACCCTTTTTCTCTTCTTCACTGATACCATGGCTTTACGAGAACTGGTTGAAATCTTTTCATTGCATTGTATTTGGTGAGTTCTGAAAGCACAACATGTAAAGGAAACTCTTCTTCAGAGATTTTACAATCAGAGAGTGACATGGAGATATCATGGTGACATGATCCTCAATTGTATTCAACTGCGTTGGACAAAACGCGACATACTTCTTTTGCAATCAGCATGATTTCATAGCCAGCACGATCTGTGTGGCAATCATCATCAACAATAAACCGACACCAGCCATGCTAAACCACATTCTGGCTGCTACAAGCAGGGTCAACACCATTAATAGCAGTCACATCTCTGTGGTACTTTTTTGTAGTCATATTCGTACAGCATGCTCCTCTTTGAGTTTATGTTTGATGTCACTTCATTGCAAAACAAAACGGTTTCCATGTTACTTTATCAACTGCAGGTTACTACCTCATCTTGATGTGATGTATGTTCTGAAATAACCTTCAAATGTTTCTCCGATGATATTATATTAGTAAAAGTTTTGTATAAGTAAATATGCTTAATGTAAATATGATACAGTTTACCTCGAATAAAAAAATAGATCCCCAGGAGGTTTGTAAAATTGTCCCACTGTTCCTGGTTATACATAACATCCCTGTGTAGGAGTAGTATATTAATTAATATCAATAATGTAGATCTATAGCCCCATTTCAAAACACTAAACTCCTGATGACACAATCCGTCTGCCTTCACACAAGCCCACTGCAGATGGCAGTCGGCAGTGGGATTGTGCCTATTAACTAGACTACGCTGAATATATAAATGGGAAATCGATCGATAACTGGGTCATAGCTGTGCGTGGTCGCATCGGCTGACAACCTATTAGAGAAATGATTTACATAAGGAGTGAATCCAGCAATATGCCGACAATGTGTGAATTAAGATTGAGGGCAAGGGGCCTTGGTATGCAGGGTTACTCTTGTATGAGAAAGTCTGATTTACTAACTTTATTAGGTATAACATGTCTAAAACCTCCTAATGTGAGAGATTTAAAAAGACAGGCACGTCACAGGGGGTTGCAAAATTATTCACGTATGAGAAAGTCTGAGCTCACTGAATTACTCAATGAACAGGCCCCTATGGAGGGTTTATAACCCAGACTGGATGTCTGAGTACAACATAACCTACTTGGGGGTATGGGGGTGACCTCCATTGAAAAATTGAATTTGATGAATATAACAAAGTATATAGTTCACTATCATAATTTACAGCTGTATCACTGGGTATGAAGCTGACTAAAGTACATAGGATACTGAACTTATATCAAAGCCCGTGGATGGAACCCTACATCAGGATGAACACGGACTTGAGAAAGCTGGCCACTAACAATTTTGAGAAAAACTCATTAAGAACAATCTGTATTCAGTATAACGACGGAGAATTTACAAAAACTTGTCAGCGTGAACCTTGTCAGGTCGAGTGAGGAAAACAAGCTCAGGAAACTGATAGCGAGCCTGGTGTACAATAGAAGTACTATATTTGATGATGACTTGGCAGCTATACATATGATAAAGAGCCACATTAAACTTAATCGACCAGTCTATGTCAGCATGAGCATTCTAGACCTTTCTAAACATCTGATGTATGACTTCTACCATAACGAGTTTAAGAAACAATATTCGGATAGGGGTGTGGGGGGGTGTCCCCGTGTGAGTTGCTGTACACCTAAATATTGCTTTCCCTTACCACTCACGACTAGCGTTATCAGTCTGTCTCGCTGCTTGTTATCCTCTGGAACCAACATCTGCTCTAGCTATTCATCACTTTTTATTTCATAATATAGTACTATAGTATATCCAAAATACGCTAAATACATAGAGATAAAGGTTATATTGCACACGACTAAAACAGTCATTTTACTAACATTTACTAAACTATTACTAGGTCATTACTAAAACATTACTAAAAATTACTAAGCTGACCACAGGTCATTACTAAAAATTACTAGGTAATTACTAGGCCGACCCCTGGCTATCAGGGGTGTGGGGACTTGCAGTCAGCTGTCTGGTGGTGTGTGGATCACCCCCCACTCCACTGGCTGGTCAGTTTTCAATACTAGCTTGGCATGTTTAGTTTCAGCGAGCTGTTTTTTAACCCGTTCCCGTTCAGGTTTATATTACTCATCACATCGTTCTTTCTCAAACACTCCTCAAACAAATCCCTCTCCTTACAGTGAAATAATGCCACCCATCGCATCTGCTCTCTCAAATGTTTCAACACTGTGTTGAATTTTTGCGTCAGCACCCGTATGCTGTGATTTGTGCACCGACCAGAGAAGGCTAAATACGATAGCATCTCTCCCTTTTTTATTATTTCTCTGTTAGAGCTACAGTCATGTAGGATGGACAACGTCGGTATGCCTTTAAATTTTTTGTGAAAGAATACTCTTGCAACCGTGTCCCCGGGTCAACTCTGTGTATGTCTGAATCCGTCATCACCCAAGCTCTTTCCTTGTACGTTTTATTCATGTTTATAGCAGGACACAAGATAACGATTTTATCAAATACTTCCTTAAAATATACCCCTCCAACAAATCCCGCACAAAAATGGTCTTACCACAACCCGTCTGCTCGCATATAATAGCGCAGTGTGGATGGCAAGCCCCACACCCCAGTAGACTTGTGTGGGTGTCTTGGAGTTGGCTACCCAAGGGTGTGGGGGTGTTCCCCACTAATCGATGGCTTGCACGAATCTCAAATTGTCTATATTAAGTTGTGTGTCCATAATTACATATAAATATATTTTCAATTTCCCACGTGATTGGGCCTTCTTCGTTATATGAATGGTTATCCCTTTCACTTCCATTCCCACTACCATGTATACTGTTATATCATCCGTCGATCACATACCCAACCATAACGCGTACTTTGTTGTTAAGTAACCACCAATGTTCACGGAGTATAGATCAAGGTCACTGGTCACGTTGTCTACTATTGAGTTTTGTCTGATCGCCGGCAGTCTCTTATTTCATTCCACTGCTGGTATGCTTTCATTCCATGGCTAAATAACTGACTGGGCACTCCCTCTAAGGTCACTTCTGCTTTGGTGATTTCTGCATTGTAAACCAAAAGTTACTGTGTTCTGTAATCTGATTGGTTGAAAAACATGATTAAATGGTATTAGATTCCCGGAAACTGAAAGACTATTCACCGCGTATTGACACGTAAACAATTGTTTTGTTGTGTCATCAACAGTGGTGACGTCATTCAAATCATATTGTGACGTAAAGTTAGAATGACGTCACAAATGAGCAACTCCAGATGCTACCATGAGAACCAGCTGAAACGGCCAGCTGATGACACTTCACTGCTGTGTCCGTATTCGATGTAAACGAGTGCAGACAGTAAAACCCCTTTGGTTTACTTTTGTGTTTACAATGTCGATAAACATCATGTGTTGGACAATTTCCGGGTGTTATTGAGTATTTGAATCACGGGAATATTTCATTTGAAACCTCTGACGCCGTCGGTTCCAAATGCATTCCCGTGCTTCAAATACTCAATAACACCCGGAAATTGGCCAACACATGATATTTATCTCCTAATTGAAAAATTTCTCGCTGTCTCTTTCGAATGGATCGTAATCCTCTATGGGTATGATCAATATACTTTTCATCGACCGTGCCGGTACATTCAAATTGATATTCCAAACAGTATCACCATGTTGAACTCCAACAATATGTTGTCTATCTTAACTACCCCTATAAACCGTTTGGTGTACACACAACTTTGCCGTAATCATTGAAAATGAGTTTGTATTCCAGCCTGTCATCCAATGCAGCCTGGTAAAACAGCACATGTGAGGTTAGCAACTCAATGTCTAGTGGGATACAAAACCTGTTCCCATATGCTCAGCGATTGCTTTTTCACTATTCGGCAGTCTGGTTGTTTCATCTGGCAAGAAGGCATACCCGATAACCCGTAACCTATTCGATCTTTTGCTGCCGATTCCCTGGTATACGTTGTTTTCACGTTCTTCCGAAAGAAGAGCCACAGGTCTGTGTATCAGTAATATATATAGCTGTGCTCTATGCTAAGCACCTGGTTGCCGCTAATTTTCATAATGACCTTCTTGACCATAGCACCATCCACACTATTCACTAGCTCGCGTTTGTCGTTACCTGAAGTCAAAGTGATGTTAAACGCCAATTGTGCCATACCAGGTACTATGATGTCGTTCTCACCCAAGTATAGGAATCTAACCAACAGTGTTTGGTTCTAGTCTATCTTGCTGGTGTTGTTCATAATGGTAACCGACTTGCGCACAGCGTTGACCCCCTAGTGGCTCTCTTAAAGGGGCGCTTATGTGCAGCCAATGACGTTTCTCGCCAACAGTCTAATTACGAAATCAAACTGCAAATTGGTCAGCGCCCGCTCCTTCGACCGTGACGGACAAAGGAACTGGGCTCCTGTCCATATTAGCAGAATTTCTTCACCCAAAAGAGTCAGGAGGCCAGATGCCCATCATATGCCATTATTTAAAAATATCCATGGTATTCCTTGTCTGATCGTAACCAAATATCCCAGCAGTGTAGTTTGTTTCAGATGCTTGGATGGTATAGTTACTCAATTTGATCCTATTTCTGTGTTTTTAACCTCGATATTTAATCATGTTACATGAAAATATGATGTCTACAGGCACGTAGCAAGCCATATGTTTCAGTATGGAAGATTGCAAAGCTTTATATTTAAGTAATTTTGAGTGTTGGTTCAGTTGTGATAGCAAATATCATACGTAAAAATTTGGTAGCTATGGTAGCTACAATGGTTTATTATTTATGATAATAAAAACACACAGTTGATTTATTTGAATTCGTAAACAATAAACGATGACTTTGCCTTCGGTAGAGAAATCTGAAAAAACCCTTATTTAACCTATTTACCCAAGTACACAGCAAATGCCTGTATGTATTCCTTATGTAACGAAATTCCGTTGGTATCCTCAAAACACTTTCGGCCCATAAGTGTTTTCAGGCTGCATGCGACACAGAGATTACATCTTCCTTGCTGTAACTCGCGTTTGATGGTGTAAACCTACACGTGTTATTTGTCATCATTCTCTGGATGGTCAGTTAATGAATTCATAACAGGTATAATTATTAGTAACACCACTTCGGTTACTCAACAAAGGTTCCCATTTGGCATTTCTCCTGTCTGGAGTAAATACTCAACATTATAAATTAAGGTCTGTAATGGCAAATATATTGTATGTTATGTAATATGTGCATGTAAGTGATGCAAGAGGGTTTATCAGCTGACTTACAAAAACAAACATCGATCAAAGGATTAACCGATAACACACTGATTGATTAATTACTTTTATCTTCTGGCAGATTTGTCAAAAGGCAGTGTGTGTAGATGACTACACCCTGTCGTAAAGTGTGAGTGCAAAAACAACATCCTCCCTTCAAAGAATTAACCACCCTTGCGTTGATTGATTGATTGCTCATTATTGGTGAACTAAATTACTTAGAATAGCGGACATCATACAATTAGTTGCCAGGTGTGCTATCTTGGGAGACCAATGAGATGTTTATCTGGTTTTCACCAACGAAAGATGTGAAACGATGTGTTACTTTTTCGCAAATTAGACAGTTGTAAGACACGTGACACAGAGCAGGATTATTTACCAGCTGCAGATGAATGGAATACAATTTCTTTTACGTGGATATTGATGGATACATTCCTGAACAAGGTAGTAGCCTGACATTGTTGCTATAAAATTAGTCTATTTTACATTCATTATTTGCATTTTGTTTTAATCTATTTGTTGTAGCATTCAGCAGAATCTGTATGACAGAAAACACACACTAGATCGTGCATGTGTGTGAAATAGGATCCACATTGACAATCTATACAATGTATAAATGTTGCTGTTATGTTAGAAATTTACTATAAGTATAAGCAGATCGCGTGTTCTTTTATTAATTTTCAGAATCATATAAATATGACAATAAACTAATTAGGGTTATGAGACAAAATATAGAGACGTACATTGGCTTCATTATTTTTCCGCCCTAATTGTTTTTTACCATTTCTACCACTGGCAGATGATAAACCTTCAAAGTGTTTCATTTGTTTTCATAATACATTTGTAATGAAGTAAAAATGACTTCACCTAAGTTGATCTGTCTATAATTAAACTATCAATTGCGCTTACGGACTGCGCAGCAGAGGTCACGAACCAGTCACGAATTCTGGGATATCATCCGGGTACTCACGGGAGAAAAACAATAACAAAAGTTTACACCAGTCCACGGAAATTGCTCCGCATCAGTGCCCCTTTAATCTTCGAAAAGGATTTAGCTTTCTACTGTAAGACATTACACATATTCATATTTAATATAATATGATTTTAAAACTATGGATGATTTTGAGATGGATACAGGAAACAATCAATAGAATACTGAACGAGGATACAACTTTAGCCAACAAGATACGAATATGGTTCCCAAAGCAAGGCATCACCAATGTTAGTGTTCTAATGGCATTGGGTTTCATCAGATCAACCATTGCAGTATCTGTTATTGGAGGAAGAACCCCTAGTGGAAGTACCACACCCCCGAGTCGTGGTGATGATATTAGAGACTGGATTAAAAAAACATCTGAAATTGCTCAGGGAAGCCCTGGCTAAGGCCGCAGAAGCCCTGCCTGGTATCATAGGTAGTATCGTATTGTGGTTGCTTAGTATGCTGGGTAAAACTGCTGCGTGGCTCGGTCAGAATCTGTGGGCATTCATTGTCGCCGTGGCTGGACTGGTGTACGTTGCAGCTAGGGACATCGTGCGGACAGCTTAGTGTATAGGGGTTTCACCTACTTAGCCAAATAAAGCGTGTTTATCATATGGGTTATTTGTCACACTCCACGTTCTTATCTTGGGGGAGAGGAGCACTTATTTCCTTCAATATCCGTATGGTTTGATAATAAACATGAAACAAGGTGACTGCCTTTCTCAGTTCGTCTATTCCATAGTCTAGTGTCACACCCGACCCTGTAGTGGCACACCACACAGCGAAGTTGAGCTGGTTTTGCCAAAAATGCATCAGGTTTTGATTCCACTTTGCCACCGCCTGTGCATTATTGACAGTCACGATATAGTTTTTGAAGAAATCAATGAACTCAGTATTAAAACTAAAAGGGATCCTGCGGACAGCCGAGTGCAAGTGCCCCCCAGCCGACAGCAGGTTTCCGCAGGTCACCACGATTTTTATGTGTGTGAAGTCAGAAGCATTTATGTTGTCTGGTTTGTGCATATCGATTTGATGCGTGTTGTTTTGTTTTGATTCAGCTAGATAAATGCGTTATCACATTTATCGGGAAATAGTCCCAAGTCATAAAACCCCGTATTTCACAACCTTACGGGACTGATAAAACCCTGTATTTCCCTTGACACAGAGTGATAACTTATAATATGAAAATCTATCCTTCCCTTACTCATCTTAATTTGTAAACCCCATAACATGAGTGAGTGAGTGAGTTTAGTTTTACTCTGCACTCAGCAATATTACAGCTATATGGTGGCGGTCTGTAAATAATCGAGTCTGGACCAGACAATCCAGTGATCAACAACATGAGCATCGATCTGCGCAACTAGGAACTGATGACATATGCCAACCAAGTCAGCTAGCCTGACCACCCGATCCCGTTAGTCGCCTCTTACGACAAGCATAGTCGCCTTTTATGGCAAGCATGGGTTGCTGAAGGCCTCGGGACCTTCACGGGTACCCCACAACATGACCACTTTTCTTCTTCCATGTAAAAGTTTACGATTAGTGATAAAAATGCACTATGAGTGGTTCTGGACCACCCCATATAACCCATGATATAATAACCTATCCTTCCTTCTCATATTAATTTATAAACCCCATAACACGACTACTTTTCATCTCCCCTGTATAAAGTACCTAACTGTCTTCATAGTGAGAGGAAGATATGAGAAATGAGAAAATATGATTTTCTATAGTGTTCAACTTCACCTCAGCAAGGATTCTAATTTCATTGTGTTTCTTTGCTTTACGATTCAATTTGCGGGACACAAATTTAAACACCGACCCCACTGTTCCTGTAACTATAGCTGTTAATTCAAGACCTAACACCACAGGTGCGGCTGTGTTGCCAACAACCGAACTCCTGCTCCTAATCCCATGCTAGTTGTTATTAGTGTGGTATCAGCACCATCTATGTAGTTTTTATGTAGTTTTTATGCAGTGATGCTCGAATATCACGCTCTTGCTTTAGCAGTGTTTTTATTTCACATGTCGGTTTAAGTCGAAACCCCTCTACACTCCCCTTTACATTTCCTTCTTCATCTAGGGCTGGATACAGCCCCATTCTGTGTGTTTATAATATATTTCATAAACTATTTTTAATTATGTGTCATTTAAGTTTTGATTAATATATTTAAGGCTTTAAGGCTTATGAGGTTTAGACTATCATACAGGTAAATAGGTGAAATACTAATAGGTATGTTTTTATCTAGTATATCTAGTATTGGGGCTTATTAACGGCTCATAACCTTGCCTTATTATGATTCGGCAACGTTTATTCTCATGTCTCTTAAACCACCTTATTCTCAGTCCATCTAAAAGTATTCTTGGCTTGGAAATCTCTGTGAGATATACATCTATAATTAATGTGGTGTTTGGTTTCAAACCATAATTTGAATCTGAATAAAAAATAATGTTGGTAATTGTAAATACTGCGAATGAGTAAACTGGTATTCAAGTTGACTGGAGAGTAGTATGGTGACAGCACATTTCCGATGTGACGCAACCTCGAAAATATGCTGCCACCAATGACGTCATACGGGTGTGACGTCAGAACGACAAGACTCGCCTACCAAACCATTGACGTCACAGGATGGTGTGACGTGGTTGCACAGTAATAAGCGTATGACGTCACAATGGGGAATATGGTTGTATTGTGTGTATGCATGCGGACGTGTATTATGTGTGTGTGTGTGTGTGTGTGTGTCAAATAATACCATCCTCATGACGTCAGACTACCACTATGCTCTATTGCTCTCACACGCATTTTTACCTCATAAATGCAGCATTAGCATGCCATTAACATTTTTGAATGAGGCTAGGAAATGTCATACAGTCCATGTAAAGCTAGGCACATTCCTATGCACTCTTAATCACAAAACCACCCCGCCTGTGTAAAGCTCTCTACGATACAAGACGGTTCTACATAAAAGGTAATAAGTGAGGTACAAAACGGCAAAGCAGCAAGAGGAGGAGTAGTGTTGCATTCTTTACCTCGTATCGTACAGAAGTCCAAACGGACGGCAAATGAATAACAATTTTTGAAGGAGGTCTGTAAATGTTGTACTGTCAATGTACACAACGCCAGATTAAAGAACCCTCTCCGGGCTAGTTGACTTCCCTTTCGAACCAGTTGTTCAGGCCAGTCCTGGAAAGAAGCCATCCTGGCATAGTCGCTTATCATTGGCTCTTGGTAGTAGTTCTGGCTTAAATCTGCCAACACTTTCCTTGCTTTCCCAATGTGTCTCCGAGAATGACCGCAACTTTACATCTGTCTCCATCCCTCTGCTCATCATATGTATTTGGAACGTAGTAGCTGGACATTGTTCTGCGGACCACTCAAACTACGCGTCCTCACTCTCGAACAGACGGCTTCTAACTGGCTTCTGCGTGTCTGGCACGCATCATCCTCTCCTCTCTCGGCATGACCTAAGGAATCGTCATCCTGCCATTGGGCTGAAAGGGGTGAAAGGGGTCCAGGACATAATTGTACCTATTACGTCCATTATAGGTGATATCAATGCGGGGCACTACCTCACCGGACATAATTATACCTATTATGTCCAAAATAGGTGATATCGCTGCGGGGTACTACATTACCGGAAAGCGCTAAAAGTCACCAGTAACACCTCTTTGCATGGGTGGGTAGTAAGACTGGTTAGCGTCGAAACGGCGTGAGAAACAGTGTAAACATGACTTTATTTCAATAACTCTAGAGCATGTTCTACACAGCATTATCATACCATCTGAAAACCATGGAATCGTTTTCACACGTATTACTTTTGCTGAAATGTCTAACTATCTCCTTGTTAGAAATACCTCGAGATCGCCAAGTGCTGAAATATAAGCAGTGGTGACTGCAAGCTACCGACAAGAGGCTTTGCACATGAACTGTATTGTAGGAATAATGCAAACAACCGTATTTTGTCACAAAGTCGTGAAATTCGGGCCATAATTTTGTGTAATCTATACCGTACAAGTCGTGAAAATGTAATCTACCAGGAGCCAGTGACTACCTGGTTCGCTTTTTCTGTCCGTGTTGCAAATAAACAGTATAGGATATATTAGGCTCTTAGCCCTGCTAAAGTGTATTTTATTACCACACACCTCCTCTAAAGTATCTCTGCTACTTATGCCACCATAATTGTGTTTAAGAAAAGATTCATTATGACCAAACCTGTCTAAATCTCGTCTGCACAGCATTTTAGAAGAATATGAAACCCGTCCCTCATCTATGTCAGTGTATAGCGGCATTTCTAAAGTGATCAAATTCTATGATGCTGTCCAGCTCTCTATAACACACTAAGGTTAGAGCTCCGGGTGTCAGCTGCGAAAATTTCAATTCTATGCCGACCTTCCCAGAGCTTTTTGGGTACACGTATGACATGTCAGCACCCAAATCGTGCGTTAAATCGAACACAAACAACGTAGTACCGTCTATAAACTGTTCGAGAGTCACTGTGTGCGCAGAAATTCTAGCTAAACCCCCTGTATTTCTAAACAGTTCTAGATATGTCTAATACATTCGTGTAGAGTCGGGTTCGAAATTGACGGCATGGCATCTTTTGCCAACCTCCTGACCATTTACTTTAATGGCTATTTCTGTCAATCCGAAAGGCTGGAAATTAAAAGGATTCTTGTTCGAAACCCCCGCAAAGGATTCGTTGTCAACGAGACCTAGGACTATTTTTTTAGGGATGTGACCCATTATTAAATGTTCGGAATTATATTCTCTCAGTCCTTGGGGGATGTCATGTGCCATAGCTTGAGCTATGGGATACATTTGAGCTATGGGATACTTTACGGTACTACCGCGCGTCAAACCCTTAATATGACTGTCTCTAATAGCTGGTGCTACGTTTACTTGTCTCAAATGAAATTTGGCTGAGAGTATGTGGCAGGCGTAGCCGGGTATACGAGTACCGGCTTCATCCGTAGTAGAGGGTAACATATAGAAAATATTCGGGCTGCGTATGAGCTCGATTTTTAAAGGTACCCCGTCTATGAAGTATCTATGTTGCATGAACAAATCAGAGTGTAATTTTCCAACGAGTTCTAGGGGCCTGCTGGGCAAGCATTTTTGCCATTGCTTAGCAAATGCAGGGTTGGAATCTTCACCATCTAGAAACCATCCCAGGTAATGAAAATAAATCGCTCTTACCGCATTGTGCGTGTTCCATATTCCTCGACATGGTAATGGAGGAAGCTATACGATATATCTACTAGTATACCAAATGCCTCTTAGTCTTTTTCCTACACTTTTTCCTGTTCAGGGTGGATCAGACAACTGGAATTCTCTGTTTTAGCCGAAGTATTACGTATTGTCTGAGTACTGGCTCGACATCCCTTCTGGAAATGATCCCAGAACATCGCTCATTGTGCTTTTAAGTGCCCTTTTACTACGTCATCTTATACTATCTGACGCGTTGGAACTACCAGACACTACATCGCCCACAATACCCGCAGCAGCTTTGGCTCCCTCCCTCAGTAGTATTTTACCTGTCGACTTCAACAGAGGCATCACTATTCTACCTATTGCGCCTAAAATATTACCAGCACCACCCTGACCATAATGTCTGCCCATGTACACTGGTATGTGACTGCTGCTGCTATGGCTCCCATACATTCCTTACAATCATCTTAATCCCTCGCTTTTAGAATGGAGTATCACCACTGACCGACCGTTGGCAAATGACACGTGTC
Organism: Haliotis asinina; assembly: GCF_037392515.1. Classification (NCBI taxonomy): domain Eukaryota; kingdom Metazoa; phylum Mollusca; class Gastropoda; order Lepetellida; family Haliotidae; genus Haliotis; species Haliotis asinina. The sequence continues at coordinate 25,148,125 of NC_090291.1, forward strand.
GCCCTAGATCGTCTCTTATAAGAATAGTCACAGAACATACCGGGTCAAATTTTACAGAGAGGTACTGAATAGTATTATTTTCGCTCACGTATACTATACTATACATTTTCCTCTTGACAGGTATCAATGTCATCAGAGGTGCCAAAACGTGACCGACTATCTGGTCATCTATAATGTCGGTATACACGTATATATTGTGGAAAAGCTGTTCTTTGGAGAAATTGGAACAAATGTCGGCTATGGGAGTCGTTCTGGGGTCAAGTACGCATACATGTGTATCATCTACTGTTTGGGGCACTACAGTCAGGGCACCATGGAAGCCAAGTAAGGTGACCCGTCAAATCTGGGCCCGCATTTACCTAAAACACATCTCACTTTTCATCATTGACACCCTCGAAATCGCCATCCACATCCACCTTCCACGTTGTCGCTAATCTTTTCGACGAAGTGATGTCGATACCTCCCCGGACGCAGATGGCTTTTATAGCATCGTATACAGGCTGCCTTTCACTGTAGACCCACACAATGATGTCTGATAATCTTTGCAGTAAGGGCCACCACCATCTATATCGTTTTCTAGCATGTGCTTCACAAATGTGGTTTTACCCGCACCGCTAGTACCTCTTATTAAAAGTCTGAATATCTTAGGGAATTGAAAATAAATTCTGTCGACTGGACGTTCTTGTCCGTCACCGTGACAGCCATTTATGTTTACTTGGGAGGAGGTTGTCACAAAAGGTAGGGGAAAGGGGGACGGCCAAGGTATAAGTAGATGGGAGAATACGACTGTTTCATGTTTCGTCGTGGTGGTGTTGTGTCGTGTCGTGTAGTGCATCGAAAAGGCCAAATAACTCTGAAGAATACACATTTCTTGAATGAGTAGATCACGAAGCAATGCAGCAGGGAGAATGTACAGCCCACATCAAAGGCATGACACACTGTCCCATAGTCCTGACACTTCGTTTCCATTGTATGACTAACCGTTTGAAAAGTATGACACGATGTCCTACTAATTACTCGCGCACTGTTCCAAAAGTACGACAGACCCTACCCAAACCATGTTATTTTGTCACGGACACCGTTCCATAGATTTTACTACTAAACGCGTGTGGGGAGAACGCATAACCGCCCAAAAAGTATGACAAACCATTCCAAAATTAGGACACACACCATTTTAAAACTATCAATCGTCGTTCCCCATTTACGACTATCTGTTTCTTTAAAAAAGTGTGAAGTACATATTTTTCTAGCAAACCTGTGACAACCATCCTTTCCAATCCCCAAAATCTCGACATACCCCTGCTAGAGGGGGGGAAGTGTGAGAATAAAGACAGAAATAGCCGAATAAACATTTCAACGAAACACACGATCCATTTGTTTATTTTATATCATCAGCATGACCATTTTCGACGCACATGTCTTGAGGGGTGTGCGCTCGTTCAAGCACTAGCATTGTCACGTGCTGTCGAACCTATAACCTCAGCCACAAGCTTTTGTAAGTCGACATCTAGCTGTTCCACACTACTTTCTTCTTCCCTACTAGTTGTGGATGATTGTTCACCATCCTCGGTGTTGACGTTAGTTGGAGGTATTGCTGCGGTAGGAGTCTTCTTCTTCTTCGTCTTTTGTTTCATCGTTATGTCGCCGTGTTTTCTTTTGCGGCACACTGTTGTTGTTGTCGGCAGTTTCTTCGTGGCTGGTGGTGGTGGTGGTGGTGGTGGTGCTGCTGCTGCTGCTGTTGCTGCTGCTGTTGTCGTCGTTGGTGGTGGGTAGTCCCGTGCGGTTTGTGTCGTGATTGTTGTCGGTGGTGGTGGTGGCGCGGTCTTTTCATGACAGTCTCTTCGATTGTAATATGCTGTCACGTAGAGCCACCATGACATGTGACAGGGCATTAGTCAGCGCGTAGCTGATTGGGAACACATCGTCATCGTCATCGTCGTCGTCCTTACATGCGTGATGGTTCAATTGATGAGACATGACCGTAGTAGCTATAGTACACCGCCGCGCTTGAGTGAATGGAGGCGAACGTGAGGGGATGGGTTTTAAAATAGGGGAGAGAGAGAAAGACGAGCAGTTGCCTGTTCGGACACGTCAAGACGGATCAATTAATCATGCAGTGCTGGTTTCGCAACCGTAAGGCACGGTATGGGTCAATCTAGAGGTTACGGGGTTGCAATAATGCGATGTTTTGTGCAACAGAACCCGTATTCTTTAGTTTGAACAACGGTGTGTATATCGAGCCCGCGCTTTAGTCCCGCCCTCTTGAGAAAATAAGGGTACGTGACGCTTATCTTATCACGCCTTTTAGGCTTAAGCTCTGTGCTGACCAAGGCCTTGAAATTCAAACGAGCCGAGGCGCGATAGTTCAAAGTGAAACCTCGTATTTTGCAAACTTCCTGCGGACCTTCTTTCGGGGGATGGTGTAATCTGTAAGCGTAATTTTTCTGTCCGCAGGTGACAAATTCGTCGATCCAATTACCATCCATTATTTCGTCGGCCAAAGAATTACAGAGCTCCAAACGGGGAGGCTCGCCATCTTTTTCCATGTATATGTGTGAAAATACAGCACGTTTTCGCCTAGGGCCTCCAAGGCCTCGTACAGTTTCAAACGTGCTTGGGTCGTCACCCATGCGGCTATGGCAGGATTGCTTTGGTGGTGGAGTAGGTGACGAGCAGAGTATCGGGACTAATCAACACAACGTCTTTCAGTTCTACAGTCTTGTTGTGAAAGAGGTCGTAAAAATCTCGCTCGTTTGTGATGTACTGGCACTGGGTCTTGTCATTAGACTGACCAAACTTGCCCCAGTGACTGTTCATCATAAACTTGCCTGTGGCGCGCATGCCCTTGTCTTTTTTAATATTAGCGGGGTCCAGGCGAACACCTTCCTTTTGGAAAACTCTCTCGACCAAACACGCCTTTGTATCATCCGTTTTGCACTCCTCTGGATAGTCGCTGGCTTCCTGTTTCAGCTTGAAGAAGTTGTCGACATTTTCAACCCCGAGGTGCCGACTTCTCTGTCGTAAACCTCAAACCGAGATGTTGGGGTGGAAGGCTACCCTGGACATCGGTCTGGTACGAGCCAGTCTTATTAAAAAGGTGTGGAAAATACCCCTTTTCACCGTCTTCCAAAGCGAAAGTATCAGAATTTCTTCAGAGCAGATGGGATATAGTTGTGGGAGTCATGGAAAAATAGTCTACGAATGGTCATATTCAAAATTTTACCTCAAGTCAAAATAACTTGAGGTTTCTGAGTTAGATGTTGTATGAACGATTTCAAAATGAAATGGTTGCTGTAACCTTTAGCATAGTGTGCCACGACCACTATGCTGTCAATACAATCTTTCTCGTTCGTGGTAGAATCCTGACTGGTCGTGTCAGCAGACTCACTCTCGGGTGGGGTGGGGGTGTTCTCAAAAGTATCTTGTGGGTTTGTTTTCTGCGCGGGTTGCCATGGTTTGTACACCGCGCGCATCCCTCAGGAACGCTTCACACTCTGTGTATCGCTGTCTGCGTTCCTTCTTGGACACGTCCCACAGTAACGAAGCGTATCTAAGAAAGAAGATGGCTACAGCAATAGCTCGACCTATACATAAATCGTAGCTGTTCTCTATTTTAGTGATACAACCACCCCTATTTGTTTTACAGTCGGTAAAAGCCACGTGACAGATTGTCTTCTGCGTCCGTGCTGGCCTGTACTCTCTCCAAAAATTGTTGTAAAAACCTAAAGAGGTACACAATGTTCGAAACCCTATACCTCTCACTGACCATCCGACGTAGATGGTTTGATGTGTCACTAATGCTGCGACGGTATACCTCATCATCAGGCAAAACATGTATAAGTATATTATCCTCGGGATGTTCTAGAAGAGACATGTCTGTATTTCTTGCTAACTGGTATACAGGATCTTCCTCGTGAAATATGATAGGAATGCTGTCGTTGTGATGGGGGTGGAGTGAAAGGTTGAGAGAGAGATGTTTATATGGTTTTTCGTAAGTTTGGGTTTGAGTGGCGAGACGAATACACAAAAGTGTCTCGAGGCGAGGGCATCGACACTCTGGGTGGTTGGGGGACGAGTAGCTGTGTAATTAGATCCAGTTACATCAGTTACATCAAACGTGCTTGGGCCGTCACCCGTGTGGCTATGGCAGGATTGCATTTGATGAGCCCATCTAATTCGAACAACCCGTCTATAGAGGGATTGTGTAACACTCAAGGGTGAAATACGGGAAAGCGACCCTTTCACACACGTACGGGTACAGAGAGCATACGTCGGCGTACCATATTTTTTCTCCCTCGCCACACCTTTGATGCAAATGAATACCATTTGTGCGACCCCCGTAAAATGTGTCTCGAGGCTCGAGAGGCGTGACAGCTTCATCGGGTAATTTGTCTTCCCTGGGTCTGCCGGCTCTGTATTGACATTCCCATACGATATATATGGCCGACACTTGTGGGTGTTCTCGTAAAAGACCTAAACGATACATGGTACGGTCATGTCTGTCTGCCAGAGTAGTGCCTGAACCGTAGTGTACTTTGGCATTTCGCTTATGCGGAAAACATGTCGTACAACCATGCCAGAAGCATCCAAGAAATTTGTACACTACCTTGCTGAGTGGATCGTACGCGTCTACCTTGAAGGTATGTCACCTCTGCTCGGTCGACGACGACGCAGGTGAAGGAAACTTCGCAGTAATTTGATGCATTTGTAAAATGGGTTAACATTGTTGAGGTACAAGAAGGCTTCTATGAATTTGGTGTAACCACGTCTTAAGATGGACACATCTTGCCGACAATACTTTAAAAGCTCGACCTGCATGTTGAAAGGTGTCCTACGGTTTTCCAGGAATTTTGCGCGATCGTCCTTTGACATACTGTTCGGATCGTAGTGATGTTGGGGTGGAAGGCCACCCTGGACAGCTGTCTGGTACGAGCCAGTTTTATTAAAAAGGTGTGGAAAATACCCCTTTTCACCGTCTTCCAAAGCGAAAGTATCAGAATTTCTTCAGAGCAGTAGGGATATAGTTGTGGGAGTCATGGAAAAATAGTCTACGAATGGTCATATTCAAAATTTTACCTCCGGTCAAAATATCTTCAGGTTTCTGAGTCAGATGTTGTATGAACGATTTCAAAATGAAATGGTTGTCGTAACCTTTAGCATAGTGTGCCACAACCACTATGCTGTCTTTACAATCTTTTTCATTCGTGGTAGAATCCTGACTGGTCCTGTCAGCAGACTCACTCTCGGGCGGGGTGGGGGTGTTCTCAAAAGTATCTTGTGGGTTTTTTTTCTGCGCGGGTTACACGAGTCGAGAGAAAAACTGCCCTACGAGTGTTTCACTATGGGGACCATCCATGATTATTTCCTGTTTTACTCTCGCCTTGCCAAGGGCGTGTCTCACACAAGTAATCAGATTCTGATCCCATACACTTGCCACAACAGAGTTTGAGAACACATAGATTAGGTATGTGTTTACCGTTTTCGTCGCACATGGACTCGAAATCGTAAAACACATACTTGGTCAAATCATAGTCTATGCGGTCGTCCTCCTCGACATCGTTGACGGGTATATGACATCTGTGAGAAGGTCCGAAAAAGTTTTTACACTGAAAACATACCCCATCTTTGCCCTCTGTGACACACTCATGACCAGCATTGCATTTTGGACACCAAAATTTCACCCGACCACAAATACGGTTGGTGATATGAGCCGCATGATAGTCCCTCATGGGAAAGCACACCTGACACTCTCGGCAAGGTTGACCAAACAGCTGTTGTTCGCTGACGTCACCATCACCATTGGGGACCGCGTTATCACGCTGCTGTTGTCGAAAATCGTACAGACAGCTTTTACCCTTACCACCGCATTTCCCACACGTGTACTCTTTAGTGCATGCGTGAGCATTGTCCGACCTGTACCCTCTATGACACACCCTGCAATATTTATTATTTCTGTACAGACCCTCTACTGTATTGATGCAGTCATGGTGACCATAAATATCGATGCAAGGGACGTGTTCGGCCGTGCCAGGAGGAACGTACAAGAGGGAAGCACCATTGCCTTGTGTGATGGTGTGTACGTACAAGCGCACCTCGTCCCTTAAACATGTTTGGAAAGCCTCCCAAGCGGGACGACCCTCCACACACGCTCCAGGATGGAGACTCACTCGCCCTGTACAATTCCCGTGTTGCCATGGTTTGTACACCGCGCGCATCCCTAAGGAATGCTTCACGCTCTGTGTATCGCTGTCTGCGTTCCTTCTTGGACATGTCCCACGGTAACGAAGCGTATCTAAGAAAGAAGACGGCTACAGCAATAGCTCGACCTATACATAAATCGTAGCTGTTCTCTATTTTAGTGATACAACCACCCCTATTTGTTTTACAGTCGGTAAAAGCTGCGTGACAGATTGTCCTCTGCGTCCGTGCTGGCCTGTACTCTCTCCAAAAATTGTTGTAAAAACCTAAAGAGGTACACAATGTTCGAAACCCTATACCTCTCACTGACCATCCGACGTAGATGGTTTGATGTGTCACTAATGCTGCGACGGTATACCTCATCATCAGGCAAAACACGTATAAGTATATTATCCTCGGGATGTTCTAGAAGAGACATGTCTGTATTTCTCGCTAACTGGTATACAGGATCTTCCTCGTGCAATATGACAGGAATGCCGTCGTTGTGATGGGGGTAGAGTGAAAGGTTGAGAGAGAGATGTTTATATGGTTTTTCGTAAGTTTGAGTGGCGAGACGAATACATAAAAGTGTCTTGAGGCGAGGGCGTCGACACTCCCGGTGGTTGTGGGACGAGTAGCTGTGTAATTAGATCCAGTTACATCAGAGACAATTTTCACCTTCCAACACATGGTATCGAGTGTACATTTGTGACGACTATGACAATAATGAGAGTCGAGGAGCATGTGCGAGCTTGCAAACAAAACATAGTATTCATATGCATACGAGACAACAGACAAGTGTTTGGGAAAGAAAAAGGCCTTGAGGCGACAGTGTTGACTCTCACGCATGGTTGTCGGGATAATTGTGTAATTAGGTCCTATTACCAATACATTAATGAGATAATACAAGCAATTTTCACCTTCCACCTGTGACTACAATGAGGGCATGCCCAATTAACCTTCGAGGTCGATGAGTAAATAAGAGCACACACTTGACCACAACCACACCATTCTGTCTACAGCTCTCAGTGCAGTAAGACGTACTAGTTTCTTGCCACCACGACCACTTACCTGAGAACCATCATGACTTCAAGCAATATGAATGATACAGTTTTATACTGCTGGAAATGTCCCCAGAAGACTGACCACGTGTTTGAGAACTGCCCGCAGGCTGTGTGCAGGAACAGGTGTGGATAGACGGGACACTGGGGCAAATACTGACCCATGCCCTGCACCGTGTGTAACAAGACAGGACATTATAGGAGGACATGTCCTTCCCTGGCATGTTCTATATCATCACCACCACCACCGCCTCCCACTACCCCGACAGCTCCTACTTACGGGAGCTGTTATAGGTGCGGGGACTCCTGTCACTGGTCCCAAAACTGCCTCCATCCACAAAGAAAAGGATTAAAACGGTGACTACTTCAGCAGATGTCTGGGAGGGTGAGGAAGATATGCTGATACCTGTAAAGGTGTGTGCCATCTGTGTGGGTAGTAAGAAGAAGACCACGAACACGAGCACACAAACACAACGTGCAGCGAAACAGATGACAGACGCTACCACCCAGACAGGATGTGGATCAAAATACGTGGACACGGGCAGTCACACCACGGGGGCTAACAATGTCCCACGGTGGGGGTGGGAACTTGGGGGTGGCTATCCCCATAAGCAGCACAATACCAGCAGGAGAAGAGGAGGAGGAGGACGAGGGAGATAGTCCCCACGCACCATGACTGCTAGATGGTTCTGATGAGGACAGTGATTCCACGTTTAATGGACGAACGGGAAACTCGCAGCTGTACATAGATGATGATGATGATGAAGATGACATGACATGAAGAACATGGACAGCGGGCGCCGTGGAATGACGTGGAGGACGACAATATGTCCTTAACACATTTCCAGGCCTCTCCTGCCACCAACACCATATCCGTGACCGCCGAGGTGCATAGGGATGGCGGGACACCAACCCAACGTCCCCGGACTCGTGGTGGTAGGAGAGGCCGATTGACATTTTGAAATGTAGATATATCATGCTATATTGTGTTTTATGTTTTATAGAATGTTGTATTATTTTGTGTTTCATGTTGTGTATAACGTTACATATGTTGTGTTTTATGCTTGTATTAAAATGTTTTTGATGTCGTCTACATATAGTTAGTGTTCATTCTCGAATTATAAGCGTGCGGAATAGGCATAAGGCTTGTTGTCAAGAGGACATTATTTGACATACACGCGCATGCACGCACTCACACATGACAAGCATATTCCCCATTGTGACGTCATATGCTTATTTCTGTGCGATGACCACCACTTCACACCATCCTGTGACGTCAATGGTCTTGTCGTTCTGACGTCATACCTGTATGACGTCATTGGCGGCAGTATATTTTCGAGGTTGCGTCACGTTACGTAACCTCGGAAATGTGCTGTCACCATACTACTTGGAACTAATATGTTGCCAGTGTGACCTGGTATTCGTAATACTTGTAAAGTATTATCTTTTAAGGGATTAAAGAATGTGAGAAGTATCCCGTTGTTAGTAATTTTGGAAACGAAATCATTTTGATTAAAAAAGATGTAAGGATTGGATAGTGTTATTTTAATTAACCATTCAAGCTCTGTAAAATCTATTAGTGGCATTCATTCGTATGCATTGTCTTTAAAGTATAGGGTGCCTTCTTCACCAGATGAATTACATTGCTTTGTGTCACCTCGATCACCGAGTGTTACATTCGAGTGATTGCTTACCATTGTATATATAACTGTTAGAAAATAGTTTCCAATTGTTTTCCTGATAATGTCTCAGGCGTGAACTTCAAACTAATAAAATTTATGTGATTGGACAGAAACATCTTGGTTAGAGATCTAGTATCTTCCGGTGTAAGTAACAACAACACCTTGTATGCTTGTTCGTGATTCATGCATTACCAGCACATATATAGAGCAAACTTGATTCTCTTGTCTTTTAGACCAATTGAGTTTAATTCCCTTCACAATCTCAGTAGGATCAAATCTTGGTTGTCCTAGGTAGACTTGGATGGCCAGCGATGAATTCTCTGGGAGTTTTTCCATTAGGGCGGTCACACCGTTGAATTCAGTAACCCACTACAATACTTCGTTCTGCCCAGGTTTACCCGATAGCATGTGGACTGCTATACTCGAGACTGGTTTAATGAATACACTGCTCCTCTGTAATGGGACATAAGCTATGAGCAGGGTTCCGTTTTGTTTAGGTAGCGGTCTTTATTTTCCATGAAAACGTATCGTGAACTTAGTGTTATATTGAGAAGACAATCAATTCCAGATGGTAACATCACCACTTGTTATCGTCACTGAGCATTAGATAGTATGGTTTGTTTTGTTCATTCTTTCAAAGTCTTCTAAATTGAGTAATTTACAACCAAATGATGAGTATATTCTCCATTCATCCTCGTCGTAGCGAACAATATCATATCATGTGTTGCTGATAGATCTTGATGCATCTAGGTTAAAGGTACTAACAGAAACACCACCGACGATGGGAACTTTAAAGCGTTTGTAACTGTTGTTCATAAGCTTAAAAGTGTATATTCGCATTCCTGGGCCTTGATTACTAGCCACTATTGTATATGTAGTGTTACACTTAAGTATCCTATATTTATATTATTATTTTTTGTATCTAAATTTGATATTTTTAATTCAGAATATTACGATTTATCAAGTTTTTATACTGTCTCGATGAAAATTACTCAGTTCATCCATCATTGTATTTTTCTGTTTTAATTGGAACAGCCCTCAACAATGTGGAAGGGTTTTCATGTTTTATGTTATCTGTTGTGCTAAGCTGATCGAGATGAACATATAGCTCGCGATATGGAACTAGCTCTGGTAATTTCCTACCGGTGACGTTAATATTAGGTTTAAGTTCTTCTGATGGTAATCCTAGTATATTCGCCAATGGTAGGCCTAGTCTCAGTTTGTTTACACTGTTGTTAATCAACACCACTGTTCCATTTGAGTCATTTATTTTAAGTTCAACTCCTAAGGGTTTCATCCCTCCGGTGGCGCTCATGGCGACAGGTCGCACATAACATCTCCCGAGCGAATCCATCCATATCTGTAACATCATGGCCAATCCAAGAAAAAGTCAGAGAGGAAAAGCAGATGCAGAAACCCCAAATCAAGATCAGCAATTAATTCTGGACATCCAGTCGTCGGCTAAGCAAAAAACCTCAACATGTATTGGAGCTACCTCGACACCGGAAAATGTATCGACCGCCATGTCGGTGAGCATGATTAATGAAATTAAATCTTTCATTAGAGACTCATTACAAACGCAAACAAATGAAATCACTTCGAAAATCGATAAAGTGAATGTCGAAGTAGCCAAATTACAGTAAAAAATGGACAATATGCTCCGATCAGTTGAGTTTAACGCTGAACAAATAAATGTAAACAAAGCCGAGATTCAAAAGCTCAGGGACGAAATGGACCAGTTACGTAAAGACACGGAAACAAAACTATTGACACAAGAACTTTATTTTCGTAAGAATAATCTGTTGATATATGGCATACCTGATGAACGAGATCCAGAGTCAGCCTGCAGAGATCTTTTCAAGGATTTGGGAATTTCGAATGCCCACAACATAAACATTATGAATATTCACAGGCTGCCCTGCCAGAGTACAAATCCCCATACAGCTGCTTCACCAAAGCCTATTGTCGCCAAATTTGTCAACATGTGTGACAGGCAAGCTATTATTGAAGCTAGTTTTCGTAAAAGTGCCCTACTGCGAGAGAGACACATGTCTATCCGCACCGATCTCCCGGTTCCCTTGAAGAAGATCCGAGGAAAACTGGCCAATAAAGCATACGAATTGAGGCAGAAATATATGGTCCAAACACGTATTCAGGAAAAAGGAATTGATATTATCTTGCAGTGCAGAAAAAACTCAAATCGACCATGGAAAACAGTCAAACTTGAGGATAACATGGATCAAGCATTTTTGTAAGAACTTGTCAGGTGGTAGGATACTTACTCTCAATTGTGTGTGAAAACGTTGCATGGTGTCTCCTCTGGCCTCTGTTTATACCGTTTTAATACACTCATAAGACTGCACTTCCTCTAATACAACAATGCAAAGATGATATAACAATACTTTTAATTGAAGATTGGCAATCGGAATTATATTGCCATGGATATTAATCAATACACACAGAGTTCCTACAGCTCCCGTAACCAGTTTGTTTACAGGTCTATTTTTAGACCTACGTGGGGGCATGATCACGTGACTATTGTTGACATTCGCTACCTCGCTGACAGTGAAATGCATTTGACGTCCCTGTTTTAAGGAACATAATGTTTATTATATATAGATATCTCTATTGATATTATCAATATCAATTTTTTTTCTGAACATTATATTTATGCAGGATTAGCATTTTAAGGATGTGAATCATATGCCCTATAAAGCGATGTGTAATTTGGTCACCGATCACGTGACTTGCACTGATTGTGTCGAGAGACTGTCAAACTGACACTTGTTCACCCCACTGCCCGTCTGCAGTTGGGTCTAAAAACGTGAGTTTGTGATATATATTTATATATGTTTGTTTTTATGTACATAAGAACATAATATTATCGTTGGCTGTAATTCTTGTGTTTTGAAACATATTTTCACGTGAAATTCGTCGAATATGGTTATTCAACTGAGCAAAATTGGAGTAGCCTCCCTTATCTGACCTAGTTTTTGGAAACCTCTTGTGTATTTCTCTCTTCTATTTGTTTCTCAGCAGAAGACATGGTAGGTGTTACCTAGACACATTGATACAGTGGCCTTTTTTTTATTGTCTATTATTTAGTACAGGATGGATTTGACTTGTGGTGACACTTTTTCTTTGTATTTTATGTTTTCTAATGTCTTTTACAATCTTGTTTTCACTAAAAAATATAAAAACATCCATTTCAGTAGACAGTTGAGATATAGTAACAGTGTGCGCATTATGAATTAATATGGGTGATAAGATTAGAATAGCTTCAGCCAATTGTAGAGGCCTGGCAGAAAAGAGAAAACGAAAAGAAATAATGAACCTTTGGCGTAAAAGAAAGTTTTCAGTTATATGCCTACAAGATATTCATATAGCCAAAGAGGATGATATCACTATGAGAAATGAATGGGGTCTTCAAAGCATTATAGCACCATATAAATCAAATGCAAGAGGGGTTGCTATCCTATTTAACAATAATTTGGAAGTAAATATCCACAAATTCAAGACTGACACCAATGGAAACTATATAATAGCAGATGTAACTATAGAAGGAATAAGAATCACACTGACTAATATATATGGTCCTAATCAAGATGCACCCGAATTTTATCATGCCTTATTTCACAATATGGAAGAATTTGAAAATGAATCTCTTGTGATATGTGGAGACTGGAACTTAGTTCTTAATCCTTCCATTGACTTAGAAAATTATAAACATATTAATAATCCAAAAGCAAGAAAGGTATTGTTAGATAATATAGAAAAGTATGATTTGATAGACATTTGGAGGGAGAGAAATTATGATGTTAAAAAGTACACATGGTGGAAAAAAAACCCGAAACAACAGTCCAGACTTGATTTCTTTTTAGTTTCACAAGATTTAGCAAACATGACAAGTGACTGTTCCATACTTCCAGGATATAAATCTGATCATTCGGCAATTACTATGTCCTTTTCCAGTGAACTTCATAAGGAACGGGGTGGTGGATACTGGAAATTAAATACATCATTACTATATAATCAAGATTATGTAAATATGGTCAAGGACATGCTTCTTGAAACAAAATTAGAATACTGTAACTGCACTGAGGATGAACTAGGTCATACTTACAGGTCAAAATTACAACTTAAAATAAGTGACACATTGTTTTTAGAAACATTTTTGATGAAAGTGAGGGGGAAAACAATATCATTCTCTTCCTACCTAAAAAAAATCAAAACTGAAAAAATGAAAAATTTAGAAAAACAATCTCTGCAATGGAAGAAGAAATCAGAGAAAATTTCCAAACAGTGTGTGAAACTAAACTTGCTGAATTATCCAAATGTAAACTAGAATTTGAAAAATTAAAAGAAGCTGAAATAAGAGGTATACAAATAAGAAATAGAATTCAGTGGTACGAGGAAGGAGAAAAAACAACCAAATATTTCTGTCATCTCGAAAACAGAAATTATACCAGTAAGCTTATGAATAGTGTCATTAATGATAAAGGAGAAGTAATATCAGATGGTAAGGCTATTTTATATGAGCAGAGAAAATTTTATGAAAATTTATATGCATCAGGTGGTACAATAGCAAGTAAATATATTGAGATATTCAATGATATTATTACACCAAAACTAACATCTGTTGAAGCTGAAACTCTTGAGGGTGACATTACAATAGATGAGATAACACAAGCTGTTAAATCAATGAAAAATAACAAAAGCCCAGGAATAGATAGTTTCCCAATAGAATTCTTTAAATTTTTCTGGAAAGATCTCCATATTTGGGTTTGTAGATATATATCAGAAACATTCAGGCAAAATATGTTAAGTCCAACAATCAAAAGAGGCGTCATCACATGCATTCCAAAAGCTAACAAAAATAGACAGTTGTTAAAAAACTGGCGCCCAATTTCCCTACTAAATTCTGTGTATAAAATACTCAGTACATGTATAGCCAATAGAATTAAAAAAACTTTGAATACACTAATCCATGAAACTCAGACAGGATTTATCCCTGGAAGATGTATTAGTGAGAACATTAGACTGGTATATGATATTATGTTTGAAGCAAAATTACAGGGTAAAAAGGGACTGTTGTTACTTATTGACTTTGAAAAAGCTTTTGACACTGTCTCTAAAGAATTTATAATTCTAACAATAGGAAAATTTGGCTTTGGACCTATTATGGAAAAATGGATCAAAATATTAATCAATGATCCTACATCTTGTGTTATACAAAATGGTCTCAATTTTTTCACAATGAAAGGGGCTGTAGACAAGGCGACCCGGTCTCTCCCTACATATTCCTTTTAGTGGCAGAAATTTTAGGAACAATGATCCGTAACAACAGTGCAATAAAAGGAATGACGTTGAATAATACTGAACATAAAATTGGACAATATGCAGATGATACTGAATTATTTCTTGATGGATGTGAAGAAAGCTTAAGCATAGCAATTGACACCCTAAATAATTTCTACAAAATGTCTGGTTTAAGAATAAACGTAGAGAAGACTAAAGCAATATGGATAGGCTCAATGGCAGGTAGTAACATGATGTTATGTCAGGATCTTAAGCTTGATTGGCACAGTGGGGATTTTGATGTGCTAGGAATAAAGCTTAATCCTAAGTTGAATAACCTTTGGGTAATTAATACAAGAAAAAGACTAGAAATTATTAATAGAACTCTTGGGAATTGGAGAAAAAGAAATTTGACATTAATAGGGAAAATAACGGTTATTAAAACTTTAGCACTCTCATCATTAGTGCACATATTCACTTCACTCCCAAATCCTCCAAAGGAATTCATTGATAAATTAAACAATATATTTTATAAATTCATCTGGAATGATGAGCGCGATAAGATAAAGCGAACAACACTTATTAGAAAATATGAAGAAGGGGGACTAAGAATGGTTAATGTAGAGGTATTCATTAACTCATTAAAACTGTCAGTATTAAATAAATATCTCCAAAATAAAAACACTAGCCCTAGTACCTTTCCATTCAAGGATATATTTCTGCTTGGAGCCAACATTGAAAATTATGTGAAAATAATTAATCCCTATTGGAAAGATGTGTTGGCAGCATGGGGAATATTTTATAGAACACATAAAACTGATTTTACAGATATTAATCAAATCTTATCTGAACCCCTTTGGTTCAACCATCAATTCCAAAATAGTAATTTTATTATAAGACATTGGTATTTTAAGGGTATTCACTCTATAAGAGACTTGTGTAATGATCAAGGTATTTTGTCATTTAATGAACTTAAGAAAACTTACAAAATCAAAGGCACAGTTCTTGATTACTACCAGGTTCTTTCAAATATACCAAGAAAATGGAAAGATACTATTAGAAATAATCCATTGATTGTTCATAATCACTATCTCAGCACACCACTGATATGTTTACTTTCAGCACCAAAGAGGTCATGATATTTCTATGATGAGCTTTTAAGTACTGAAACTTTCCCTTCTACATGTAAAAAAAAGGGAAACAACTCTTTGACACTGTAATCCCATGGGAATATATTTTTAAAGATTATAGAAGATGCACAAAAGATACTAAATTGATTGACTTTCAATTTAAATTTATTCATAATATTATATACACAAAAAAAGAATTACTGAAAATGAAATTAGTTGATGAACTTTGCTCTTTTTGTAACTTAGTGTCTGAAAATTTGATACATATTTATTGGGAATGTGAATGTGTGAAAACATTCTGGTTGAAACTGAAAGAATATATTGACAATAAGACAACAGAAACATTTACCCTGACCAAATATACAGTCTTAATTGGTGGAAATAATACTGACTTAATGAACCATATACTTATTGCTGGTAAAAAATACATTCATGTATCAAGTATTAAAAACACCAAGTTATCACTCAATGCATTTCTAAAAATACTGGGTGATATTTTCAAAACTGAAAAGTTTATTGCTACTAAGAATAATAAAATGTTACCATTTGACAGAAAATGGTCACCACTGCTGCCATATATCCAGTATGTATAACTTTTATCCATATGAACTTTTGTCTTATTGTGTACTTGTGCTGTTGCATCATTTATTTGTGTAACTGTCTACTGAGTTGAATGGATAATAAAAAAAAAACAAAAAAAACCAAAACAAACTCCTAAGGGTTTGAATATTTCATCATTGAGAGACCGCCATACACTGTAGTATCCATTGTTTTTTAGATGTCTGGCTCCACTAACAAACATCTTATTATTATTCTTATTAATGTTTGTTCATTGTGGACAGTAGGTTATATCACATAGTGCTATTTCAATTTGACCAGACATGTTCTCGATAGCGTCTGTAAGTTGAATGGCCTCATCGCTCTTTATATCTGGAAGATTAATGTACATATTATTATATTTATATTTTATATAACAATAATATGCATAAACCCAAAGTATGTTACCCCAAAAACGATAATATAAATGCCTCAGACTTCACTCATATGAAAATCTTAGTTTATGTGAATGGTTCATATTTCAAAACCTAGTTTGTAGATATATTTGGAAAGTATAAGTTTTCAGTCACTGATGAGAAATCTGTCCATGCATGGTTCAGCAACCCGATGCAGTTCTGGCAGAACCAACTCAATTTCGCGACATGGTGTGCTACAACTGGGTGTGGTCTGATATTGACAGACACTAGCCATGATGCCTTGAGTAAATCAGTTTTCACATTTCAGAAATACTACCAGATTAGGCGTATCCTCAAAGAGATCAGCGCTCCACTTCCACAGGACAAGGCATGGAATGTAACAAACAACCCATATGACAGGTTTACGAAAAGATTTGTAATGAATTTGGAATTGACTCAAAGACCGATTGGCTTTTACCAGGTCTAAACCATGGTTTAGGAATTCCTTACAGCAATGAGCTCTCAGTAAAAGCATTCAAAAAAAGATTTACTAACAAACCTTAAGAAACGGAAAATGTTTAGTACGGAAAATTTTTTCCACATATTGTTCCTAAACCTACCAAATATGGAGCAAAACCAGTGAAAGATGCAAGTGATAATTTAGTGAGATGAGGTATACTTAGGCAGGACTTAGCTCTGTCGAGCAATGAATGGAGAGATGATCGTATGAATTTTAAAGGTGATATTGCTTTCACTATCCAAAAAGTGGAGCACTCTCCCGGTTTGTAAGATGATTGGAAAAGATTTATGCTGGATATATCGAAAGGATACACTCGCACTGGTATTATTCGGCGCTCAATCGCAGACGCGCTCCACTATCATATGTAGTGGAACCACTTATGACGTGCAGAAACAGTTCATGGCTAATATTGAGGATGTTACTGCTACACCAGTAGATCTACCTAGCTATAAAACAATACCAGGACACTTTGCAATATGCCAGGTCAAAAGTCAACTACGTGTTTGGTGTGGGATTATAACATGGCTCCGAGTGATATGCGTCTGAGAATAAATAAAATAACGGGCTATAACAATGAAATAATCATTGCCATGGCCGAACAAAAATTGGGTGTTAACGTCAACGTCTCCCAAGTGCCACCATCAACGCATACTGGTGAAACAGGTATAGTGGTATCACCACCACACCTAAGGGTTAAACCAGGGATATCCCCTACAGTATCCCCCACTATGCAGGTGTCCAGTCAGCAGCATATCGATAGTAAAACAGCGTTAGTTGTCGGAGGTGTTGCGGTCAGCTTGTGTCTTATTTGGTTACAAATTCCTTAGCTGTACCGACCATGGCAACAATGAATGCCCACCGATTTTAACTAAGCCACGTGATGGTTTTACCCAGTGTGCTGAGCTGCCACGATACAATACTTCCTAGTATACCAGGCACAGCTTCTGCAGCCTTACCAGTGAGTTTAGCCAGAGCTTCCCCGAGCGATTGGAGATGTTTTTTATCCAGTCTCTGACGTCACCACCACGTGGCGTGGGGTGTATGGTAGCCCACTGGGGAAACCCCCACCAGTAACAGACACTACAATGGTTGATATGATGAAACCTAATGCTGTCAGAACGCTAGCAATGGTGATACCTTGCTCTGGAAACAATATTCGGATCCTGTCAGCCAAAGTTGTATCTTTTTATAGTATTCTATCGATTGTTTCCCGAATATGGTTGATCTGGGATCACAGCTGTTCACGATTCGAGGAAGCGAATTCTAATCGGGTACATCTCCGATCTTCTAAATTACTGGTTCATTCTGTGATACGACACTTCCTATCATCGTCTTCCGTTTCCCTGAGTTTGGCTTTTTCACTAGCAATGTTCTCATCGAGTTCGTTCAGTTTCCCCATGTTGTTCACGAGTTCTCTGTGCACATGTTTCAAGGTTTCGTCAATGCCATACAGTTCCCTCTTTGGAAATGCAAATCCCGGTAATGGTTTATCCCAATAACTATTCCACAGTTTTTCGATACTGTCTGACGCTTCTGTAGCATGCTGTGTTATGTCACCACTGCTACTCAGTTCCGATCTTGTAGTTTGCAGATCTTGAACGACCTTCGGGGGTATGGGGGTTCCACCATCTTAGGTTTTGCGCCACCATAATCCTACATGTTTAGCTTATCATGGATAAAATTGGTAATGGCGACTGGCGAGAGTTGATAAGGCAAGTGGTTTTCTATTGCGTCTGCTAATGATATCAATCCCCCGTTATCCTTCAGACATAGAATGCCTTTATCATCTATTGTAAAATTAGAATAGTCTCGACCCTGAGACTCAACATCGTTATTTAATTCATTGTAATAATCATCTACTGTTGTTCATAATAGTTGGCTACTCAATGACGAATTAGTAAACGAAGTATCTTCATCAAAATCAGGAGGGATGGTAGATCCAAAACTATCCATCTCAAAATCATCCATATTTTTAAAATTATATTTATATAAATATATAGTAATGTCATACGGTAGAAAGCTAAATCCTTTCCGAAGATTAAGAGAACCACTAGGCGTCAAAGCTGTGCATCAGTCAGCTACTATTACAAATAATCACAGCAAGATAGACAAGGGCCAATTATTTGAGGTTAGATTCCCAAATTTGGGTCAGAACAACATCATAGTTCCAGGTATGGCAAGATTGGTGTTTAATATCATGCTGACTTCAGAAAACGACAAACGTGAACTCGTGAATAATGTGGGTCGTGCTTTAGTCAAGAAGACCACCATAAAAATTAGCGGTAACGAAGTGCTTAGTATAGACGATGGCGATGTGTATTACTGTTACATAGACCTATGGAAAAGTAAGAGTGAATGCGATAATGGTGCGTATCATGGACTCGGTAATAAACTCATGAACAACTCTGTATTCGGTTAAAAAATGGAGAATTTACGAAAACATGTCAACGTGAACCTTGTGAGGTCGAGTGAGGAAGACAGACTCAGGAAACTGATAGCGAGCCCGGCGTACAATAGAAGTGCTATATTCGATGATGACTTGGCAGCCATACATATGAAAAAGAGCCATATTAAACTTAATCGGTATGAGCATTCTAGACCTTTCTAAACATCTGATGTATGACTTCTACCATAATGAGTTTAAGAAACAATATCTGGATATGGGTGTGGGGGTGTGTCCCCCTGTGTGAGTTGCTGTACACGGATACCGATTCATTGCTAATGGAGATTCAAACCGAGGATGTGTACGAGGATATGAAATCTAATATACACATACACGACACCAGCGATTACCCAAGAGACCACCCTATGCACAGTCAAGTTAACAAGACAATCTTAGGTAACATGAAAGACGAATGTGCTGGCACACCAATCGCTGAATAGTGGGGTTGAGACCTAAGATGTATTCTATCAAGAAAGCAGACCTCACTGAAATAAGAAAGGCTAAAGGCATGAAAAAGAATGTGGTAAAACAACATATCAAACATACCCTCAAGCCATATTTGAGAAAAAAACGTTCAAACACTAGATGAACATACTTCGTAGTGACGGGCATAAGATATACGGGTTGACTTTGAATAAGAGGTCTCTATCACCCATGGATACAAAACAATGGACAGCCGTGGATGGTGTCAATACCTAAGCTTACGGTCATTCCTTGATCTCTAGGGGGTGTCCCCCAACCCATAAAGATATTTAACTAACAGAAATATAATGGAGAAAGTTTACTACAGCTGCCTTGGATGTTGGGAAGGGGCAGACGCTATTAAAAAATTAGCTAAAATCGCACGCGTTTCAAAAGAAAAAGCCAAAGCAGGGTTACAGAAACTATATGGCAATATATAGCTACATGGCAAGTATACTTATCTGCAACGAGATATAAACCCAGGAGAAAATTCGGTATTCATATTAAAACCAGGACATTTAGAGTTAGAAAGTTTATAAAACATTGATAAATATATAAGGAGAAATTGAAGTCAAGTTAGGAAGGGTCAATGTACTGGGAAAGTGCATTGACCAAGTAATCAAATTTTATGGATTCACTTTTCTCGGGGGAAATGGCAATTTCTCTGAAGTAACATAAAACTAGGACTTTGTGATCATACATGATTAGGCAAATGGACATTCGGATACTAATGGTCAGTGTGTCAATAAAAGGGACACGCAGAGGATCGGAAATAATTTGTTTAAGTGTCTTCTGGCGCCTACCAGTCTGAAATATTATTTGATATTTTGTCAGATATGTCAATGTTTGGTTGATGGATGGCTAAAAGTTGATTAACGAAGATATTTTATACTGGAAGAATTTGATGGTACCGATAAAGTCTCGGAAAGGGACTAATGAAAGTAACTAATTATTAAGATTGGGTATGAGTCATTTTTGTATGACGTAGGACATTATTTCGGGGGGAGGAGCCTAAATTGTCATGACTTCTATTTTGTTAGTTGTCAGGTGAGTGGTGCGCGATCCTGGGCCCCACCATTGACTTGAGATGTTCTCTCCGTATATTGAGAGAATTGCTCAGATGAACTTATAGTATCAGAAGTTGTGCAAGAAACCAACAAGTTCTTCCAGGACATAGTAAACTAATGTTGTGCTTAGACCAGAAACTAGGAAATATTTGAGGACCTTTGTTTGTGAAAAACTATACCAAAAATAAAAGGACTTGAACGCCAAACTGGACTTTTCCTTGAGTATACCGTCTGACTACATCATCCCCAGACAAAGAGTGGAGGAAATACAGATTGCCTAGGGAGTAGGGTATAACACCCCGACACCCTCAGGTAAACAATATCCCTAGTAAAGTTCACCAAGCCGACCTGTTGATTCTTCCACATGCCACCATCAGAGGTAAAACCTTCAAGTACACACTGACAGTCATCGATGTAGCCAGTCGCTACAAGGAAGCCAAATCCTTGACTGCGAAGGATGCGACACAAGCAGCACATGATTTTGAGCGCATATACAAACAAAGTCCGCTGATGTGCCCTTCTGAGTTGCAAGTCGACCTGGGTAGAGAATTCATGGGTGCCATATCACAACTGCTAGCCAAACACAATGTCGTGATAAGGAGTCTAAGTCAAGCCGTAGTCGAGAGATTCAATCGCTCCTTAGCCGAACATTTGTTTGCACACCAATATTCACGGGACTTAGAAGCAGGGAATACCCCCATCCGCAGGACCCCACCAAACACTGAGTGGGTAGTACGACTTCCACGGGTGGTTGATTTTATGAAACACGAAGTAACGCGACTACTCCATAAGAGACAGGTTGACGCAATTCATATGAAAACCACTATAGTGGAGGCAGCAGCACCCCACTGTAAAAGAGAAAAAAAAATTCCAGATCATGCACTCATTAGATATTTATATCAACCAGGTGAATACGAGGAAGACACCCATAAACGTGCTACAGATCCTATCTGGTCTATGAAAACGTACAATATTGATCAAGTTGATATGAAAGCCGGGGAGCCTAACCTGTACTTCCTTGTAAATGGGCCATGTAGAGGATTCGTTCGTGAGGAATTACAAATCATACCTTGATCTTTAACAGGTGTTTAACTTCACTGATGTAGTCTTTTTTCTTCTCCTAAATAAGCTGCAATCGTTTTTCATCCGCACCATGGGCTTTACATAAACGATAATGACCTTTCACCCCTAGCACCGAGGACTTGTAGTTGATATTATCTTTACTGTGATAAGAACAACAACCCACGCTGTGGCTTATTTGTCGTGGAAACTAGACCTTATTAGTTTCCCTAAAGATGCACCCTCACAGTGAGAAGTCAAGCAGCTTTTTCATGCACTTGCTGGTGTTCTCAATGTGTTTGGCTGCATCGAGGAAATCCAATTGCAATCGTCCGTCCACAAGCATGCATGGAAGCAGCATATGTTTGTCGGAAGGGGTTTCAGGCTCTAAACATTCAAGCCATATGCGACGGAGATCTAAGGTTAGTATCAAAACACTCATAACCTTCTAAATGATACCTGCGAACATTAGAATTGTCTCTACTGCACCGACTTTACACAGAACATGCTAACATTTCAATGGAAGTAAAACACGGAAGTGATTTCTCGCAACCTGCCTGCGATGCCCTTTTAAGGTTTCACAGTTATTTTATTTCAGTGAAAATGCCTCAATATTTTAAAACTGAAATAATAAACTGTAATGTCACTAACTGAATGCATTTGTAAATGACATGTTCATGCATAATTGTTTAATGAAAGAAACAAGCAGACAGTTATAAATGTAGGTAACTATTCCTTGCACGTATAGATCAAAATAGAAACTGCAACTTTTATAATGAAACATGTATTGCATATATCCTGAAAATATAGATTTTTATTGTGGCAGACACAACTATGTACATAGGGATTTTATTATTTTAATGTTTTCTGTTCTGTATATGTATATCTGTAGGCTACTTAATAGGTCATGTGTCCCTCAAGCCCTTAACAAGCCCAAGCCATGACGTGATCAACTGACGTGGCCAAGCTAAACCTCCAAGTTAAATCTTTTGTCTAATAGCTTGCACTCTGCACAAAGTCACCACACAGACAAGTTGACAGACACTTGACAAATCAGGTTAGTTTAATATATCTCTGTATATTTATATCATTGCACATATATGTTGTGATAAGTTAAATATGTTCTATTGAAGTAAACTAGGCGTCTGATATTGCCTAAATGTCATCCATTATCTATAAACATAAATATGCTAAACCAGGCTTAGCAGTTGTAAGGTTTCTTTTGTAATTACTAACAACTTTTCTATATCTTTGCCCTTGCGTGCATGAGAAATTTAAGTTCGAATGTGTTGTAGAGTAGTCCTATTTTAATTCTGTCGTTTAGGTATGTGTATACAATGTACGCATACAGCATTTCACACAGCACACAAGTTTTAAGCGTCTTACTCTTAGTTATGATAATAATTACATTTTATTCAGATATATTCGGGATACAGACTGTTGCTGTGCTTGGTCGTCACCCCAGTCTCACCCACAGGGTAGGCTCATGGTTTGAATCATTTATTTCCAGTTTGCATTATTATCCATGTATTCCATTAACTAAATCCATTGCATTAACAACTGTAATATACATCAGTTACCATGCATGTATTGTGTAAACAATTTGTAAACAAGTTCACGACCTTGTTTAACTTAGAATGTTTATTCATATATGTCTTGTTATGCACTCGATAAGATAGGTCGTAACTTTATCGTGTATTTCATGTTAGCTAGTCTGTTTACAGCCGCTAGTAATAGGTATTGCACATTGATGATATATGTTTTGCACATTGATGATATATGTATTGCACATCGATGATTTTATGTACTATTCATTGTATCACTATTTCTGTAAATATTTCATGACATTCTTACTAATCTGCCCCTACCAATCCCTCATATTGTCCTACATACTTATGTTGTAGCTTTAGTATTAGCTTTTGCAAATCCACATTGTCAACTTGGGATTTGCATTGTCTTATACCTAAATATGTGTCAGCTCCAACTTGTGTACACCTGCTTGGGTTTCTTACTTTGGTAGTTCCCTATACAGCTTGCGCTGTTTCGGAGTGGTGTTAAACACAATTCACCCACTCACTCCTTCGCCCTTTCGCGTATATATTTATATATTTCTTACAGCGTCCTGTATTGTGGGGGGTTTTGCCTTCAAACTGGTTCGATGTTAGTCTCTGAACTTTTTCAGACATTCCACTCGTTCTTGGAGCCCTGACTATCGTTCTTTTGTCGCCATAGCAGTTTGGGAACTATTTTATACTGATATCAGCTGACATGTAGATATCATTGCGGTTTCCCTTTATTCTGATATGGACAGCATAAGTTCGCTTTGTTACTGTATATCATAGTGGTATCTTAACTGGGAACGCTACCTCATTTTGTTGTTGGGCAATTGAATTTTGTTTAATTCTGCTACCTCAGTTAACCATGGAGTTCAAGGATGAAGAGTTGGAAGGGATGGCCACACTCTTTAAGAGGCTTGGGATGCACCCAAAGGCCGACACGCCTGATGATTTTAAACCCTCAATTAAGGGAATGTATTCCCAAGAAGGTCCTCTCAAAAGAGGAGGAAGAGGCATCTGTACCTCCTGGTACCAATACCCCTCAGCCAGTAATACCAGATGTTAGGCCTGTAGCTGTAGCTTACCATCAGTTTCCAAAGCTACCCTTGTTTAGCGGTGATTTTCAGGGCAAGGACGCTTCATTTGACCTTTGGACTTATGAAGTCGATTGTCTCTTGAAATCAACGAACTACACCCCCGATGTTATGGATCAGGCCATCAGGCATTCCTTGAAGGGAGAAGCAGCAAGAGTAGCAATGAGATTAGGATCCAAGGCTTCAAGACAGGATTTGCTGAACAAGCTCTACAGTATTTATGGTACTGTTCAACGCAAGGAAGCTCTGTTAGCTCAATTTTATAGTGCCTCCCAAGGTGAAACTGAGGACGTGGCCACTTGGGGATGCTGGTTGGAACACCTGTTAACAAAAGTCACAGATCATCACACCATCTTTTTTCAGGATCAGGATGACATGCTAAGGAACATGTTATGGGGTGGTCTTAGGCCATCACTCAAGGGTGTATCTTTTGATGGTCTAAGGATATCCTTGAGGGAGATTGAGTACGACATGAAGCAGGGAAGAGATCCAGTGCCATCAGCTAGGAATAGGACAGCTACTGCTAAGATGGCAGCCGAGTCGAATATGGTGACAAAGAAAGATATTGAAAGTCTGACATCCGCCATCCAACAGTTACAATGTGAGGTCTCAGATATGAAGATCAAGCAACAGGAGACGGCCCATGTCTACCAACACCAGTCATTTGCCTCCAGTCAACAAAGTTACCCTAAAGGCAGATACCAACATAGTTTACCATCTGACCCTCAGGATGGGATTGCTACACCATTAGGACCTTACTTGCCTTCAAGGTCAGGTAAAGGAACGGATCACAGAATGCAACCAGGCACAGGTGATGCAGCTAACTCTTACTACAGAGGTACAGGAACGGACTCTAATCATAGGCGATTTGGACCTACATTACCTAAGCCTAATTCACAAGTTGGTGCACCAAGAAACCAGTACCCACCACCATCAAATGAGAGCATTAATCCTCGAAGGTCACAGGAAGTTGTCTGCTTCCGATGTGGTTACCCAGGACACATTGCAATTGGATGTCGAGTTCGTCTAGACCATCTCCGCCATCCTTTAAACTGGCAAGGGTCTATGGGCAGGGGTCACCTCTAGACTTACTTCAGAGCCCCAACAGAGTACCTGAAGGATTGGTTGGTTGTGCAAATGAAGATGACATCCTACTTGATGGTAAACCAGTCCGAGCCATGTTGGACACAGGAGCGACTGTGAGGAACAGTTACAACACATTGCCTTAGAGCCACTAGGAAACATACTGGACATAGAGTGTGCTGGCGGTGAGACATTACCCTATAAAGGATTCATCAAAGTGGATGTAACACTCACCGGAGGAGGGACTGATGTTGATGCTATTCCATGTTTATTTCTTGTAGTACCTGCTACTTGATACAGTGCCAGAGTACCAGTGCTTCTAGGAACAAACATCTTAAACTGTTTATTGAATACCTGCAGGAATCAACACGGAGACAAGTTTTTACAGAAGGCCCCATCACGGACTCCATGGTATTTAACCTACAGGACTATTGCTCTAGGAGAAAAAGAGCTTGAACAGAACAAATGGAGACTTGGACTGGTGAGGAGCACTGAGGAGAAGAATGTCTGGATCCCTCCTAATAGTAGAATTGTAGTGAAGGGTCAGGTAACCAAGGGACTGAAGACACCTAGACTATGTGCCCTTCTTCAACCCACATCCCAGGCCTCCATTTCTTCTGATGTTGAAATAGCTCCAACCGTCATCACTTATGATAAGGACAGTCCAGATGTAATTGAAGTCCATGTTTTCAATGTCACCACCCGTACCATAGTTATACCTCCCCGATCGTTACTTTGTGAACTTCAACCAGTAACCATACAAGAAGCACCACGTGGACAACCTTTAGATGAGGAGGCTCTGATTGAACAATTGGGAATAGAGAAAGAGAACTTGACATCTCAGGAGATAGAGCAAGGCCTTGATGTTATCCTGAGGTTCAAAGATATTTTTTCCAAACATGAAGAGGACCTTGGCCACTCTTCAGCTGTTCTACACAGAATTGATTTAACAGATGACCATCCTTTCAAACAGAGGCATCGTCGAATACCACCAGCCATGTTTGATGAGGTTTGGAGTCACTTACAACAGCTGTTGTCTGCTGGAGTCATCCGAAGATCTCACAGTCCTTGGGCATCTAATGTCGTCTTAGCAAGAGAGAAAAATGGAACTTTGAGGATGTGTATAGATTTTAGACAGCTGAATAGACATACCATCAAAGATGCTTGTGCCCTACTACGTATTGAGCTCCTATTTAGGAGGTATGACCTATTTCTCAGTTCTGGACATGGAGAGTGGGTACCACCAGGTTGAGATTGAGGAGAGCCATAAGGAAAGGACTGCCTTTACTGTTGGACCTCTGGGCTTCTTTGAATATAACAGAATGCCATTTGGACTCTCCAATGCCCCAGCAACGTATCAGCGTCTTATGGAACAGTGTCTAGAGGGTCTCCATCTGAAGATTTGCCTCATCTACCTTGATGACCTCATCATCTTTTCCAAGACTTATGAGGAACATATTCAACGTCTGGAGATGGTTTTCAAGCGCCTTCAAGAATGTGGTCTCAAACGTGCTCCAAAAAAGTGCAAGTTTTTTAAACGTCGAGTGAGATATGTTGGATATATCGTTTCCGCTGAGGGTATTGAGGCAGACCCAGAGAAGGTGGACAGGATAAAAAACTGGCCTACACCATCAACACCTGAGGAAGTTAGGAAGTTTCTCAGATTTGCTGCTTATTACCGTAAATTTGTGAAGAATTTTTCCAGCATTGCCAGACCTCTGTGTGACTTGATGCCAAAGACTGTCAAAAGATCAAGGAAACAAACCTCAAAGACTATGGGTTTCAAGTGGGGTCAGGACCAGCAACGTGCCTTTGATAGGATCAAGACATGCCTTTCTATGCCTCCAGTTCTGGGGTATGCTGACTACACAAAGCCCTTTGAACTACACATAGATGCAAGCACTCACGGTTTGGGAGGATGTACTCTATCAGCACCAGGACGGCCATGTATGGGAAATTGCATATGCAAGTAGAGGATTGAAGCCTTCTGAACGAAACTACTCTGCCCATAAGTTAGAATTTTTGTGCTTAAAGTGGTCAGTTTCCGGAAAGTTCCACGATTATCTGTATGGCAATGACTTCGTCGTGATGACTGACAACAACCCGCTAACCTACGTCCTAACTACTGCTCGTCTAGACGCTACTGGACATCGCTGGTTAGCCTCTCTAGCCAACTATAACTTTACCATCAAGTACAGATCAGGAAAATCCAATATTGAAGCTGACATTATGTCCAGATTACCTCATAGAGAAGATCATGTACAATGGGAAGCGATAAACAGGGACTCGGTTAGAGCTATCTGTGATGTATTGCAAGTTCCTAACCTTGTTGAAAGTTTGGTTCTTTCCACTCCTGACTTTGACGAACAAGAGGAGACACCTGAAGACAGATGTGACTTTAATGCCAGAGACTGGAGACGAACTCAGTCAAAAGATCAAGAGCTTGCTATCATAATTGACCATCTCAGGAATAAAACAAGACCGGATAGGACACAGTTTCTTGGGAATCAAGAGATGACAACGCTCTTGAAGAGTTTCCACCATTTTCAGCTGAAGCGAGGTGTTCTTTATCGGGTCACCAACCAGGATGGAGAAGAAAAGGAACAGTTAGTACTTCCAACCAGATGTCGATCTGCTGCATTACGAAGTCTCCATGACAATGTGGGACATCCAGGGAGAGACAGAACCTTGGCACTTATCAAAGACAGGTTTTATTGGCCTGGAATGACAAAGGATGTAGAAGCCCATGTTCAACAATGTGTGCCATGTTTGCATCGTAAAACACCAACAGGAAGAGCACCACTAGTCAGCATAGAAACATCACAGTCTCTAGAGCTTGTGTGCATGGACTTTCTCACTCTAGAACCATCAAAAGGAGGACAGCAACATGTTCTAGTAGTGACTGACCTCTTCACCCGTTATGCACAGGCCTACCTTACCAAAAACATGATGGCCAAGACAGCTGCTGAAGTTTTCTTCAACAATTTCATCATACATTATGGGATACGTAAGCGCATCCACTCGGATCAAGGACCCAACTTCACTGGTAAACTAATGCAGGAGTTATGTCAGCTACTGAAGATCAACAAGTCGCGAACTACACCATACCACCCTATGGGGAATGGAATGTGTGAACGCTTCAACAGGACGCTCTGCAACATGCTTGGCACTCTTGATCCGGACAGTAAGAAGAATTGGCGAGCCCATGTCGGACCATTAGTGCATGCATACAACTGCACACGCCATGAATCTACAGGATTTGCACCATTCTTTTTGATGTATGGACGCCATCCACGTCTCCCAGTGGACATAGCCTTTGGACTTGACATGGGGACAGCCAAGCAGAAGTCCATGGCCAGTTATACAAGTGAACTGAAAGATCGTCTCACCCAGGCCTATAACATAGCCTCTATTGCTGCCAGGAAATCCCAGTCCCGGAACAAGAATCTCTACGACCAGAAAGCTACAGCAGCAGTTCTTGAAAAGGGTGACAGAGTACTTGTGAAGGTTGTTGCATTTGATGGCAAGCATAAGTTAGCTGACAAATGGGAGCAAGACATTTATGTTATCTTGGACCAACCGAATCCATCCATACCAGTGTTTGTCCTTGGTAAAGAGAATGGACAAGGGCGGACAAGAACCTTGCATAGGAATTTATTACTTCCTGTTGGATCTCTTCCCCATTCAGCACCAGTGCCCAAGCCAAGAAAATGCAAGCCTCCACAACCAAAGCCAACCGTTCGACACCACAGGCAGCACAGGGAGTGAAGATGGAGTAGATGAAGGAGAAGACATTGTGTATATCTCCACTCAACATTCAGATTCTTCAGGGTCAGTTTTGTATCAAACTGACAGGCCACTTGAAGACAAGCTGAATGAAGATACTGAGGATGCGGATCGTGCCAATTTTGAAACTGAGAAGACTGTAGATGCTGAATCACAAGAACAGCATTCAGAAGAATTTCCAGTTCCACCTGTGGATGTTCTTTCAGACGCTGAACCTCCAGTTCAGCCGGCAGATGTCCTGTCAGACACTGAGACTCCAGTTCCGCCTGTGGATGCCCCATCAGAGAACCTGCTGCTGATGTGCCAGTGCAACCAGAGCCTCGACCAAGGAGATCTGTTCGAGATAGACGACCACACAGTTGGAAGAGCAGAGGCGAGTTTGCACTTTCTGCAGTTACGCAGCCAGACTGGTTAGCTTGAGCAAACTATCTCAGTTCTTTAATTGAGGAGGGGGTGCTCGAGGGCCAACCAAAACGTCTTTCTGATGCACTACTGGATCTGGTCACCGGAAAGAACAAATGACGAGGACGTCATTTCAAGGAAGGGGGGGAAGTGTGTGGCAGACACAACTATGTACATAGGGATTTTATTATTTTAATGTTTTCTGTTCTGTATATGTATATCTGTAGGCTACTTAATAGGTCATGTGTCCCTCAAGCCCTTAACTAACCCAAGCCATGACGTGATCAACTGATTGGCCAACCTAAACCTCCAAGTTAAAACTTTTGTCTAATAGCCTGCACTCTGCACAAAGTCACCACACAGACAAGTTGACAGACACTTGACAAATCAGGTTAGTTTAATATATCTCTGTATATTTATATCATTGCACATATATGTTGTGATAAGTTAAATATGTTCTATTGAAGTAAACTAGGCGTCTGATATTGCCTAAATGTCATCCATTATCTATAAACATAAATATGCTAAACCAGGCTTAGCAGTTGTAAGGTTTCTTTTGTAATTACTAACAACTTTTCTATATCTTTGCCCTTGCGTGCATGAGAAATTTAAGTTCGAATGTGTTGTAGAGTAGTCCTATTTTAATTCTGTCGTTTAGGTATGTGTATACAATGTATACAGCATTTCACACAGCACACAAGTTTTAAGCGTCTTACTCTTAGTTATGATAATAATTACATTTTATTCAGATATATTCGGGATACAGACTGTTGCTGTGCTTGGTCATCACCCCAGTCTCACCCACAGGGTAGGCTCATGGTTTGAATCATTTATTTCTGGTTTGCATTATTATCCATGTATTCCATTAACTAAATCCATTGCATTAACAACTGTAATATACATCAGTTACCCTGCATATATTGTGTAAACAATTTGTAAACAAGTTCACGACCTTGTTTAACTTAGAATGTTTATTCATATACGTCTTGTTATGCACTCGATAAGATAAGTCGTAACTTTATCGTGTATTTCATGTTAGCTAGTCTGTTTACAGCCGTTAGTAATAGGTATTGCACATTGATGATATATGTATTGCACATCGATGATTTTATGTACTATTCATTGTATCACTATTTCTGTAAATATTTCAGGGTGGCTTATTGACCACGAAAAATAAAGATTCCTCGGGCAATAGCTCACACCCATAGCGTGTGTTTGTCGTTAGTGCATTCACTGCCCTGCTACATTATCATTAGCATTACATCATTTTTCTGTTCTGCAGCAGAACAATTTTCTCTTGTTAGTATCACGTTGTCACATTCCATGTTGTTAGGTTTTAAGCTTAAGGAGAAGGGGATGTTGTAATCTGTAATTCAAATCTTATTTTGATAATGTCAGATTATACACTTACTCTGGCTAGACACGTGCTCAGGCCCCCCTAAGTAACTGAAGGAATTACAGCAAATTTGAAGGAATTGCATCTCAAATGTAAACAAAAGTAGCCCACTCGCGAAACAATTGCAGCAATATCGGTAGTTTAGCGGTAATAACAGAAACCCATCGACCCTATCGGAAGCAATGTCGGTAATACTGGAAACACGCTCAGCCATCTCCGGAGATTTTTCGGTCGCAAGCGGAAACTCTCGCAGCAAAACATGGCGTCGTTGGAAGAAGCACCCGTCTCGGTGAGTTTTGTTTTTAGTTCCTACTATTACATTTTTATACTTATCCATCTTTGACCACCCACGTTGAATGCGTTTAGGTATGAGGTGTTGTCGGGGCAATAGCTTATGTTTTTAGGAAAAGATACTGGGCAATGGTTTGGTTTGACAATAAAGCTGAAACGAGATGGGCGAGAGGGCCATGACACAATGTAAACAAATCTGATAGCGATCTGATTTCGGTTAGGGAAGACCAACATGGCAAAACGTGTTAAATTAAAAAACAATGTGATAATATGGTTGCCTTCGATCTTAGATATTCTTAAATTTGTCACACATTTTATGATGTTGTCAAGTTTCGAAAAAAGCACAATCTGAAGGGTACACTATCTGTTAATAGCGCAAAATATTTAAAGAGTAATATTTTTTATTCAAAGGAACAGTGTAAGCAGATGTTTATCATGCAATATCCAAAAAATGAAAAGCATTTCAAATGAGTGTCTATAAAACCATGCCTTAAATATTTCGGAATTTCCATAAAGAGATGTGGATTGAGACGAAAACTATGCGAGAAGAATAGTCTAGTGACTTTCTGGAATATTGGAGGGAATTAAACCAAATTGTATTTCTTAACTAAGAGAATATTATTTGTTTCTAATTTTTGTTACAATATATTTTTTTCATGTAGGAGTGGTACAATGGTACACTTTTGGAATAATACAGTCAGTAAAACTGTCATTTTAATTACTTCAATGGAAATGATAGCAAGATATCTTTTAAGAATCTTGCATCCTTTAGTAAACGTAGAAAGGTAATAAAATAAATAGTAATATAGTCAATTATAAGTATACCAAACTGAGTGACATATTTGATTCATGTGGTTTGAAAGCAGAATCGGGGATACTTAGACAAGACTATACACATGTCATGGCAGAGCAATAACTTGGCTCTAGCTTCTTGGCTCCCTAGTAACTTAGTTTCTCCTTTAAGATGTTTTTAAAAAATAATATATTTGCTAATATGATTAGTCTGAAAGTGATTACTCGTATTGTCACTCATATAAAAGTTACTTCAACATCCAGAGAGTTTGAAAAAAAAGGTAACAACAAATGCTACGTTTAGGCCACACCCTGGTCAGGCATTATTCAGTCTTGTAACAGAATAACTTACAAAATCACAGTTGACTATTCATGTATATTGAAACACACATTTAACACAGATTTGATGTGATATTCTTAGAAATCACCAGCTTTTGAGGAGGTTACCAATGTTTTATGACTGAGCCAAAATGGTGTTTATCAAGTCAAGTCAAGTATTTTTATTCCGTACGTAGGCCACAGGCCCATGTACAATATACACGCAATTGTTACAAATATGAGTTAATTATTACAGGGTATACATATTAATGGTACATGTGGATTGTATTAACAGATTCTTGTCACTGTAAATATAACATTGTTATATAAACATATATACACACAAATGTAAATATATGGTTAAAATGTACGAACCTGTGGTTTGAAGACAAATTATTGGAGTTTGATTGTCCTGCTTTTATAAGCATGATAGATATATTTACATAAATTTCTTAAAATTGTTTCATTGTTCGTTGATAACAGAGACTTAAATTTATAGTAGTTTGGTTGTTTCTGATATATACATGGCAAGTATTTTAATCTTAGTGCGTTATATTCAGTACATATAAAGATGAAATGGTACTCGTCTTCTACACCTAGATTACACAGAGGGCAACTACGTTCAGCAACCTCAACATTCAACCATCTACCTTCATTATACTTTAGCCTTAATAATCCACATCGGAATTTGGTCAAAATATTTCGAAACTTTTTGTCCAATATACATGATAAATATTTTTCTGGAGTTAACAGACTTTTAAACTCACGGTACATATGGTATCGTGAACTGTTATTCAATGTACTGTTCCATGATTGAAAAAATATATTGCAAACATAAGTAACATTATTCCTAATAGGTCGGGAAATAACTGCACTCCATATTTGCCATATCTAGATATGTCATCTGATAATCCATTAATGAAAAAGGAAAACAATACGGGGCTAAGAATGCAACCTTGCTTTAAACCAATTGGACAATCAAAATATTCAGTATACCCATTATAACCTCTAACACAAGCTGTTACTGAACTATATATCAAGATGGACAAATTGTTCAAGGTTATGTTGATGAATGGTTATTTGGAAAAAATTAGCTTCATTTTAAATTGCACACTGGTTTGCAGGATGTGAATGCTTTAGGGCGTTTTCCTAAAGTTTTGTTATGACTTTTACCACTTTTTCAAACAACTTTAATATGTTTTGATGACATTAGTAAGTATTCCAGAAAAGGAAATAGATCAGATTTCGTGTTATGTCCTCTGGGGATATGGTCTCAGATATACTAAAACAAAGATTACTAGCGTCATTGTTGAAGAAGCAATGATGTACATATGTAATTTTATTATTATTATTTATTTTTATGTACATATGTACTTTTTTTGACAAAATGCTTTGAATTTTGGAGATATCCTTTGCACCTTATGTCCATTAGTAATTATCTCTGAAGAAACCTGGTTAACTGTTTTGGTAACTGTGGATCCTCTGTTCAGGGATTTTATTGTTTCTGAAAGATGGGTCAGTGTACAGGTGCAGAGTGTATCTTGGATCTTCAGTGTTACGGTGGTGTTATGTACCTGAACATAAACGCTAGCAGTTCATGAAGTCCAGGAATTGTGAAAGATTGTAAATTAGGATTCCACAACAAAGTACACACAGAAAAATAAATTGAATATGATGATTAAAAAAATATATTTCCATATGTTAAGTGTCATTTTAGTATGGTGTACAGATTTGAAGAGGGAAATTTTATTGAGATTTACTGAAGATTAGCTGCTGAATATTTGCTTCTGAGTATGTTTCTACTAGTATGGAAATATTTTCCTGGTTTGTTACTCAAAGGTATAAACCCATGATTTCACATAAGTGATTGAACTAAATTTGAACATCGGATAAGAGATCGAACTGAAGGCTCCTCGCGCAGTGTTGACAATCTATTTATAGATACCGAAACGATCTGCAACTTGAACATGTGGTTGTGATCCCGGTTATTATAGAATTACGTTGGGAGTCTAGAGGTAAAAAAAAAAATAACATTCTTCAGTTTCACTTCATTGCTAGTATCTTAGCCGGACGTGAAATGCCAGACAGATTAATTATTTCGACAAAAAATATGCTTCCAACACGCAGCCGTTGGCCGAGACGATTTTTCATCGGTCATATAACTCATTTTCACTCGCTAATTAAAGTCTGTCAAATAAGATATATTAAAAATAAAATAGTAAAACTTTCCCCTTTAAATATCATTCACAAACGTCAGATACCAAAGTACCACAAAGAGAATTCATCAACACAGTTCTCAATTACGTACGTTTCGCCGGAGGTGGCGCCATTGTCAGAGGTTGTGCCCCCAACGTCAAAAAACGAAGTGGGCGGGGCTTATCGGCCCTGACTGGATCGGTCTATTTCAACTTCCATCATTAACCACAAGCAATTTGAACATAACATCCATCAGGTTATACACCATAAAAAGAATACATTGATTTATGACTTGTGCACCTTGGTACTGTCTCTGTCACATTATGTAATTACACAGATCACACAGATTATGCAGGTGTGATACTTGAACACATGACATGTTGTTATGTCTGTAGGTTGCAAACAAACTGCATCCATTTTTCCTGGACAACTGGACCGGGTGGAAATCAATGCACTTTCAGTTTCAAGTTCTCCTTTGCACTTGGATGGAGGACAACTTTCAGCCACGCAGTAGATCACCATGTCAGTATTTGTTGATTGGATTGAACACAAATGCAGAGAGCATGTATTTACAAACCCCAAAATCTCTATGTACATTATTTAAGGATAACAACTTCTTCTGTTGTACATGATGCAACATTTCGGTATGGATTCTTATACTGTCATCACACTTGCTTGACAATGGTGTATGAATTCATACTGATGAAACACTGCATCATATACACTAAAAGCAGTTGTTATCCATCAAAAATCTTTCTTATTAATTTACCATATTTCTAAAATAATTACACATAATGAGCCTTCAGCCAGTGAAAAGTCTTTGTTACAATTGAGTGCACACCCACCTGCTATGACCAGGTTCGGTCTGCCGGGTACTTCATTTCGAGGGAAGTAAACCCAAGCCGAAAGTATTGTACTTTTGATTTGCCATTGTACGCTTATAATTTTGTTTATTTGTTTTTTCACAATCAGCAATGTATATTACATGTCAAAAATAAGTGATAATTGTGCTTTAATTACATTTGTTGTTTGGGTTCCATGTGACGTTTAATACTCATGTATTGAAATATGGATCTGCCATTTCATTTGTAGTGAAACATCTTCAGCAGTCACATCTGAAGTTCAAGAAAAAGAGAGGAGTATTGACAACAGCACATTCCACTCACCTCATCAAACATTTGCCTATGTTGTGAGGCATACTCCATATACTTGATCAGTTTCATAGTCTTTTCCATGTCTTCTGAAGAGATGAAGTCACCTAAGAAAATAGAAAATTTGAATTATAAATTGTACATTTATAAATACTTGTCCAGTCTAACAGTTTGTACTCTCTCACTCATGATCAACAGCTGAGTAAACATGAACTGCAAGCCAAGTTTTTGGCCTCCTTTGTACCATTCACGCCAACATGCCACATTGCCCCCTTTCCTGGACATGCTAAAGCACCTCACTCATTCTCAGTTAACTGGGACAGTTGTTGTTACCAATGTTTTGGCTGTCAGTGATTTTAGATTTGATATTAAATCAAGGTGTATCTGTACAGATATTCTAAATAATACTGTTTACAATCAGTGCCAGCCTTCAAAAAGATTGCACTAGGTCATATTGCAGTGTCGGAAGCAACTTCTGCTATGTCGGTAGCACATATTCATTTAAGCTTGCTGTGAAATTTTAAAAGTTTTGTTATATCCAGTGTCATGAAAGAACCATAATACATACATGTTATTTAATCCATGTTAGCATGTTAATGGCTCACCAACCTATACACAAAATTCATGTTTTGATTATGTAGGTAGAATCAGAGTAATTTATGTTACTTTGTCTTTGTTAAAGATTTTCTTGTGGTGAATCACGGCACAAGATAACTTTTCTTGATTGGCCTGTTCATCTGTTCTCGATATGTAAAAACATATAGTTTCGATAGCAATTGTATTTCTTACAATATGGAAAAATACGCTCGACATCAGTAAAGATTTTTTATGCAAGTGATCATACATTGCCAATACTAGTCACACACTGGGGGTTCCGGACCATGAGCCCTTAAGGGCTTAATTAGGCTAAATCTCATCCCCCAGTAAACCCATGGAGGTTCTGACTTGAGCCATCCTTCGATGTGCCAGTGGCCCATGCGCCAATCTACTACTGGTTGGCTTACAGTCACAGTGACCTGGATCCCATTCCACTAACCGATTTGAGCCCTATGCCAATCGTAATCCCCTATAATCCCAATCTTAGCGTGACGTTACTTTGGGCATACCGTTCCACTAATCAATCTTACCCAAGCCAATTGTAAAGTTAAGATCCAAAGTCTAACTTGCTCATGACCAACTTAGCATTGCTAAAATCAGTCGTAGAGAAGCAAAAATGACAACTTTCCTTATTCTATGTGAAGAAGAACAGCAAGCATTGAAACATGAATGTATTTTTTGAGACCGATCACAGATTCTAGACACAGTATCAGACGATGTGCTTGTGGCGAGGTACAGGATGCCTCGTCGTGCCTTGTTTATGCTGATCAATGAACTTTAGCCACATATTATGCCAGATACCCAGCGTTCACATGTATTTTCCCCTGAAATCAAGGTGCTGACAATCCTACGATTTCTAGGGATGGGTGGATATTTTGGTGTACTTGGAGATTTAAATGGGATATCTAAGTCCAGCGTATGTAGGCTGCTTCATCCAAATTCATCCATTTGTGATGTATTGGATAACATTTCCATCGATCTGACACTGGGAAGTATCATGAAAACGAAGAGCGATTTTTTTCAAAATCATAGGATTTCCTAAGGTGATTGGTGCCATTGATGGTACTTTGATCCTGATTGCAAAGCCCCCTGAATTGTGATGCATCCTTCAGGTAGGATGGTTGATGCTTTTGATGTTGAGTAATAAGTAGAATAAGTTTTGGTATACTGATTCAAGTGAAACACTTCCTGTTTACATTAGAAACAATCTTGACCAATGGGTGTTAGTTTCTTGTCACAGACAAATGGGGCCCTTTAAGGATTATGCTGTTTGTTTCCAACCCATCGTCATTTAAATCTACTTGTCATTTGTAGACCTAAAGTGATCTGCAGTGAACTGGAGGATTAACAAAGTACACACATATTTCTATGACTTGAAATATTTCTGGATATTTCAGGTAAGGATTTATATCAAATAAATATTCAGGGTGATGCCAAAGCAGAATTATTTTCGTGTGTTTTGTATTAGTAGACAAAGCAAAGACTGCTATTCAAAAAGTCCACATTTCAAACCATTGAGGCACTGACTATATTTTGCTATAAGTTATCGCCTGTATCATATATAAATCCTTATTAATTTATTTGTTTGTAGTTTTCATAATCTTTAATATACCCTATTTATTATTCTTATTATATTTTGCATCTTAATGCAGTAAAAATAAATGGATAAAAATATGCAGTCTTAATATTAATAAAGCACATTACTTGAAATTTTCAGATTTACTGATGTCATGGCAAGATGGCCAGGATCTGCACATGATTCCTCCATTCTACCCAACAGTATCATTGGACAAATATTCCTGCATAACTGCCCAGACGGTTTTCTCCCTGGAGATTCTGGGTACAGTCCTGTTGCTTGGTGTCAGATGTATTTGTAAACAGAAAAGCATGATTTGGATGTAAGGTATAATTCATCTTTTACCCAAGTGTGATAGTTTAACTTGATGATCATATCTCAAATACGAAATTTAAATCTTGACGTTACTGCAACTCTAATAACCATGACCCCTACCAAGGACCAATCAATGATGGCCACCAAGTCTGGCAACATCTCATCAATCATGTCTTTACAAGGTGAAAGTGGATGGGAAGTAGCATATTCACTCTAAAAGTAATTAAAAAGTAGTTAACAGTACAATTCTCAAGTTTGTTTATTTCCTACATGCACACAATTACATATTGTTCAAATATTAAAAGAATGCATCAAGTAATACATCAATTACTCTTTGATAATCTATTTCACAATATTAATGTACACACATACATTACAAAACATAGTCATATGTACCTGCATTGGTATTTGTTGATGCTTCTATATTGCTTAATGTAATATAAAGCATCCTGCATGCCGAATCATGGAAAAACGTTTGAAATCTGTCGTATACATGGATGTAATATCTTCTGATGTTTAGTTACATCACCAAAGTCCTACCCGTTTCTTTTTATACTGATAATGACACTGCATTAATTAATCAAAACTTATCACAGGTGTAATGAAATTCTCAACATTAGAATTGTATAGCCTTTCCTTCAGTTCTGGTCACTGCCGCTCAAGTGCCAGTCTGTCCCTCTCCACAGCCAGCCCCACTCTGGGTCTCCACACTCAGCAACTGCTGCAACACCTCACACTTTGCCTGCACCACCTTCACCAGACACTCCACATGGGTGGATCCATCCCTTGGGGTTGAGGCTAATGTTGCTATCGCTGTGCTTGTTGCTATCTTTTTGGGATGGGGTTGTCAAAGCACCTGCTACAGATGTTGTTGATTTACTGGTACTTACAGCATTATCTGATTCTGCTGTTATTTGTGCTGAAACATTTAACAAAAAATTCTGAAATTGTTTGATAACAAAACATTACTTCGAATCTCAAGAAATCATGGATTCTCATTGCCTCTGAAATTTGGCACATTACTGGGCATAGTAATAGTATTACAAACTTTCAATGGCAAAATGAGCACATGAAAATGTACAGGCATCTTTGGTATTCCCAATATCTCATTCTTTATACACTGCTTTGAAAAAACAGTACCTGCTACACTTTCCTGAGGGAGACAAGTTTCATGTGAATGTTTCTATACTGCAGCTGTTTGAGGTTCATCTCCTATAAACAATGTACATACAGGTGTATCACTATTTGATTAAGTAACCCAAAACAGGTGCAGATAACAAAATCCATGATTAACCTAACTTGAAAAACAGTAACTTGAAATTACAGTTATCCTCAAAATTTATATCACATATGTTCAGTATTGTGACTACTGGTTTGGGTGAAAAGGTGTAAGATTAAATGATAATTACCAATACAAAGTGGAGTTTCAATTCCCCTATCAATTCCCCCAAGCTGACTAACAGGAATGGTTGTCAGCAAGTGACAAAAATGAATTTGAACATGCTGCAGAAAAATATATTTTCACATTAGAATGTTTTGTGGCATATAATAATTGGCAATTTTGATATTCAAATGATTTAGCTGTTTAACCTCACCAGGTCACGTACACCAATTAAAAAAAGTACTAATATGTACTATATGTCCCAAATATGACATATGTTGCTTTTGACCACTTTCTAAAATGGCATTGTGTCATCACATACACCTTGTAATAATCTTTTTTCATGCAAATAATTTCCTTTTCAGTCTTTAGTAAAAATACTACTACACAAAACAGATTTTGTGATTAGGAGAAAGGAATTTCATCTCCCATCTATTACATCTGTTAAACAATGTACATACAGGTGCACATCTGAATTAAACATCTCTTACCTTTTGATCCAGCTCAGTGAGCATAACAGTAGAGGGGTCACCTCCAGTCTTGCTAGCCTCCTTTTTCATTAGCTGTGCTCTTTTTTTCACCTGAATTCTGAAATGAAATATTTCAATTAATCCTTTTCAACACATACTCATTACATGTTCTGAATTTAAAAAATAATATTTTATCTCTTTGGTATTGAGATAATGTGATATATAATTTAAAGTAGATGAAAGAATTTCCTTCTGGAGAAAATGATTCTACAGTTTTCATCATACAATTTTCCTGTATGTCTCTAATCAATTTAGTCCCTTATATTTACAGAAAAAATCTCTGATGTGTAAATGTTGAATTCATAAATTATGATATCTTTCATGACAGAAAATGTTGTTGGGTATGAGAGTGTAAAATCATATATATATGCTGAGGTGGTAGATAATTTATATTGTTGATTGAATGTATCATTTTCAGGTTTACTCAAAGACACATAAAAATAATTTTTACCTTATGTCATTCCACTTCTTGCAGACGTCACCTGCTGATCATACACCAGCTGTGCTGGCGCTTAATCTGAAATGTTTGAAAAATGCATAGTACTCATACAGTATGCAATAATCTTATCACAAAAAATCTGTCATAATATCAATTAAAGAAGAGTATGTCAATGATATATTTTAAAGATCACATGCAACCAAAAAATCAAACATAATTAAAACACATTTATCACTTATTCATGACATATAATATACATTGCTGCTTTTCAAAAAACAAATAAACAAAATTATAGGTGTATAATCGCGATTCAAAGGTGCAATATTTTGTACTTGGGCTTACTTTCCCCGAAACGAAGCGCTCGGGAGACCGAACCCAGTCCTAGCAGGTGGATACGCACTCAAGTGTAATGACGGCTTCCGATTGGCTGTTTCATTTGCTGATATGCTGAGAGCTCATTGTGTGTACAGAAAGAGGATCTGTTTGATGGGCATTTTAGAAGTATGGCGAGTCATAAGAAAGTAAGATTCTTTATGGATAACAACTTCTTTTTGTGTACTTGATGCGTTGTTTCAGTATCACGCTAAAAGAAGTCGTTATCCATGAAGAATGTATATAGAGATGTTGGGTTAGGAAAATACATGTTCTCTGAATTTGCACACGATTCAATAAAGAATCATGTCCGCAGAGATAGTAAACTACTGCGTGACTAGAATCTGTCATTCATTCAAGTACAAAGCAGGACTTGAAAGTGACAAGAGTTTGCACCAAGTTCCGTCAGATCCAGTCATCCGAAAAAAATGAATGTAGTTTGTTTGCAACTCACAGACATGAAAACATGTCGTGTGTATCACATGT
Organism: Haliotis asinina; assembly: GCF_037392515.1. Lineage (NCBI taxonomy): Eukaryota > Metazoa > Mollusca > Gastropoda > Lepetellida > Haliotidae > Haliotis > Haliotis asinina. Next base: position 25,189,738 of record NC_090291.1, read on the forward strand.
GCCTAATTACATAATGTGGCAGACACGGGACTCTGGTGCATGAGTCATAAATCAACTTATTTTCTTCATGTTGTATAGTCTGGTAAGTGTTAAGTTCAAATTGCACGTGGTCAGTGATTGAAGCTGTGTATTGCATGTCGTCTTTAGCAGACAGGCAGACAGACATATAGGTGTGAATAAACCAGACACTGAGCTTTCTCTGTGACAGAGACTGCTCACAACAATCAACAAGTTTTTTTACGTAACGAGTAGATTATTTACTTGTTTGTGTACACAACCAAGATTAGATTACTGCTCACGACCTCAGACGCTGGGCATGCATACTGTTTCAAGCTCCGCGAACCTATTCACTGCGCATGCGTTATGGACGTAGCGCAGCACAGCTGTTGAAACCAGTTTTCTCTCCAACGCTGGGGGGAATTTAGTGAAACGTTTGAACTCCGATTTCGCGGGCTTTTTTTTCATCGCGTTTTTTTCAACTTTATAGGTTGAACTGGCATTTTTTATGATTTGTTTCAGTAAGTGCATACCTAAAGGTACCAGAATCTGCAAAGTTGTGTTTTATGTTGCATGTGACCTTTAAGCATCAGTTTTGTTACAGCCCAAGTCTTTGTTCTTGCTTCCATATCAATTCAGAAAAATGGTTTTAAAACTTAAATAAAAAAATTAATTATTTTCACTTGTTAGTTTTGATTTGTTTCACGTCTCCAAGTTGGCTCTTTACATTTTAAATGATTTAAATATGGGATTAATAAATTATAATCCAAAATATATATCTTGTTGATACTTAGTTCAGTGTCTGTAAACCTGTTAAAAAAAATGAGCCAAATTAGAAGTATAAGTGCACATACATTTACCCTCACTTGAGCCAGACCCATTCATAATATTATTAATAGTTTTAGTAAATGTTTTAGCTGTGAGGTACATTTTGCTTTCTTTTATTATTATTATCAGTTTTATTGAATTTATTTCAGCAATATTACGTGATCACTTACCACCTGATATCTCTAAATTCCAGCTGGAGGAAAATGTCCATGTAACTGGTACCCAGAGATGTACTTATATAAAATACCTCTTTGCTGTACTGAATGTGGTATGGAGAAGTAAAGTCGGAAATGAATAGAATGTTTATAATCAAGAGCTACCTGCCCAATTTACCGGTTCATGTAGAATTTGTTCTGGATGAAAAAAGCCAACATTAGCGATGCATATTAATGAAAAACCTCAGTAAATATGGGGCTTTGATTTGTAAAAGGAACATAAACATTTTTAAAACACGGACAAGCACTTACTTTGAAGCTATCTTCTCCCACATAGAATCTTTTCATTTCTTTGTTATTCCTGGCCCAAATGATGCTGATAATAGGGAGTGATGGTGCACCCCTTTGTCTACAAAGATGGCTATTTCTTCTGTTGAAAAATTGCATTTTCTCACATGAGGTTTCTTCTCCACGTTGATACTGGGTTCCTTTACAACTTCCATCACCTGCTCGACTCTGCAGAAGGGACATAACTCGTGCCTCGCACGAAAGAGTCTCAATCTTAGCTAGGATTGGATTGTAAGATCAGGGCCCACTTTCACAAAATGATCTTAGAGCTACAATTATTGTAAATCCTTAAGATCGCGAGCTTAGGTTTCGGCTACAATCGTCATCCAGTTGCACAAAGTGATTGTAAGCTAAGATCACTGTATGCTATAATCAAAACGTACAATTGGTCGGAACCAATTGTAAGGAGCTAACATCATTGTAGTTAGTAGCAAAATGGCGTCCAAGTTGGTGCCAGTGTCACGCAAATAATTAGCTTTACGTTTGGGGATTGCTTTTATATTGCATAAAACTGTATGATTTGCCTCGACACTTCAACAACATGGAGAATGCAACATCGATTTAACGTCAGAAATATCGTTATTTGAGGTAGTGAACAACATCATTATCGAGTCGATATCATAGAGTACAATTCTCACCCGATTCAGTGTTGGAAAAAGTATGAACACCATACCTTTTTGATAAACAAGGAAAGGATAGTAACGAAAGGTGTCTGCATGCGATTAGCAGTGGCCATGACCTTTTCAATAACTCAAGGGCAGCTAATCTTAGTTTTTACGCAAGATGGGAGTGGTTTCCCTTTGTGTATTATGCCGTTGCCGTAAAATCTGCCATGCCCAAATGCAATGTATGTTATGTTGTGACATCGCAGATCTCCACATATATTTCTTTTCGATCTTTGACGTGTCAATGGTTTATCATTATAATAATCTACAGTTGGATAATGTACAAATTTATGTTTCTTTCTGACGAGAGAATAGAGTTTTAATCTATGCATTTTAAATATAATACAAGTATTCTTCAAACAGGAAAATACACTTACTGAGGCATGTGAAATTTGCATAAAAAAGTTTCTTAACAAAAAGAAAAAGTAATTATCAACAAAATAGCGTAAAGCAATGAACATACTGTTGATAAGTATTTAACAACACATAAAACGCACATGGAATAATATGTTTTTCATATTTCCCTGCCATGCATTTTCCACAACACTCCCACAGTCATGTCACCCTTTCATATCTTTACAAATCTAATGCTTGTGGGATACATTTGGGATTTTTCTCCAAATAACACCGACCAGATGCCAAACTCAGATTCATTGACAGTCACTGACAAATCATGGTACACTTAGGTGATTATATCATAAGGAAATTTTGTTTATAATTTATGTTATCTTTTTCATAAATTTTTTATCTTAATTTTCATGGTTACTAAGTCAGTAACTCAAAACCCAAATTTGTTAATGTATTTGTTTGTATTTCAATATTTTCATAAAACATGATATTTCTGTGGTTGCAGTATGACATTCTCAGTTCATAAATAATATTAAAATGTAGAAAAATTAGAGAATAACCCACGAGGTACGAGTTATCATATATGTTATCTTCCACATATTTATTACAAAGATTTGTGGGGTTGTTTTGCTTGTTTTTTTTTGTTTTGTTTTGTTTTCATGAAAACTCTGCAAGGTGCAGTTAAGGAAGGAATGTCAGTTGTGTGCAGTAACCAGTTCCACATTTTATTTGCGTTGCATTCTTTGTGCACTTGAAGACAACTGTAGACAGGAGTCGAGTTTAAGAAACTTCTACCTCCAACGTTGAAGAGTTTAGTCTCAGTTAAGATAGCGATCTTAAATCCATGCTGTCTTAAGATTGTCTTTGTGCAAGTGGATTAGGGAAATTGTATGGTGATTGTAAAGTTGATTGTAGGGGCCTAAGATTGATTGTAACCAAGATTGCTCTGTGCAAGCAGGCCCAGGACCAGCAACAATCGGCCTAAGATCGCTTAGTGGAACAGGTGTAACTTTTAGCTAAGACAATCGTAAAATTGGAGCTGGAGCGTATAACAATAGAATTATGTATATAGTGTTGTTCTGAACAGACAGACAGTGAATATATGTCCCTGAAGATTCACAACTATTCAAAAAAGTACCCAAAAACAATAGTGAATTGATTTGTGTTCGGCAAGACTCACTCTACCAACCTAGCAGCAGCCTAGACCTAAAGTTCTGGCTGAAAAATATCTTGTGTGTTTGCAATGCAAAAAGAAAACCATCAGGAAAATGCTGTACACCATTGTCCTCATGCACATGGCCCAAAACGGCCTGTGAACTTACGAGAAGGCTGAGAACTGCCATGTGTGCGATGAACTCCTGAACAGCAATGCTGTGACAGATCACTGTAACATGACTGGTGCTGACTACAGAGGTGCTGCTCATAATATGTGCAACCTGAAGCTCAATGTACATCCCTGTCATGATTGCTTCCCATTGATCGCTTTCACAGCACCTTGACTGACTCATCCATCAACCTGGATGATTAATCGCACACGACAGCAATGTGTGGGACAAAGTAGCCTGCAAGACTCTTGGTGACTACCATGACCTGTACTTGAAAACGGACATGCCGCTGTTGGGTCATGTGTTTGAAATATTAAAAAATATGTGCTCAAAACAGTATGACCTGGACCCTCGCGAGCTTAGGTTTCGGCTACAATCGTCATCCAGTTGCACAAAGTGATTGTAAGCTAAGATCACTGTATGCTATAATCAAAACGTACAATTGGTCGGAACCAATTGTAAGGAGCTAACATCATTGTAGTTAGTAGCAAAATGGCGTCCAAGTTGGTGCCAGTGTCACGCAAATAATTAGCTTTACGTTTGGGGATTGCTTTTATATTGCATAAAACTGTATGATTTGCCTCGACACTTCAACAACATGGAGAATGCAACATCGATTTAACGTCAGAAATATCGTTATTTGAGGTAGTGAACAACATCATTATCGAGTCGATATCATAGAGTACAATTCTCACCCGATTCAGTGTTGGAAAAAGTATGAACACCATACCTTTTTGATAAACAAGGAAAGGATAGTAACGAAAGGTGTCTGCATGCGATTAGCAGTGGCCATGACCTTTTCAATAACTCAAGGGCAGCTAATCTTAGTTTTTACGCAAGATGGGAGTGGTTTCCCTTTGTGTATTATGCCGTTGCCGTAAAATCTGCCATGCCCAAATGCAATGTATGTTATGTTGTGACATCGCAGATCTCCACATATATTTCTTTTCGATCTTTGACGTGTCAATGGTTTATCATTATAATAATCTACAGTTGGATAATGTACAAATTTATGTTTCTTTCTGACGAGAGAATAGAGTTTTAATCTATGCATTTTAAATATAATACAAGTATTCTTCAAACAGGAAAATACACTTACTGAGGCATGTGAAATTTGCATAAAAAAGTTTCTTAACAAAAAGAAAAAGTAATTATCAACAAAATAGCGTAAAGCAATGAACATACTGTTGATAAGTATTTAACAACACATAAAACGCACATGGAATAATATGTTTTTCATATTTCCCTGCCATGCATTTTCCACAACACTCCCACAGTCATGTCACCCTTTCATATCTTTACAAATCTAATGCTTGTGGGATACATTTGGGATTTTTCTCCAAATAACACCGACCAGATGCCAAACTCAGATTCATTGACAGTCACTGACAAATCATGGTACACTTAGGTGATTATATCATAAGGAAATTTTGTTTATAATTTATGTTATCTTTTTCATAAATTTTTTATCTTAATTTTCATGGTTACTAAGTCAGTAACTCAAAACCCAAATTTGTTAATGTATTTGTTTGTATTTCAATATTTTCATAAAACATGATATTTCTGTGGTTGCAGTATGACATTCTCAGTTCATAAATAATATTAAAATGTAGAAAAATTAGAGAATAACCCACGAGGTACGAGTTATCATATATGTTATCTTCCACATATTTATTACAAAGATTTGTGGGGTTGTTTTGCTTGTTTTTTTTTGTTTTGTTTTGTTTTCATGAAAACTCTGCAAGGTGCAGTTAAGGAAGGAATGTCAGTTGTGTGCAGTAACCAGTTCCACATTTTATTTGCGTTGCATTCTTTGTGCACTTGAAGACAACTGTAGACAGGAGTCGAGTTTAAGAAACTTCTACCTCCAACGTTGAAGAGTTTAGTCTCAGTTAAGATAGCGATCTTAAATCCATGCTGTCTTAAGATTGTCTTTGTGCAAGTGGATTAGGGAAATTGTATGGTGATTGTAAAGTTGATTGTAGGGGCCTAAGATTGATTGTAACCAAGATTGCTCTGTGCAAGCAGGCCCAGGACCAGCAACAATCGGCCTAAGATCGCTTAGTGGAACAGGTGTAACTTTTAGCTAAGACAATCGTAAAATTGGAGCTGGAGCGTATAACAATAGAATTATGTATATAGTGTTGTTCTGAACAGACAGACAGTGAATATATGTCCCTGAAGATTCACAACTATTCAAAAAAGTACCCAAAAACAATAGTGAATTGATTTGTGTTCGGCAAGACTCACTCTACCAACCTAGCAGCAGCCTAGACCTAAAGTTCTGGCTGAAAAATATCTTGTGTGTTTGCAATGCAAAAAGAAAACCATCAGGAAAATGCTGTACACCATTGTCCTCATGCACATGGCCCAAAACGGCCTGTGAACTTACGAGAAGGCTGAGAACTGCCATGTGTGCGATGAACTCCTGAACAGCAATGCTGTGACAGATCACTGTAACATGACTGGTGCTGACTACAGAGGTGCTGCTCATAATATGTGCAACCTGAAGCTCAATGTACATCCCTGTCATGATTGCTTCCCATTGATCGCTTTCACAGCACCTTGACTGACTCATCCATCAACCTGGATGATTAATCGCACACGACAGCAATGTGTGGGACAAAGTAGCCTGCAAGACTCTTGGTGACTACCATGACCTGTACTTGAAAACGGACATGCCGCTGTTGGGTCATGTGTTTGAAATATTAAAAAATATGTGCTCAAAACAGTATGACCTGGACCCTCGCGAGCTTAGGTTTCGGCTACAATCGTCATCCAGTTGCACAAAGTGATTGTAAGCTAAGATCACTGTATGCTATAATCAAAACGTACAATTGGTCGGAACCAATTGTAAGGAGCTAACATCATTGTAGTTAGTAGCAAAATGGCGTCCAAGTTGGTGCCAGTGTCACGCAAATAATTAGCTTTACGTTTGGGGATTGCTTTTATATTGCATAAAACTGTATGATTTGCCTCGACACTTCAACAACATGGAGAATGCAACATCGATTTAACGTCAGAAATATCGTTATTTGAGGTAGTGAACAACATCATTATCGAGTCGATATCATAGAGTACAATTCTCACCCGATTCAGTGTTGGAAAAAGTATGAACACCATACCTTTTTGATAAACAAGGAAAGGATAGTAACGAAAGGTGTCTGCATGCGATTAGCAGTGGCCATGACCTTTTCAATAACTCAACCCTGTGTTGCATTTCTCCTCTTCCGTTCTCTCTTGGAATGCCCTGTTGAAAAAGACAGACATGGAGATGAAACTGCTGACGAATTACAACATGCACCTGCTCATCAAGAAAGGTTTATGAGGTGGGATTTCCATGACCTCCAAAAGCTAAGCCAATGCCAACAAGTACATGTAAGGCCACGACCCCAGCAAACTGACCAAACATCTCCCCTACCTTGATGCCAACAACCTGTACAGCTGGGCCATGAGCCAGTATCTCCCCAATGGGGAAATCAAATGAGTCTCCTTGCCCAAGAAAAACAATGTCGTGAGCCTTGCACCAGATTCAAATAAAGGCTACTTATTCAAAGTGGACATGGAATATCTGGAGGCATTACGTGATTGGCACAACTTCTATCCTGGCTCCCAAACAACTGACAGTGAACCCAGACTGGATGTCCGACTACCGACGCACTTGCTGGGAAACAATACGCCAGCCAAATTGTGCCAAACTTGAGGAACGAGACAAAATACATCGTTCACTATCATAACCTGCAACTGTACCTATCACTAGAGGGCCTGCGTTCAATCAAAGTCCTTGGATGGAGCTTTACATCTGTATGGACATTGACTTGCGAAAACTGGCCACCAGCGATTTTGAAAAACAAACATACAAACTCGTGAACAACTCAGTGAGAATTTGAGAAAACGTGTCAACATGAAGCTTGTGAGATCAAACGAAGAAGAAAAACTTTGGCAACTCATCGCCAGCCCACACACTCAGCTGAAGCAAAATATTCATCGATGACTTGGCTGTGCTGCACATGAACAAAATGTTGCTACATCAAATTCAAATTTCTACTGCAACGTGTTGAGAAAGCAGTACAGCCATGGGTGCAAAGTCTTGCATACAGACATGGATTCCCTGCTCATGGAAATTTGCATGAGGACGTGTACGAGGACATGACGTATCTGTATGACACCAGCGACTACCCTAAAGATTACCCTTTGCATGACACCACCAACAAGATGAAGGACGAATGCGTGGACACGCCAAATGCTGAGTACATCAGCTTGAGACCCAAGATGTATCCCATTATAAAAGCATCCGACAAAATCAGGAAGGCGAAAGGCATTAAAAAATATGTAGTGAAAAAACACATCAACCACGCCAGATTCAAGGAAGCTCTGTTCAAGACCAAAAAATTCAAACAACAAATGAACATGATGAAAAGCCGCAGACACAGGATATACTAACTGAAGATCAACAAGATCTCACTGCCTCCCACTTACGGTTACAGACGTGTATCCATATCGAACAACTTAATGCAGGTACTGGGAAGGTGCGGACAACTCAGTCAGAATGCTCGCCAAAGCCATGTGTATCTCTTGAGAAGCCAAAACCTGCCTCAAAAAAACCAAAAAAGCCATCTGGCAAGTCTACCTGGTGGCACCTTGGTACATTCTGAGAAGAAAATTTAACATTCCAAATCCAAATCGCGTTCAGCAATCCAACTTCCTGTTTCTCCCGCATGAAAGAGTGAGGTGCAAAACCTACAAGTACGCTCTGATCATCATCGACATGTCAGTTGCTACAAAGAAGCCAAACCGCTGACAACCAAAGATTAGAATGGAGTCGACAAAGCCTTGGAACACATCTATGAACGCAGTCACTTGTCCTGGCCCACCATATCTACAAGATCAATCCTGGACATGAGTTCATGGGCGCCATGTCGCAGCTCCTGGCCAAGCACAATGTTCAGGTGGGAGAAGGCGTAGCGGGAGCTCACTGCAGCCAAGCCATCATCAAGAGATTCAGTCACCCCTTTCCCAAATGCCTGTTCTTGCCTAAGTACTCAGGGATTCAATCAATCCCAGAAACAGGAACATGGAATGATTCACACACTTGCCGAGAGTGGTGGATGCCATAAACCATGAAGTCACCAGACTCCTGGACAAGAGACCTGTCAATGCCATCAAAATAAAATCTGTTGAATCATCACTGGTGGCACATCGTGATAAAACAGAAGAGAAACCATTACCACACTGTGTCAGCATTAGGTACTTGTGGCAGTGGCAAATATGAGGGTGACAGCAGAAAACGCACCAGTGATTCGATGTGGTCCACGTAAACATACAGTGTCAACCTGGTCGACATCAAAGAACCAAACTTGTACTACTTGAAAGATGGGCCACCAGGAGCGTTCGTCAGAGTTGAGTTGATGATTGTACCTCATTACACAGTCCCTTACACATCTCCCACCATGTGATAATAGTTCTCTTGACTGTTGAAGTTAACATTGTGTTGGTATGTCAAAGTGTGCGGCTTGCCCTGGCACCGATTGATTCTCCTTTTTCAAAGTCCATCTTTTCCACCCTTGACCCCATGCTCACTTTAAAATTTATATCTCAAAAACTATTTGGCTGATTTTAGCCAAATTTTGCATGCACATCTGTAGAAGTATAGACAGTAGCAGTTTTGGATAAGGGACTTCTCATGGGCCCAATATAAAAACTGGGCCCTTGAGAAGGAGCTGGTGCAAAACTGCTATTGTCTATACTGCTAACACTGTTATTCATTTAATATCTTCATTTGAATGGTTTCATTTACATCATGTTCAATCAGGTGTGGCCTCATATTTTACCATCAGTATACACAAAGCTTGAATTTCCCCAAGTCATACACAGTTCAGAGTTTTGCATCAGTTGAGGCATTTATAAATGTAACAATATCATGTTTCGCTTATATCACCACGTCAAAAGAGACGGCGTTACATTTCAGTATCAGTTAAGAATTAAGGAAGCAATTCAGATGTGCAACTTCCTGAAAGTCAAAATGCTTTGCATGCAGAACATGCATGTAGAAAATACTGACAGTGAAATGTAGATATATCTGCATGAAACATGCATGTTTCTGAATTAATGTGAACATGTATGGGCATTACTTTCCACTGGTTATGAGTATGTGTTACTGTCTGTAACACATGGGAATTTTACTGTTTGGTATATTAAGCTGTTACAGTTACATATATAATTGTTACCATATAACTGCAGGTTTATGATTTTTGTATGGTGCCTGCAGTTTCATATGTCTGCCTACTTGTTTAGTGTGCGTGCACTTAACTCATATCACTATAGACACAGTCCGTTATGTTAAAACTGTCACCATGTATTTTTTTCAAGACATGTATATAACAGTACACTGCTTACTTCTGGTGAAGTACTTGAGTCTGGAGAGACTGGCTTTGTCACAAGTGTCAAGCTCATGGATCAGGGGCCGTGCCTCATGGTGATGGCGCTTCACATCAGTCTTCAGACCCTCCTATATAAGAATGGCAACATGGTATTAATATGGCTATTTTTCTACTTGGGCCATAAGTGAGTGAGTAAGTAAGTTTAGTTTTACATCACACTCAGCAATATTGAATCACCTATATGGCAGCGGTCTGTAAATAATCAAGTCTGGAACAGACAATCCAGTGATCAACAGCATGAACATCGATCTGCGCAACTGGGAACCGTTGACATATGCCAACCAAGTACTTGGGCCATAAATTCCTACAACGTCAAAGGTGCTGCCAAATTTTTATTGTACAAAGTGTCAGTGGTAGTCGTGAACTTTTCCTTGATGATGAATCTGTACAGTTTGTATCAAAAGACAGTGATTATTACAGAGCTGTTGACTTTTGTCACTGTGTCCAAAATTTCATTGACAGTATTCACAAATGAGATAACCCTGAACAGGTTTCTGAACACTCATCTGGCTAATTCATCAATGCTAATGCAACAACATGGAAACAGCTGTTCTGCAGCCAGACCAATTTTATTTCTTGTTTTACGGATTTCTGTCCTCAGAAAACCTACAATCAGGGGCAAAATAAAAAGTAAAGTATAATAAAATCAGTCAAAGTAATATTCCTTCAAAATAAAAAATAAGTATTTTGCTTGTGTTGTTTTATGATTTGTATATGGGGCAAAATACAAACTAAAAAAATTGTCTTTTAAGTTTACAATTTGGGCAACAAAAACATCAGAATTGTATTTTTTGAGTGCAGAAAATTTATTGTTGTTTTTCTTCTTATTCTTGAAATATACATCCAGTGGATCCGTAAAACAAAAAATGAAATTGGTCTGGCCTAAGGTAACTATACTCTGTCAAAGTTTGGGTTAGGTTATCATAAATATAAATGTATGACTTTATTACTCATTGACATTTTAACTCATTAAGCCCGAGAGCCACTTCATTGCTCAACATCTGGAACTCCATGCTGATTGCCTGGCTCGCTGTGGCAAGACTAATTAGGGCTAGTCATGCCTGACATCTCTGGCAGGTTTCAGAGATTACAGGAAAGTGTATCGTCATATGAGCAAGTCCTGATTGTTTAATTGTTTAATTGTGTTGTAAAGATATATGCTGAAAGAAAATTCAGGTGTGACTACATTTCATATACGTAACCTTTTAAGTAATTTTACCACACTTTCTCTTGTAGACCTTTGGTGGCGTGTACAAATATATTTTCTTAACATATGTATGTATTCTTTGTATGTAAGACATACTTCAATTGTCCCTCTCATACCATCGTACGAGGTTAAAGGGGAGCGATTTCCGTGGAATGGTGCAAACATTTGTTATTGTTTTTCTCCCGTGAGTACCCAGATGATATCCCAGATTTTGTGACTGGTTTGTGACCTCTGCTGTACAGTACGTCTGCGCAATTGATAGTTTAATTATAGACAGATCAACAAAGGTGAAGTCATTTTTACTTCATTACAAATGTATTATGAAAACAAATGAAACACTTTGAAGGTTAATCATCTGCCAGTGGTAGAAATGGTTAAAAAAACCTATTAGGACAGAAAAATAACAAAGCCAATGTACAACTCTATATTTTGTCTCATAACCCTAACTTGTTTATTGTCATATTTGTATGATTTTGAAAATTAATAAAAGAACACACGGTCTGTTTATACTTATAGCAAATTTCTAACATGACAGCAACATTTATACATTGTATAGATTGCCAGTGTGGATCCTATTTCACGTACATACGCGATCTAGTGTGTGTTTTCTGTCATATAGATTCTGCTGAATGCTACAACAAATACATTAAAACAAAATGCAAATAATGAATGTAAAACTGACTAATTTTATAGCAACAATGTCAGGGTACTACCTTGTTCAGGAATGTATCCATCAATATCCACATATTCCATTCATCTGCAGCTGGCTGGTAAATAATCCTGCTCTATGTCGTAAGTCTTACAACAGTCTAATTTGTGAAAAAGTAACACATCGTTTCACGTCTTTCACATTGGTGAAAACCTGATAAACCTCTCATTGGTCACCCAAGATAGCACACCTGGCAACTAATTGTATGATGTCCGCCTTTCTAAGAAATTTAGTTAACCCATAATGAGCAATCAGTCAATCAACGCAAGGGTGGTTAATTCTTTGGAGGGAGGATGTTGTTTTTACACTTGCACTATACGACAGGGTGTAGTCAGTATAGATTAGTCCATCTACATACACTGCCTTTTGACAAATCCACTAGAAGATAAAAGTAATTAATCGATAAGTGTGTTATCGGTTAATCCTTTGATCAATGTTTGTTTTTGTAAGTCAGCAGATAGACCCTCTTGCATCACTTACATGCACATATTATATAACATACAATACATTTACCACTAGAGACCTTAATTTATAATGTTGAGTATTTACTCCAGACAGGAGAAATGCCAATGGGAACCTTTGTTGAATAACCTAAGTGGTGTTACTAATAATTATACCTGTTATAAATTCATTAACTGACCATCCAAAAAATGATGCCTGTAGACATCATATTTTCACATAACATGATTAAGTATCGAGGTTAAAAACACAGAAATAGCATCAAATTGGATCAGTCACTATACCATCCAAGCATCCGAAAAAAACTACACTGCTGGGATATTATGTTACGATCAGACAATGAATACCATGGATATTTTTAAATAACGGCACATGATGGGCATCTGGGAATCTTCACCTTTTAGGGTGAAGGAATTCTGCTAATATGGACAGGAGCCCAGTCCCTTTGTCCGTCACGGTCTAGGGAGCAGTCGCTGACCAATTTGCAGTTTGGTTTCGTAATTAGACCATTGGCGAGAAACGTTATTCGCTCCACATCAGTATCCCTTTAAATTGTACAAAACATCTATGTCAATGGCAGTAAAGAAGAATTTCTCTTCTATGAAAGAAGCATTTTTGCTGATACATTGTTAGTGTATACTGAATATTTTAAAGAAAGTACTAATACACTAGTCTGTGACTTACATGGAGCAGATTCACAGTTTGTCACTTTGGTTCATCTAGATTTAACGCAGAAAAACATGCATTATCATACGAACATATATGTATACATATTGTAAAATACTATTCCTAGCACTAAGACAAAGGACAAAGGGTCTTGGGATGGGGCGTCATCAAAGTTTCCGAATAGAACATTTTGTATCTCCACTGTTCAATATAGTGGCTGATTTGTTATCTATGACCAATTGTATCATGAGATACCTGCCACAGAGGAAATGTCAGGTGATGGGGCATGGGCATGGGACACAGATTGATTATTCACTGGATCTTTATCCAATCGATAGGCTGAATTTTGGTTTCAGCTATCATGAAAAAGTTTGTGTATCGTGAACAATTGTTATTAGTTATCACATTGTGTTGAGGGAAATACAGGATTTTATCAGTCCTGAGTAAGGTTGTATTCCCTGAGCCACCTAAGAGGGACGGATAAAACCCTGTATTTCCCTCGACACAATGTGATAACGCATTTATCTAGCTGAATGTTTTCACTAAATCAAAACAAAACAACACAACACGTTAGAACTTTTTGCTTCAATTTCCGCTTCTGATGTTGTGGCAAAACGTTTCATTGCTGCCATATTGACACCAGCTGATCGTTTGACCTCAATGCACCGCACATTACTAAATGCTTGTCGATGCACGCTTTTCTCACTTTGCGTCGTCACCCAGGCGTAGCGGGGTGATATGCCTTTCGTAGCGGGATTACATGACTTTTATACTCCCGCTGGCGGATCATGATGGATGTACATGGTATTTTATCAGAGTCACATGGACCTATCAAAACTCGACATTGTTACATGAGGCTAGATAAACATAATTGTAAGGATGCAATTATTTGGTGGCATGTGTATTTTCTTAACACGTTTGTACTCTTTGTATGTAAGACATACTTAAACAAATTGTCCCTCTCATATCATTGTGTGAGGCTATATTGTTCAAAACATCTATGTCAATGGCAGTAAAGAAGAATTTACGCACATGCCTAATAATCTTCTATGAAAGAAGCGTTTTCGCTGATATGTTGCTAGTATATACTGAATATGTTAAGGTAAGTACTAATAAGCTAATGTGTGACTTACATGGAACAGATTCACAGTTTGTCACTTTGGTTCATCTAGATTTAACGCAGAAAATATATGTTATCATATGAACATATATGTATGCATATTGTATAATGCTATTCCTTGCACATACATAACACAAAGGGTTATGGGATGGACGTTTTGTATTTCAGCTGTTCAGTATGGTGGTTGATTTGTTATCTGTGACCAGTCGTATCATGAGATACCTGTCACAGAGGAAATGACAGGTGATGAGGCGTGGGCTAAATTTCTGAAGAGCACGTTCGGTCACTAGACAGCTGGGATACAGATTGACTATTGGTTTGATCGCTGACCGATTGATATGCTGGATTTCGGTTTTATCAACTCTAGCGATCATGAAAATTTTTGTGTATCATGAACATACATAATCGTAAGGATGCCTGAAATGTACATGTAGGACTAAAAAGCAGAGTTGGTTTTTTTTAAAGTGCTCAAAGCGCTACAATCCGCTTATTTTTACCCCGGATAACCCAATCCATCCATCAAGTAGAGATAGTATTTATTTGCATATACATTTTGCGCACACTACTTGCACATCAAATATAATGGCTTGCTGAACATTCCAATATCATCTGCACATTGTTATGAATCAATATCACAATTCAAGTACATGTATTATAGAATTAAAATAAGTTACACGATACTGATTTATTATGATGTATACACTTGCAGTTGAATCTCCCCACATATTTATGAAGATGGGCACACATATATTAATTTTGTTTTGAAAGCAAACGAATTTCAGAAGATTGACAATGGACTCCACAAAATGAATGAATGATTTAATTTAGAAGAAGGTTTTGTAACCTTGTCATCGTTAATTCAATCAATGTGCAAACATAGTATCTTAGTATTCACTCCCAATGACGAGTAACAAACACTTACCTCCTGTAACAACATCTCATAATCCCCTTTCTCTCAGACATGTGTTCATTTGCTTGTATAAGCCCAGGACATTG